>NC_065535.1:44327361-44672986 GCF_932294415.1 Quercus robur
AGTCAAAACGGGTCAGGACTGGCCGAAAAATAGGGAAGAAAAAAAATTTCCTTCCAATCCGTTCGAACCCGACCCGAATTAGAAAATTCAAAAATAAATGCGAGAAAATTCTAAAAATTGAAAAACATCATCCAGGCTTCATTTCAAGTTGAAACGGTTCAGGACTGGCCGAAAAATAGAGAACAAAAAAAATTTTCTTCCTATCCGTTTGAACCCGACCCCAATTAGGAAATTCAAAAATAAAAGCGAAAAAATTCTAAAAATTATAAAACATCATCCAGGCTTCATGTCCAGGCGAAACGGGTCAGGACAGGCCAAAAAATAGAGAAAAAAAAAAAAATTTCCTCCCTATCCGTTCGAACCCGACCCGAACTAGAAAATCAAAAAGAAAATGCGAAAAAATTCTAAAAATTAAAAAACGTCATCCAGGCTTCGTTTCAAGTCAAAACGGGTCAGGACTGGCCAAAAAATAGAGGAGAAAAAAAATTTCCTTCCTATCCGTTCGAACCCGACCCTAATTACAAAATTCAAAAATAAATGCGAAAAAATTCTAAAAATCAAAAAACAACATCCAGGCTTCATTTGAAGTCAAAACGGGTCAGGACAGGCCAAAAAATAGCGAGCAAAAAAAATTTCCTTCCTATCCGTTCGAACCCGACCCGAATTAGAAAATTCTAAAATAAATACGAAAAAATTCTAAAAATTAAAAAACATCATCCTGGCTTCATTTCAAAAAGAAACGGGTCAGGACAGGCCGAAAAATAGAGAACAAAAAAAATTTCCTTCATCTCCGTTCGAACCCGACCTGAATTAGAAAATTCAAAAATAAATGCGACAAAATTCTAAAAATTAAAAAACATCATCCAGGCTTCATTTGAAGTCGAAACGGGTCAAGACCGGCCAAAAAAAGAGAACAAAAAAAAATTTCATTCCTATCCGTTCGAACCTGACCCGAATTAGAAAATCCAAAAGAAAATGCGAAAAAATTCTAAAAATAAAAAAACGTCATCCAGGCTTCGTTTCAAGTCAAAACAGGTCAGGACTGGCCAAAAAATAGAGAAGAAAAAAAATTTCCTTCCAATCCGTTCGAACCCGACCCGAATTACAAAGTTCAAAAATAAATGCGAAAAAATTCCAAAAATTAAAAAACATCATCCAGGCTTCATTTGAAGTCGGAACGGGTCAGGACAGGCCAAAAAATAGAGAACAAAAAAAATTTCCTTCCTATCCGTTCGAACTCGACCCGAATTAGAAAATTCTAAAACAAATGCGAAAAAATTCAAAAAATTAAAAAACATCATCCAGGCTTCATTTCAAGTCGAAACGGGTCAGGACAGGCCGGAAAATAGAGAACAAAAAAAATTTTCTTCCTATCCGTTCGAACACGACCCGAATTAGAAAATTCAAAAATAAAAGCGAAAAAATTCCAAAAATTAAAAAACATCATCCAGGCTTCATTTGAAGTCGAAACGGGTCATGACAGGCCAAAAAATAGAAAAACAAAAAAAATTTCCTTCCTATCCGTTCGAACTCGGCCCGAATTAGAAAATTCTAAAATAAATGCGAAAAAATTCAAAAATTAAAAAACATCATCCAGGCTTCATTTGAAGTCGAAACGGGTCAGGACAGGCCAAAAAATAGTGAACAAAAAAAATTTCCTTCCTATCCGTTCGAACTCGACCCGAATTAGAAAATTCTAAAACAAATGCGAAAAAATTCAAAAAATTAAAAAACATCATCCAGGCTTCATTTCAAGTCGAAACGGGTCAGGACAGGCCGGAAAATAGTGAACAAAAAAAATTTTCTTCCTATCCGTTCAAACACGACCCGAATTAGAAAATTCAAAAATAAAAGCGAAAAAATTCCAAAAATTAAAAAACATCATCCAGGCTTCACTTGAAGTCGAAACGGGTCATGACAGGCCAAAAAATAGAAAAACAAAAAAAATTTCCTTCCTATCCGTTCGAACTCGACCCGAATTAGAAATTTCTAAAATAAATGCGAAAAAATTCAAAAATTTAAAAAACATCATCCAGGCTTCATTTCAAGTCGAAACGGGTCAGGACAGGCCGAAAAAATAGAGAACAAAAAAAATTTCCTTCCTATCCGTTCGAACCCGACCCGAATTAGAAAATTCAAAAATAAATGCGAAAAAAATTCTAAAAATTATAAAAGATCATCCAGGCTTCATTTCCAGACGAAACGGGTCAGGACAGGCCAATAAATAGCGAGCAAAAAAAATTTCCTTCCTATCCGTTCGAACCCGACCCGAATTAGAAAATTCTAAAATAAATGCGAAAAAATTCTAAAAATTAAAAAACATCATCCTGGCTTCATTTCAAAAAGAAACGGGTCAGGACAGGCCGAAAAATAGTGAATAAAAAAAATTTCCTTCCTCTCCGTTCGAACCCGACCCGAATTAGAAAATTGAAAAATAAATGCGAAAAAATTCTAAAAATTATAAAACATCATCCAGGCTTCATTTACAGACGAAACGGGTCAGGACTGGCCGAAAAATAGGGAAGAAAAATAATTTCCTTCCTATCCGTTCGAACCCGACCCGAATTAGAAAATCGAAAAGTAAGTGCGAAAAAATTCTAAGAATTAAAAAACGTCATCCAGGCTTCATTTACAGACGAAACGGGTCAGGACTGGCCGAAAAATAGGGAAGAAAAAAAAAAATTTCCTATCCGTTCGAACCCGACCCAAATTAGAAAATCCAAAAGTAAATGCGAAAAAATTCTAAAAATAAAAAACGTCATCCAGGCTTCGTTTCAAGTCAAAACGGGTCAGGACTGGCCGAAAAATAGAGAAGAAAAAAAATTTCCTTCCTATCCGTTCGAACCCGACCCGAATTAGAAAATTCAAAAATAAATGCGAGAAAATTCTAAAAATTGAAAAACATCATCCAGGCTTCATTTCAAGTTGAAACGGTTCAGGACTGGCCGAAAAATAGAGAACAAAAAAAATTTCCTTCCTATCCGTTCGAACCCGACCCCAATTAGAAAATCCGAAAGAAAATGCGAAAAAATTCTAAAAATAAAAAAACGTCATCCAGGCTTCGTTTCAAGTCAAAACGGGTCAGGACTGGCCGAAAAATAGAGAAGAAAAAAAATTTCCTTCCTATCCGTTCGAACCCGACCCGAATTAGAAAATTCAAAAATAAATGCGAGAAAATTCTAAAAATTATAAAACATCATCCAGGCTTCATGTCCAGGCGAAACAGGTCAGGACAGGCCAAAAAATAGAGAAAAAAAAAAAATTTCCTCCCTTTCCGTTCGAACCCGATCCGAATTAGAAAATTCAAAAATAAATGCAAAAATATTCTAAAAATTAAAAAACATCAACCAGGCTTCATTTGAAGTCGAAACGGTTCAGGACCGGCCAAAAAAAAGAGAACAAAAAAAATTTCATTCCAATCCGTTCGAACCCGACCCGAATTAGAAAATCCGAAAGAAAATGCGAAAAAATTCTAAAAATTAAAAAACGTCATCCAGGCTTCGTGTCAAGTCAAAACGGGTCAGGACTGGCCAAAAAATAGAGAAGAAAAAAAATTTCCTTCCTATCCGTTCGAACCCGACCCGAATTACAAATTTCAAAAATAAATGCGAAAAAATTCTAAAAATCAAAAAACATCATCCAGTCTTCATTTCAAGTCGAAAAGGGTCAGGACAGGCCAAAAAATAGCGAGCAAAAAAAATTTCCTTCTTATCCGTTCGAACCCGACCCGAATTAGAAAATTCTAAAATAAATGCGAAAAAATTCTAAAAATTAAAAAACATCATCCTGGCTTCATTTCAAAAAGAAACGGGTCAGGACAGGCCGAAAAATAGAGAACATAAAAAATTTCCTTCATCTCCGTTCGAACCCGACCCGAATTAGAAAATTCAAAAATAAATGCGAAAAAATTCAAAAAATTAAAAAACATCATCCAGGCTTCATTTGAAGTCGAAACGGGTCAGGACCGGCCAAAAAAAAGAGTACAAAAAAAATTTCATTCCTATCCGTTCGAACCCGACCCGAATTAGAAAATCCAAAAGAAAATGCGAAAAAATTCTAAAAATAAAAAAACGTCATCCAGGCTTCGTTTCAAGTCAAAACGGGTCAGGACTGGCCAAAAAATAGAGAAGAAAAAAAATTTCCTTCCTATCCGTTCGAACCGGACCCGAATTACAAAATTCAAAAATAAATGCGAAAAAATTCTAAAAATCAAAAAACATCATCCTGGCTGCATTTCAAGAAGAAACGGGTCAAGACTGGCCGAAAAATAGAGAACAAAAACAATTTCCTTCCTTTCCGCTCGAACCCGACCCGCATTAGAAAATTCAAAAATAAATGCGAAAAAATTCTAAAAATTATAAAACATCATCCAGGCTTCGTTTTCAGACGAAACGGGTCAGGACAGGCCAAAAAATAGCGAGCAAAAAAAATTTCCTTCCTATCCGTTCGAACCCGACCCGAATTAGAAAATTCTAAAATAAATTTGAAAAAATTCTAAAAATTAAAAAATATCATCCTGGCTTCATTTCAAAAAGAAACGGGTCAGGACAGGCCGAAAAATAGAGAACAAAAAAAATTTCCGTCCTCTCCGTTCGAACCCGACCCGAATTAGAAAATTCAAAAATAAATGCCAAAAAATTCTAAAAATTCTAAAACATCATCCAGGCTTCATTTACAGACGAAACGGGTGAGGACTGGCCGAAAAATAGGGAAGAAAAAAAAAAATTTTCCTATCCGTTCGAACCCGACCCAAATTAGAAAATCCAAAAGTAAATGCGAAAAAATTCTAAAAATTAAAAAACATCATCCAGGCTTCGTTTCAAGTCAAAACGGGTCAGGACTGGCCGAAAAATAGAGAAGAAAAAAAATTTCCTTCCTATCCGTTCGAACCCGACCCGAATTAGAAAATTCAAAAATAAATGCGAAAAAATTCTAAAAATTGAAAAACATCATCCAAGCTTCATTTCAAGTTGAAATGGTTCAGGACTGGCCGAAAAATAGAGAAGAAAAAAAATTTCCTTCCTATCCGTTCGAACTCGACCCGAATTAGAAAATTCTAAAACAAATGCGAAAAAATTCAAAAAATTAAAAAACATCATCCAGGCTTCATTTCAAGTCGAAACGGGTCAGGACAGGCCGGAAAATAGAGAACAAAAAAAATTTTCTTCCTATCCGTTCGAACACGACCCGAATTAGAAAATTTAAAAATAAAAGCGAAAAAATTCTAAAAATTAAAAAACATCATCCAGGCTTCATTTGAAGTCGAAACGGGTCATGACAGGCCAAAAAATAGAAAAACAAAAAAAATTTCCTTCCTATCCGTTCGAACTCGACCCGAATTAGAAAATTCTAAAATAAATGCGAAAAAATTCAAAAAATTAAAAAACATCATCCAGGCTTCATTTCAAGTCGAAACGGGTCAGGACAGGCCGAAAAATAGAGAACAAAAAAAATTTCCTTCCTATCCGTTCGAACCCGACCCGAATTAGAAAATTCAAAAATAAATGCGAAAAAATTCTAAAAATTATAAAACATCATCCAGGCTTCATTTCCAGACGAAACGGATCAGGACAGGCCAAAAAATAGCGAGCAAAAAAAATTTCCTTCCTATCCGTTCGAACCCGACCCGAATTAGAAAATTCTAAAATAAATGCGAAAAAATTCTAAAAATTAAAAAACATCATCCTGGCTTCATTTCAAAAAGAAACGGGTCAGGACAGGCCGAAAAATAGAGAACAAAAAATATTTCCTTCCTCTCCGTTCGAACCCGACCCGAATTAGAAAATTCAAAAATAAATGCGAAAAAATTCTAAAAATTATAAAACATCATCCAGGCTTCATTTACAGACGAAATGGGTGAGGACTGGCCGAAAAATAGGGAAGAAAAAAAATTTCCTTCCTATCTGTTCGAACCCGACCCGAATTAGAAAATCCAAAAGTAAATGCGAAAAAATTCTAAAAATTAAAAAACGTCATCCAGGCTTCATTTACAGACGAAACGAGTCAGGACTGGCCTAAAAATAGGGAAGAAAAAAAAAATTTTCCTATCCGTTCGAACCCGACCCAAATTAGAAAATCCAAAAGTAAATGCGAAAAAATTCAAAAAATTAAAAAACATCATCCAGGCTTCGTTTCAAGTCAAAACAGGTCAGGACTGGCCAAAAATAGAGAAGAAAAAAAATTTCCTTCCTATCCGTTCGAACCCGACCCGAATTAGAAAATTCAAAAATAAATGCGAAAAAATTCTAAAAATTGAAAAACATCATCCAGGCTTCATTTCAAGTTGAAATGGTTCAGGACTGGCCGAAAAATAAAGAAGAAAAAAAATTTCCTTCCTATCCGTTCGAACTCGACCCGAATTAGAGAATTCTAAAACAAATGCGAAAAAATTCAAAAAATTAAAAAACACCATCCAGGCTTCATTTCAAGTCGAAACGGGTCAGGACAGGCCGGAAAATAGAGAACAAAAAAAATTTTCTTCCTATCCGTTCGAACTCGACCCGAATTAGAAAATTCAAAAATAAAAGCGAAAAAATTCCAAAAATTAAAAAACATCATCCAGGCTTCGTTTGAAGTCGAAACGGGTCATGACAGGCCAAAAAATAGAAAAATAAAAAAAATTTCCTTCCTATCCGTTCGAACTCGACCCGAATTAGAAAATTATAAAATAAATGCGAAAAAATTCAAAAAATTAAAAAACATCATCCAGGCTTCATTTCAAGTCGAAACGGGTCAGGACAGGCCGAAAAATAGAGAACAAAAAAAATTTCCTTCCTATCCGTTCGAACCCGACCCGAATTAGAAAATTCAAAAATAAATGCGAAAAAATTCTAAAAATTATAAAACATCATCCAGGCTTCATTTCCAGACGAAACGGGTCAGGACAGGCCAAAATATAGCGAGCAAAAAAAATTTCCTTCCTATCCGTTCGAACCCGACCCGAATTAGAAAATTCTAAAATAAATGCGAAAAAATTCTAAAAATTAAAAAACATCATCCTGGCTTCATTTCAAAAAGAAACGGGTCAGGACAGGCCGAAAAATAGAGAACAAAAAAAATTTCCTTCCTCTCCGTTCGAACCCGACCCGAATTAGAAAATTCAAAAATAAATGTGAAAAAATTCTAAAAATTATAAAACATCATCCAGGCTTCATTTACAGACGAAACGGGTCAGGACTGGCCGAAAAATAGGGAAGAAAAAAAATTTCCTTCCTATCCGTTCGAACCCGACCCGAATTAGAAAATCCAAAAGTAAATGCGAAAAAATTCTAAAAATTAAAAAACGTCATCCAGGCTTCATTTACAGACGAAACGGGTCAGGAGTGGCCGAAAAATAGGGAAGAAAAAAAAAAAATTTTCCTATCCGTTCGAACCCGACCCAAATTAGAAAATCCAAAAGTAAATGGGAAAAAATTCTAAAAATTAAAAAACGTCATCCAGGCTTCGTTTCAAGTCAAAACGGGTCAGGACTTGCCGAAAAATAGAGAAGAAAAAAAATTTCCTTCCTATCCGTTCGAACCCGACCCGAATTAGAAAATTCAAAAATAAATGCGAGAAAATTATAAAAATTGAAAAACATCATCCAGGCTTCATTTCAAGTTGAAACGGTTCAGGACTGGCCGAAAAATAGAGAACAAAAAAAATTTCCTTCCTATCCGTTCGAACCCGACCCCAATTAGGAAATTCAAAAATAAAAGCGAAAAAATTCTAAAAATTATAAAACATCATCCAGGCTTCATGTCCAGGCGAAACGGGTCAGGACAGGCCAAAAAATAGAGAAAAAAAAAAAAAAATTTCCTCCCTGTCCGTTCGAACCCGATCCGAATTAGAAAATTCAAAAATAAATGCAAAAAAATTCTAAAAATTAAAAAACATCATCCAGGCATCATTTGAAGTCGAAACGGGTCAGGACCGGCCAAAAAAAAAAGAACAAAAAAAATTTCATTCCAATCCGTTCGAACCCGACCCGAATTAGAAAATCCAAAAGAAAATGCGAAAAAATTCTAAAAATTAAAAAACGTCATCCAGGCTTCGTTTCAAGTCAAAACGGGTCAGGACTGGCCAAAAAATAGAGAAGAAAAAAAATTTCCTTCCTATCCGTTCGAACCCGACCCGAATTACAAAATACAAAAATAAATGCGAAAAAATTCTAAAAATAAAAAAACATCATCCAGGCTTCATTTCAAGTCGAAAAGGGTCAGGACAGGCCAAAAAATAGCGAGCAAAAAAAATTTCCTTCTTATCCGTTCGAACCCGACCCGAATTAGAAAATTCTAAAATAAATGCGAAAAAATTCTAAAAATTAAAAAACATCATCCTGGCTTCATTTCAAAAAGAAACGGGTCAGGACAGGCCGAAAAATAGAGAACAAAAACAATTTCCTTCCTCTCCGCTCGAACCCGACCCGAATTAGAAAATTAAAAAATAAATGCGAAAAAATTCTAAAAATTATAAAACATCATCCAGGCTTCATTTCCAGACGAAACGGGTCAGCACAGGCCAAAAAATAGCGAGCAAAAAAAATTTCCTTCCTATCCGTTCGAACCCGACCCGAATTAAAAAATTCTAAAATAAATGCGAAAAAATTCTAAAAATTAAAAAACATCATCCTGGCTTCATTTCAAAAAGAAACGGGTCAGGACAGGCCGAAAAATAGAGAACAAAAAAAATTTCCTTCTTCTCCGTTCGAACCCGACCCGAATTAGAAAATCCAAAAATAAATGCCAAAAAATTCTAAAAATTAAAAAACGTCATCCAGGCTTCATTTACAGACGAAACGAGTCAGGACTGGCCGAAAAATAGGGAAGAAAAAAAAAATTTTCCTATCCGTTCGAACCCGACCCAAATTAGAAAATCCAAAAGTAAATTCGAAAAAATTCTAAAAATTAAAAAACATCATCCAGGCTTCGTTTCAAGTCAAAACGGGTCAGGACTGGCCGAAAAATAGAGAAGAAAAAAAATTTCCTTCCTATCCGTTCGAACCCGACCCGAATTAGAAAATTAAAAAATAAATGCGAAAAAATTCTAAAAATTGAAAAACATCATCCAGGCTTCATTTCAAGTGGAAATGGATCAGGACTGGCCGAAAAATAGAGAAGAAAAAAAATTTCCTTCCTATCCGTTCGAACTCGACCCGAATTAGAAAATTCTAAAACAAATGCGAAAAAATTCAAAAAATTAAAAAACATCATCCAGGCTTCATTTCAAGTCGAAACAGGTCAGGACAGGCCGGAAAATAGAGAAGAAAAAAAATTTTCTTCCTATCCGTTCGAACACGACCCAAATTAGAAAATTCAAAAATAAAAGCGAAAAAATTCCAAAAATTAAAAAACATCATCCAGGCTTCATTTGAAGTCGAAACGGGTCATGACAGGCCAAAAAATAGAAAAACAAAAAAAATTTCCTTCCTATCCGTTCGAACTCGACCCGAATTAGAAAATTCTAAAATAAATGCGAAAAAATTCAAAAAATTAAAAAACATCATCCAGGCTTCATTTCAGGTCGAAACGGGTCAGGACAGGCCGAAAAATAGAGAACAAAAAAAATTTCCTTCCTATCCGTTCGAACCCGACCCGAATTAGAAAATTCAAAAATAAATGCGAAAAAATTCTTAAAATTAAAAAACATCATCCTGGCTTCATTTCAAAAAGAAACGGATCAGGACAGGCCGAAAAATAGAGAACAAAAAAAATTTCCTTCCTATCCGTTCGAAACCGACCCGAATTAGAAAATTCAAAAATAAATGCGAAAAAATTCTAAAAATTATAAAACATTATCCAGGCTTCATTTCCAGACGAAACGGGTCAGGACAGGCCAAAAAATAGCGAGCAAAAAAAATTTCCTTCCTATCCGTCCGAACCCGACACGAATTAGAAAATTCAAAAATAAATGCGAAAAAATTCTAAAAATTGAAAAACATCATCCAGGCTTCATTTCAAGTTGAAACGGTTCAGGACAGGCCGAAAAATAGAGAACAAAAAAAATTTCCTTCCTCTCCGTTCGAACCCGACCCGAATTAGAAAATTCAAAAATAAATGCGAAAAAATTCTAAAAATTATAAAACATCATCCAGGCTTCATTTATAGACGAAACGGGTCAGGACTGGCCGAAAAATAGGGAAGAAAAAAAATTTTCTTCCTATCCGTTCGAACCCGACCCGAATTAGAAAATCCAAAAGTAAATGCGAAAAAATTCTAAAAATTAAAAAACGTCATCCAGGCTTCATTTACAGACGAAACGGGTCAGGAGTGGCCGAAAAATAGGGAAGAAAAAAAAAAATTTCCTATCCGTTCGAACCCGACCCAAATTAGAAAATCCAAAAGTAAATGGGAAAAAATTCTAAAAATTAAAAAACGTCATCCAGGCTTCGTTTCAAGTCAAAACGGGTCAGGACTGGCCGAAAAATAGAGAAGAAAAAAAATTTCTTTCCTATCCGTTCGAACCCGACCCGAATTAGAAAATTCAAAAATAAATGCGAGAAAATTCTAAAAATTGAAAAACATCATCCAGGCTTCATTTCAAGTTGAAACGGTTCAGGACTGGCCGAAAAATAGAGAACAAAAAAAATTTCCTTCCTATCCGTTCGAACCCGACCCCAATTAGGAAATTCAAAAATAAAAGCGAAAAAATTCTAAAAATTATAAAACATCATCCAGGCTTCATGTCCAGGCGAAACGGGTCAGGACAGGCCAAAAAATAGAGAAAAAAAAAAAAAATTTCCTCCCTGTCCGTTCGAACCCGATCCGAATTAGAAAATTCAAAAATAAATGCAAAAAAATTCTAAAAATTAAAAAACATCATCCTTGCTTCATTTGAAGTCGAAACGGGTCAGGACCGGCCAAAAAAAAGAGAACAAAAAAAATTTCATTCCAATCCGTTCGAACCCGACCCGAATTAGAAAATCCAAAAGAAAATGCGAAAAAATTCTAAAAATTAAAAAACGTCATCCAGGCTTCGTTTCAAGTCAAAACGGGTCAGGACTGGCCAAAAAATAGAGAAGAAAAAAAATTTCCTTCCTATCCGTTCGAACCCGACCCGAATTACAAAATTCAAAAATAAATGCGAAAAAATTCTAAAAATCAAAAAACATCATCCAGGCTTCATTTCAAGTCGAAAAGGGTCAGGACAGGCCAAAAAATAGCGAGCAAAAAAAATTTCCTTCTTATCCGTTCGAACCCGACCCGAATTAGAAAATTCTAAAATAAATGCGAAAAAATTCTAAAAATTAAAAAACATCATCCTGGCTTCATTTCAAAAAGAAACGGGTCAGGACAGGCCGAAAAATAGAGAACAAAAACAATTTCCTTCCTCTCCGCTCGAACCCGACCCGAATTAGAAAATTAAAAAATAAATGCGAAAAAATTCTAAAAATTATAAAACATCATCCAGGCTTCATTTCCAGACGAAACGGGTCAGGACAGGCCAAAAAATAGCGAGCAAAAAAAATTTCCTTCCTATCCGTCCGAACCCGACACGAATTAGAAAATTCAAAAATAAATGCGAAAAAATTCTAAAAATTGAAAAACATCATCCAGGCTTCATTTCAAGTTGAAACGGTTCAGGACAGGCCGAAAAATAGAGAACAAAAAAAATTTCCTTCCTCTCCGTTCGAACCCGACCCGAATTAGAAAATTCAAAAATAAATGCGAAAAAATTCTAAAAATTATAAAACATCATCCAGGCTTCATTTACAGACGAAACGGGTCAGGACTGGCCGAAAAATAGGGAAGAAAAAAAATTTTCTTCCTATCCGTTCGAACCCGACCCGAATTAGAAAATTCAAAAATAAATGCGAAAAAATTCTAAAAATCAAAAAACATCATCCAGGCTTCATTTCAAGTCGAAAAGGGTCAGGACAGGCCAAAAAATAGCGAGCAAAAAAAATTTCCTTCTTATCCGTTCGAACCCGACCCGAATTAGAAAATTCTAAAATAAATGCGAAAAAATTCTAAAAATTAAAAAACATCATCCTGGCTTCATTTCAAAAAGAAACGGGTCAGGACAGGCCGAAAAATAGAGAACAAAAACAATTTCCTTCCTCTCCGCTCGAACCCGACCCGAATTAGAAAATTAAAAACTAAATGCGAAAAAATTCTAAAAATTATAAAACATCATCCAGGCTTCATTTCCAGACGAAACGGGTCAGGACAGGCCAAAAATAGCGAGCAAAAAAAATTTCCTTCCTATCCGTTCGAACCCGACCCGAATTAGAAAATTCTAAAATAAATGCGAAAAAATTCTAAAAATTAAAAAACCTCATCCTGGCTTCATTTCAAAAAGAAACGGGTCAGGACAGGCCGAAAAATAGAGAACAAAAAAAATTTCCTTCTTCTCCGTTCGAACCCGACCCGAATTAGAAAATTCAAAAATAAATGCGAAAAAATTCTAAAAATTATAAAACATCATCCAGGCTTCATTTACAGACGAAACGGGTGAGGACTGGCCGAAAAATAGGGAAGAAAAAAAATTTCCTTCCTATCCGTTCGAACCCGACCCGAATTAGAAAATCCAAAAGTAAATGCGAAAAAATTCTAAAAATTGAAAAACATCATCCAGGCTTCATTTCAAGTTGAAACGGTTCAGGACAGGCCGAAAAATAGAGAACAAAAAAAATTTCCTTCCTCTCCGTTCGAACCCGACCCGAATTAGAAAATTCAAAAATAAATGCGAAAAAATTCTAAAAATTATAAAACATCATCCAGGCTTCATTTACAGACCAAACGGGTCAGGACTGGCCGAAAAATAGGGAAGAAAAAAAATTTTCTTCCTATCCGTTCGAACCCGACCCGAATTAGAAAATCCAAAAGTAAATGCGAAAAAATTATAAAAATTAAAAAACGTCATCCAGGCTTCATTTACAGACGAAACGGGTCAGGAGTGGCCGAAAAATAGGGAAGAAAAAAAAAATTTCCTATCCGTTCGAACCCGACCCAAATTAGAAAATCCAAAAGTAAATGGGAAAAAATTCTAAAAATTAAAAAACGTCATCCAGGCTTCGTTTCAAGTCAAAACGGGTCAGGACTGGCCGAAAAATAGAGAAGAAAAAAAATTTCCTTCCTATCCGTTCGAACCCGACCCGAATTAGAAAATTCAAAAATAAAAGCGAAAAAATTCTAAAAATTATAAAACATCATCCAGGCTTCATGTCCAGGCGAAACGGGTCAGGGCAGGCAAAAAAATAGAGAAAAAAAAAAAAAATTTCCTCCCTGTCCGTTCGAACCCGATCCGAATTAGAAAATTCAAAAATAAATGCAAAAAAATTCTAAAAATTAAAAAACATCATCCAGGCATCATTTGAAGTCGAAACGGGTCAGGACCGGCCAAAAAAAAGAGAACAAAAAAAATTTCATTCCAATCCGTTCGAACCCGACCCGAATTAGAAAATCCAAAAGAAAATGCGAAAAAATTCTAAAAATTAAAAAACGTCATCCAGGCTTCGTTTCAAGTCAAAACGGGTCAGGACTGGCCAAAAAATAGAGAAGAAAAAAAATTTCCTTCCTATCCGTTCGAACCCGACCCGAATTACAAAATTCAAAAATAAATGCGAAAAAATTCTAAAAATCAAAAAACATCATCCAGGCTTCATTTCAAGTCGAAAAGGGTCAGGACAGGCCAAAAAATAGCGAGGAAAAAAAATTTCCTTCTTATCCGTTCGAACCCGACCCGAATTAGAAAATTCAAAAATAAATGCGAAAAAATTCTAAAAATTAAAAAACATCATCCTGGCTTCATTTCAAAAAGAAACGGGTCAGGACAGGCCGAAAAATAGAGAACAAAAACAATTTCCTTCCTCTCCGCTCGAACCCGACCCGAATTAGAAAATTAAAAAATAAATGCGAAAAAATTCTAAAAATTATAAAACATCATCCAGGCTTCATTTCCAGACGAAACGGGTCAGGACAGGCCAAAAAATAGCGAGCAAAAAAAATTTCCTTCCTATCCGTTCGAACCCGACCCGAATTAGAAAATTCTAAAATAAATGCAAAAAAATTCTAAAAATTAAAAAACATCATCCTGGCTTCATTTCAAAAAGAAACGGGTCAGGACAGGCCGAAAAATAGAGAACAAAAAAAATTTCCTTCTTCTCCGTTCGAACCCGACCCGAATTAGAAAATTCAAAAATAAATGCGAAAAAATTCTAAAAATTATAAAACATCATCCAGGCTTCATTTACAGACGAAACGGGTGAGGACTGGCCGAAAAATAGGGAAGAAAAAAAATTTCCTTCCTATCCGTTCGAACCCGACCCGAATTAGAAAATCCAAAAGTAAATGCGAAAAAATTCTAAAAATTAAAAAACGTCATCCAGGCTTCATTTACAGACGAAACGAGTCAGGACTGGCCGAAAAATGGGGAAGAAAAAAAAAATTTTCCTATCCGTTCGAACCCGACCCAAATTAGAAAATCCAAAAGTAAATTCGAAAAAATTCTAAAAATTAAAAAACATCATCCAGGCTTCGTTTCAAGTCAAAACGGGTCAGGACTGGCCGAAAAATAGAGAAGAAAAAAAATTTCCTTCCTATCCGTTCGAACCCGACCCGAATTAGAAAATTAAAAAATAAATGCGAAAAAATTCTAAAAATTGAAAAACATCATCCAGGCTTCATTTCAAGTGGAAATGGTTCAGGACTGGCCGAAAAATAGAGAAGAAACAAAATTTCCTTCCTATCCGTTCGAACTCGACCCGAATTAGAAAATTCTAAAACAAATGCGAAAAAATTCAAAAAATTAAAAAACATCATCCAGGCTTCATTTCAAGTCGAAACGGGTCAGGACAGGCCGGAAAATAGAGAAGAAAAAAAATTTTCTTCCTATCCGTTCGAACACGACCCGAATTAGAAAATTAAAAAATAAAAGCGAAAAAATTCCAAAAATTAAAAAACATCATCCAGGCTTCATTTGAAGTCGAAACGGGTCATGACAGGCCAAAAAATAGAAAAACAAAAAAAATTTCCTTCCTATCCGTTCGAACTCGACCCGAATTAGAAAATTCTAAAATAAATGCGAAAAAATTCAAAAAATTAAAAAACATCATCCAGGCTTCATTTCAGGTCGAAACGGGTCAGGACAGGCCGAAAAATAGAGAACAAAAAAAATTTCCTTCCTATCCGTTCGAACCCGACCCGAATTAGAAAATTCAAAAATAAATGCGAAAAAATTCTAAAAATTAAAAAACATCATCCTGGCTTCATTTCAAAAAGAAACGGATCAGGACAGGCCGAAAAATAGAAAACAAAAAAAATTTCCTTCCTATCCGTTCGAACCCGACCCGAATTTGAAAATTCAAAAATAAATGCGAAAAAATTCTAAAAATTATAAAACATTATCCAGGCTTCATTTCCAGACGAAACGGGTCAGGACAGGCCAAAAAATAGCGAGCAAAAAAAATTTCCTTCCTATCCGTCCGAACCCGACACGAATTAGAAAATTCAAAAATAAATGCGAAAAAATTCTAAAAATTGAAAAACATCATCCAGGCTTCATTTCAAGTTGAAACGGTTCAGGACAGGCCGAAAAATAGAGAACAAAAAAAATTTCCTTCCTCTCCGTTCGAACCCGACCCGAATTAGAAAATTCAAAAATAAATGCGAAAAAATTCTAAAAATTATAAAACATCATCCAGGCTTCATTTACAGACCAAACGGGTCAGGACTGGCCGAAAAAATAGGGAAGAAAAAAAATTTCCTTCCTATCCGTTCGAACCCGACCCGAATTAGAAAATCCAAAAGTAAATGCGAAAAAATTCTAAAAATTAAAAAACGTCATCCAGGCTTCATTTACAGACGAAACGGGTCAGGAGTGACCGAAAAATAGGGAAGAAAAAAAAAATTTTTCCTGTCCGTTCGAACCCGACCCAAATTAGAAAATCCAAAAGTAAATGCGAAAAAATTCTAAAAATTAAAAAACGTCATCCAGGCTTCGTTTCAAGTCAAAACGGGTCAGGACTGGCCGAAAAATAGAGAATAAAAAAAATTTCCTTCCTATCCGTTCGAACCCGACCCGAATTAGAAAATTCAAAAATAAATGCGAGAAAATTCTAAAAATTGAAAAACATCATCCAGGCCTCATTTCAAGTTGAAACGGTTCAGGACTGGCCGAAAAATAGAGAACAAAAAAAATTTCCTTCCTATCCGTTCGAACCCGACCCCAATTAGGAAATTCAAAAATAAAAGCGAAAAAATTCTAAAAATTATAAAACATCATCCCGGCTTCATGTCCAGGCGAAACGAGTCAGGACAGGCCAAAAAATAGCGAAAAAAAAAAAAAATTTCCTCCCTATCCGTTCGAACCCGATCCGAATTAGAAAATTAAAAAATAAATGCAAAAAAATTCTAAAAATTAAAAAACATCATCCAGGCTTCATTTGAAGTCGAAACGGGTCAGGACCGGCCAAAAAAAAGAGAACAAAAAAAATTTCATTCCAATCCGTTCGAACCCGACCCGAATTAGAAAATCCAAAAGAAAATGCGAAAAAATTCTAAAAATTAAAAAACGTCATCCAGGCTTCGTGTCAAGCCAAAACGGGTCAGGACAGGCTAAAAAAATAGCGAGCAAAAAAAATTTCCTTCTTATCCGTTCGAACCCGACCCGAATTACAAAATTCTAAAATAAATGCGAAAAAATTCTAAAAATTAAAAAACATCATCCTGGCTTCATTTCAAAAAGAAACGGGTCAGGACAGGCCGAAAAATAGAGAACAAAAAAAATTTCCTTCATCTCCGTTCGGACCCGACCCGAATTAGAAAATTCAAAAATAAATGCGAAAAAATTGTTAAAATTAAAAAACATCATCCAGGCTTCATTTGAAGTCGAAACGGGTCAGGACCGGCCAAAAAAAAGAGTACAAAAAAAATTTCATTCCTATCCGTTCGAACACGACCCGAATTAGAAAATCCAAAAGAAAATGCGAAAAAATTCTAAAAATAAAAAAACGTCATCCAGGCTTCGTTTCAAGTCAAAACGGGTCAGGACTAGCCAAAAAATAGAGAAGAAAAAAAATTTCCTTCCTATCCGTTCGAACCTGACCCGAATTACAAAATTCAAAAATAAATGCGAAAAAATTCTAAAAATCAAAAAACATCATCCTGGCTGCATTTCAAGAAGAAACGGGTCAAGACTGGCCGAAAAATAGAGAACAAAAACAATTTCCTTCCTCTCCGCTCGAACCCGACCCGAATTAGAAAATTGAAAAATAAATGCGAAAAAATTGTAAAAATTATAAAACATCATCCAGGCTTCATTTCCAGACGAAACGGGTCAGGACAGGCCAAAAAATAGCGAGCAAAAAAAATTTCCTTCCTATCCGTTCGAACCCGACCCGAATTAGAAAATTCTAAAATAAATGCGAAAAAATTCAAAAAATTAAAAAACATCATCCAGGCTTCATTTCAAGTCGAAACGGGTCAGGACAGGCCGGAAAATAGAGAACAAAAAAAATTTTCTTCCTATCCGTTCGAACACGACTCGAATTAGAAAATTCAAAAATAAAAGTGAAAAAATTCCAAAAATTAAAAAACATCATCCAGGCTTCATTTGAAGTCGAAACGGGTCATGACAGGCCAAAAAATAGAAAAACAAAAAAAATTTCCTTCCTATCCGTTCGAACTCGACCCGAATTAGAAAATTCTAAAATAAATGCAAAAAAATTCAAAAAATTAAAAAACATCATCCAGGCTTCATTTCAAGTCGAAACGGGTCAGGACAGGCCGAAAAATAGAGAACAAAAAAAATTTCCTTCCTATCCGTTCGAACCCGACCCGAATTAGAAAATTCAAAAATAAATGCGAAAAAATTCTAAAAATTATAAAACATCATCCAGGCTTCATTTCCAGACGAAACGGGTCAGGACAGGCCAAAAAATAGCGAGCAAAAAAAATTTCCTTCCTATCCGTTCGAACCCGACCCGAATTAGAAAATTCTAAAATAAATGCGAAAAAATTCTAAAAATTAAAAAACATCATCCTGGCTTCATTTGAAAAAGAAACGGGTCAGGATAGGCCGAAAAATAGAGAACAAAAAAAATTTCCTTCCTCTCCGTTCGAACCCGACCCGAATTAGAAAATTCAAAAATAAATGCGAAAAAATTCTAAAAATTAAAAAACGTCATCCAGGCTTCATTTACAGACGAAACGGGTCAGGAGTGGCCGAAAAATAGGGAAGAAAAAAAAAATTTTTCCTGTCCGTTCGAACCCGACCCAAATTAGAAAATCCAAAAGTAAATGCGAAAAAATTCTAAAAATTAAAAAACGTCATCCAGGCTTCGTTTCAAGTCAAAACGGGTCAGGACTGGCCGAAAAATAGAGAATAAAAAAAATTTCCTTCCTATCCGTTCGAACCCGACCCGAATTAGAAAATTCAAAAATAAATGCGAGAAAATTCTAAAAATTGAAAAACATCATCCAGGCTTCATTTCAAGTTGAAACGGTTCAGGACTGGCCGAAAAATAGAGAACAAAAAAAATTTCCTTCCTATCCGTTCGAACCCGACCCCAATTAGGAAATTAAAAAATAAAAGCGAAAAAATTCTAAAAATTATAAAACATCATCCAGGCTTCATGACCAGGCGAAACGGGTCAGGACAGGCCAAAAAATAGAGAAAAAAAAAAAAATTTCCTCCCTATCCGTTCGAACCCGATCCGAATTAGAAAATTCAAAAATAAATGCAAAAAAATTCTAAAAATTTAAAAACATCATCCAGGCTTCATTTGAAGTCGAAACGGGTCAGGACCGGCCAAAAAAAAGAGAACAAAAAAAATTTCATTCCAATCCGTTCGAACCCGACCCGAATTAGAAAATCCAAAAGAAAATGCGAAAAAATTCTAAAAATTAAAAAACGTCATCCAGGCTTCGTGTCAAGTCAAAACGGGTCAGGACAGGCTAAAAAATAGCGAGCAAAAAAAATTTCCTTCTTATCCGTTCGAACCCGACCCGAATTACAAAATTCTAAAATAAATGCGAAAAGATTCTAAAAATTAAAAAACATCATCCTGGCTTCATTTCAAAAAGAAACGGGTCAGGACAGGCCGAAAAATAGAGAACAAAAAAAATTTCCTTCATCTCCGTTCGGACCCGACCCGAATTAGAAAATTCAAAAATAAATGCGAAAAAATTGTAAAAATTAAAAAACATCATCCAGGCTTCATTTGAAGTCGAAACGGGTCAGGACCGGCCAAAAAAAAGAGTACAAAAAAAATTTCATTCCTATCCGTTCGAACACGACCCGAATTAGAAAATCCAAAAGAAAATGCGAAAAAATTCTAAAAATAAAAAAACGTCATCCAGGCTTCGTTTCAAGTCAAAAGGGGTCAGGACTAGCCAAAAAATAGAGAAGAAAAAAAATTTCCTTCCTATCCGTTCGAACCCGACCCGAATTACAAAATTCAAATAAATGCGAAAAAATTCTAAAAATCAAAAAACATCATCCTGGCTGCATTTCAAGAAGAAACGGGTCAAGACTGGCCGAAAAATAGAGAACAAAAACAATTTCCTTCCACTCCGCTCGAACCTGACCCGAATTAGAAAATTCAAAAATAAATGCGAAAAAATTCTAAAAATTATAAAACATCATCCAGGCTTCATTTCCAGACGAAACGGGTCAGGACAGGCCAAAAAATAGCGAGCAAAAAAAATTTCCTTCCAATCCGTTCGAACCCGACCCGAATTAGAAAATTCTAAAATAAATGCGAAAAAATTCTAAAAATTAAAAAACATCATCCTGGCTTCATTTCAAAAAGAAACGGGTCAGGACAGGCCGAAAAATAGAGAACAAAAAAAATTTCCTTCCTCTCCGTTCGAACCCGACCCGAATTAGAAAATTCAAAAATAAATGCGAAAAAATTCTAAAAATTATAAAACATCATCCAGGCTTCATTTACAGACGAAACGGGTGAGGACTGGCCGAAAAATAGGGAAGAAAAAAAATTTCATTCCTATCCGTTCGAACCCGACCCGAATTAGAAAATCCAAAAGTAAATGCGAAAAAATTCTAAAAATTAAAAAACGTCATCCAGGCTTCATTTACAGACGAAACGAGTCAGGACTGGCCGAAAAATAGGGAAGAAAAAAAAAATTTTCCAATCCGTTCGAACCCGACCCAAATTAGAAAATCCAAAAGTAAATGCGAAAAAATTCTAAAAATGAAAAAACATCATCCAGGCTTCGTTTCAAGTCAAAACAGGTCAGGACTGGCCAAAAATAGAGAAGAAAAAAAATTTCCTTCCTATCCGTTCGAACCCGACCCGAATTAGAAAATTCAAAAATAAATGCGAAAAAATTCTAAA
Source organism: Quercus robur (assembly GCF_932294415.1). Taxonomy (NCBI): domain Eukaryota; kingdom Viridiplantae; phylum Streptophyta; class Magnoliopsida; order Fagales; family Fagaceae; genus Quercus; species Quercus robur. The sequence continues at coordinate 44,347,640 of NC_065535.1, forward strand.
AATTGAAAAACATCATCCAGGCTTCATTTCAAGTTGAAATGGTTCAGGACTGGCCGAAAAATAGAGAAGAAAAAAAATTTCCTTCCTATCCGTTCGAACACGACCCGAATTAGAAAATTCAAAAATAAATGCGAAAAAATTCTAAAAATGAAAAAACATCATCCAGGCTTCATTTCAAGTCGAAACGGGTCAGGACAGGCCGGAAAATAGAGAACAAAAAAAATTTTCTTCCTATCCGTTCGAACACGACCCGAATTAGAAAATTCAAAAATAAAAGCGAAAAAATTCCAAAAATTAAAAAACATCATCCAGGCTTCATTTGAAGTCGAAACGGGTCATGACAGGCCAAAAAATAGAAAAACAAAAAAAATTTCCTTCCTATCCGTTCGAACTCGACCCGAATTAGAAAATTCTAAAATAAATGCGAAAAAATTCAAAAAATTAAAAAACATCATCCAGGCTTCATTTCAAGTCGAAACGGGTCAGGACAGGCCGAAAAATAGAGAACAAAAAAAATTTCCTTCCTATCCGTTCGAACCCGACCCGAATTAGAAAATTCAAAAATAAATGCGAAAAAATTCTAAAAATTATAAAACATCATCCAGGCTTCATTTCCAGACGAAACGGGTCAGGACAGGCCAAAAAATAGCGAGCAAAAAAAATTTCCTTCCTATCCGTTCGAACCCGACCCGAATTAGAAAATTCTAAAATAAATGCGAAAAAATTCTAAAAATTAAAAAACATCATCCTGGCTTCATTTGAAAAAGAAACGGGTCAGGACAGGCCGAAAAATAGAGAACAAAAAAAATTTCCTTCCTCTCCGTTCGAACCCGACCCGAATTAGAAAATTCAAAAATAAATGCGAAAAAATTCTAAAAATTATAAAACATCATCCAGGCTTCATTTACAGACGAAACGGGTCAGGACTGGCCGAAAAATAGGGAAGAAAAAAAATTTCCTTCCTATCCGTTCGAACCCGACCCGAATTAGAAAATCCAAAAGTAAATGCGAAAAAATTCTAAAAATTAAAAAACGTCATCCAGGCTTCATTTACAGACGAAACGAGTCAGGACTGGCCGAAAAATAGGGAAGAAAAAAAAAAATTTTCCTATCCGTTCAAACCCGACCCAAATTAGAAAATCCAAAAGTAAATGCGAAAAAATTCTAAAAATTAAAAAACATCATCCAGGCTTCGTTTAAAGTCAAAACGGGTCAGGACTGGCCGAAAAATAGAGAAGAAAAAAAATTTCCTTCCTATCCGTTCGAACCCGACCCGAATTAGAAAATTAAAAAATAAATGCGAAAAAATTCTAAAAATTGAAAAACATCATCCAGGCTTCATTTCAAGTGAAAATGGTTCAGGACTGGCCGAAAAATAGAGAAGAAAAAAAATTTCCTTCCTATCCGTTCGAACTCGACCCGAATTAGAAAATTCTAAAACAAATGCGAAAAAATTCAAAAAATTAAAAAACATCATCCAGGCTTCATTTCAAGTCGAAACGGGTCAGGACAGGCCGGAAAATAGAGAAGAAAAAAAATTTTCTTCCTATCCGTTCGAACACGACCCGAATTAGAAAATTCAAAAATAAAAGCGAAAAAATTCCAAAAATTAAAAAACATCATCCAGGCTTCATTTGAAGTCGAAACGGGTCATGACAGGCCAAAAAATAGAAAAACAAAAAAAATTTCCTTCCTATCCGTTCGAACTCGACCCGAATTAGAAAATTCTAAAATAAATGCGAAAAAATTCAAAAAATTAAAAAACATCATCTAGGCTTCATTTCAGGTCGAAACGGGTCAGGACAGGCCGAAAAATAGAGAACAAAAAAAATTTCCTTCCTATTCGTTCGAACCCGACCCGAATTAGAAAATTCAAAAATAAATGCGAAAAAATTCTAAAAATTATAAAACATCATCCAGGCTTTATTTCCAGACGAAACGGGTCAGGACAGGCCAAAAAATAGCGAGCAAAAAAAATTTCCTTCCTATCCGTTCGAACCCGACCCGAATTAGAAAATTCTAAAATAAATGCGAAAAAATTCTAAAAATTAAAAAACATCATCCTGGCTTCATTTCAAAAAGAAACGGGTCAGGACAGGCCGAAAAATAGAGAACAAAAAAAATTTCCTTCCTATCCGTTCGAACCCGACCCGAATTAGAAAATTCAAAAATAAATGCGAAAAAATTCTAAAAATTATACAACATTATCCAGGCTTCATTTCCAGACGAAACGGGTCAGGACAGGCCAAAAAATAGCGAGCAAAAAAAATTTCCTTCCTATCCGTCCGAACCCGACCCGAATTAGAAAATTCTAAAATAAATGCGAAAAAATTCTAAAAATTGAAAAACATCATCCTGGCTTCATTTGAAAAAGAAACGGGTCAGGACAGGCCGAAAAATAGAGAACAAAAAAAATTTCATTCCTCTCCGTTCGAACCCGACCCGAATTAGAAAATTCAAAAATAAATGCGAAAAAATTCTAAAAATTATAAAACATCATCCAGGCTTCATTTACAGACCAAACGGGTCAGGACTGGCCGAAAAATAGGGAAGAAAAAAAATTTCCTTCCTATCCGTTCGAACCCGACCCGAATTAGAAAATCCAAAAGTAAATGCGAAAAAATTCTAAAAATTAAAAAACGTCATCCAGGCTTCATTTACAGACGAAACGGGTCAGGAGTGGCCGAAAAATAGGAAAAAAAAAAAAATTTTCCCGTCCGTTCGAACCCGACCCAAATTAGAAAATCCAAAAGTAAATGCGAAAAAATTCTAAAAATTAAAAAACGTCATCCAGGCTTCGTTTCAAGTCGAAACGGGTCAGGACTGGCCGAAAAATAGAGAAGAAAAAAAATTTCCTTCCTATCCGTTCGAACCCGACCCGAATTAGAAAATTCAAAAATAAATGCGAGAAAATTCTAAAAATTGAAAAACATCATCCAGGCTTCATTTCAAGTTGAAACGGTTCAGGACTGGCCGAAAAATAGAGAAGAAAAAAAATTTCCTTCCTATCCGTTCGAACCCGACCCCAATTAGGAAATTCAAAAATAAAAGCAAAAAAATTCTAAAAATTATAAAACATCATCCAGGCTTCATGACCAGGCGAAACGGGTCAGGACAGGCCAAAAAATAGAGAAAAAAAAAAAAAAATTTCCTCCCTATCCGTTCGAACCCGATCCGAATTAGAAAATTCAAAAATAAATGCAAAAAAATTCTAAAAATTTAAAAACATCATCCATGCTTCATTTGAAGTCGAAACGGGTCAGGACCGGCCAAAAAAAAGAGAACAAAAAAAATTTCATTCCAATCCGTTCGAACCCGACCCGAATTAGAAAATCCAAAAGAAAATGCGAAAAAATTCTAAAAATTAAAAAACGTCATCCAGGCTTCGTGTCAAGTCAAAACGGATCAGGACAGGCTAAAAAATAGCGAGCAAAAAAAATTTCCTTCTGATCCGTTCGAACCCGACCCGAATTACAAAATTCTAAAATAAATGCGAAAAGATTCTAAAAATTAAAAAACATCATCCTGGCTTCATTTCAAAAAGAAACGGGTCAGGACAGGCCGAAAAATAGAGAACAAAAAAAATTTCCTTCATCTCCGTTCGGACCCGACCCGAATTAGAAAATTCAAAAATAAATGCGAAAAAATTGTAAAAATTAAAAAACATCATCCAGGCTTCATTTGAAGTCGAAACGGGTCAGGACCGGCCAAAAAAAAGAGTACAAAAAAAATTTCATTCCTATCCGTTCGAACACGACCCGAATTAGAAAATCCAAAAGAAAATGCGAAAAAATTCTAAAAATAAAAAAACGTCATCCAGGCTTCGTTTCAAGTCAAAACGGGTCAGGCCTAGCCAAAAAATAGAGAAGAAAAAAAATTTCCTTCCTATCCGTTCGAACCCGACCCGAATTACAAAATTCAAAAATAAATGGGAAAAAATTCTAAAAATCAAAAAACATCATCCTGGCTGCATTTTAAGAAGAAACGGGTCAAGACTGGCCGAAAAATAGAGAACAAAAACAATTTCCTTCCTCTCCGCTCGAACCCGACCCGAATTAGAAAATTCAAAAATAAATGCGAAAAAATTCTAAAAATTATAAAACATCATCCAGGCTTCATTTCCAGACGAAACGGGTCAGGATAGGCCAAAAAATAGCGAGCAAAAAAAATTTCCTTCCTATCCGTTCGAACCCGACCCGAATTAGAAAATTCTAAAATAAATGCGAAAAAATTCTAAAAATTAAAAAACATCATCCTGGCTTCATTTCAAAAAGAAACGGGTCAGGACAGGCTGAAAAATAGAGAACAAAAAAAATTTCCTTCCTCTCCGTTCGAACCCGACCCGAATTAGAAAATTCAAAAATAAATGCGAAAAAATTCTAAAAATTATAAAACATCATCCAGGCTTCATTTACAGACGAAACGGGTGAGGACTGGCCGAAAAATAGGGAAGAAAAAAAAAAATTTCCAATCCGTTCGAACCCGACCCAAATTAGAAAATCCAAAAGTAAATGCGAAAAAATTCTAAAAATTAAAAAACATCATCCAGGCTTCGTTTCAAATCAAAACAGGTCAGGACTGGCCAAAAATAGAGAAGAAAAAAAATTTCCTTCCTATCCGTTCGAACCCGACCCGAATTAGAAAATTCAAAAATAAATGCGAAAAAATTCTAAAAATTGAAAAACATCATCCAGGCTTCATTTCAAGTTGAAATGGTTCAGGACTGGCCGAAAAATAGAGAAGAAAAAAAATTTCCTTCCTATCCGTTCGAACTCGACCCGAATTAGAGAATTCTAAAACAAATGCGAAAAAATTCAAACAATTAAAAAACATCATCCAGGCTTCATTTCAAGTCGAAACGGGTCAGGACAGGCCGGAAAATAGAGAACAAAAAATTTTTTCTTCCTATCCGTTCGAACACGACCCGAATTAGAAAATTCAAAAATAAAAGCGAAAAAATTCCAAAAATTAAAAAAATCATCCAGGCTTCATTTGAAGTCGAAACGGGTCATGACAGGCCAAAAAATAGAAAAACAAAAAAAATTTCCTTCCTATCCGTTCGAACTCGACCCGAATTAGAAAATTCTAAAATAAATGCGAAAAAATTCAAAAAATTAAAAAACATCATCCAGGCTTCATTTCAAGTCGAAACGGGTCAGGACAGGCCGAAAAATAGAGAACAAAAAAAATTTCCTTCCTATCCGTTCGAACCCGACCCGAATTAGAAAATTCAAAAATAAATGCGAAAAAATTCTAAAAATTATAAAACATCATCCAGGCTTCATTTCCAGACGAAACGGGTCAGGACAGGCCAAAAAATAGCGAGCAAAAAAAATTTCCTTCCTATCCGTTCGAACCCGACCCGAATTAGAAAATTCTAAAATAAATGCGAAAAAATTCTAAAAATTAAAAAACATCATCCTGGCTTCATTTGAAAAAGAAACGGGTCAGGACAGGCCCAAAAATAGAGAACAAAAAAAATTTCCTTCCTCTCCGTTCGAACCCGACCCGAATTAGAAAATTCAAAAATAAATGCGAAAAAATTCTAAAAATTATAAAACATCATCCAGGCTTCATTTACAGACGAAACGGGTCAGGACTGGCCGAAAAATAGGGAAGAAAAAAAATTTCCTTCCTATCCGTTCGAACCCGACCCGAATTAGAAAATCCAAAAGTAAATGCGAAAAAATTCTAAAAATTAAAAAACGTCATCCAGGCTTCATTTACAGACGAAACGAGTCAGGACTGGCCGAAAAATAGGGAAGAAAAAAAAATTTTTTCCTATCCGTTCAAACCCGACCCAAATTAGAAAATCCAAAAGTAAATGCGAAAAAATTCTAAAAATTAAAAAACATCATCCAGGCTTCGTTTAAAGTCAAAACGGGTCAGGACTGGCCGAAAAATAGAGAAGAAAAAAAATTTCCTTCCTATCCGTTCGAACCCGACCCGAATTAGAAAATTAAAAAATAAATGCGAAAAAATTCTAAAAATTGAAAAACATCATCCAGGCTTCATTTCAAGTGAAAATGGTTCAGGACTGGCCGAAAAATAGAGAAGAAAAAAAATTTCCTTCCTATCCGTTCGAACTCGACCCGAATTAGAAAATTCTAAAACAAATGCGAAAAAATTCAAAAAATTAAAAAACATCATCCAGGCTTCATTTCAAGTCGAAACGGGTCAGGACAGGCCGGAAAATAGAGAACAAAAAAAATTTTCTTCCTATCCGTTCGAACACGACCCGAATTAGAAAATTCAAAAATAAAAGCGAAAAAATTCCAAAAATTAAAAAACATCATCCAGGCTTCATTTGAAGTCGAAACGGGTCATGACAGGCCAAAAAATAGAAAAACAAAAAAAATTTCCTTCCTATCCGTGCGAACTCGACCCGAATTAGAAAATTCTAAAATAAATGCGAAAAAATTCAAAAAATTAAAAAACATCATCCAGGCTTCATTTCAAGTCGAAACGGGTCAGGACAGGCCGAAAAATAGAGAACAAAAAAAATTTCCTTCCTATCCGTTCGAACCCGACCCGAATTAGAAAATTCAAAAATAAATGCGAAAAAATTCTAAAAATTATAAAACATCATCCAGGCTTCATTTCCAGACGAAACGGGTCAGGACAGGCAAAAAAATAGCGAGCAAAAAAAATTTCCTTCCTATCCGTTCGAACCCGACCCGAATTAGAAAATTCTAAAATAAATGCGAAAAAATTCGAAAAATTAAAAAACATCATCCTGGCTTCATTTGAAAAAGAAACGGGTCAGGACAGGCCGAAAAATAGAGAACAAAAAAAATTTCCTTCCTATCCGTTCGAACCCGACCCGAATTAGAAAATTCTAAAATAAATGCGAAAAAATTCTAAAAATTAAAAAACATCATCCTGGCTTCATTTCAAAAAGAAACGGGTCAGGACAGGCTGAAAAATAGAGAACAAAAAAAATTTCCTTCCTCTCCGTTCGAACCCGACCCGAATTAGAAAATTCAAAAATAAATGCGAAAAAATTCTAAAAATTATAAAACATCATCCAGGCTTCATTTACAGACGAAACGGGTGAGGACTGGCCGAAAAATAGGGAAGAAAAAAAAATTTTTCCAATCCTTTCGAACCCGACCCAAATTAGAAAATCCAAAAGTAAATGCGAAAAAATTCTAAAAATTAAAAAACATCATCCAGGCTTCGTTTCAAGTCAAAACAGGTCAGGACTGGCCAAAAATAGAGAAGAAAAAAAATTTCCTTCCTATCCGTTCGAACCCGACCCGAATTAGAAAATTCAAAAATAAATGCGAAAAAATTCTAAAAATTGAAAAACATCATCCAGGCTTCATTTCAAGTTGAAATGGTTCAGGACTGGCCGAAAAATAGAGAAGAAAAAAAATTTCCTTCCTATCCGTTCGAACTCGACCCGAATTAGAGAATTCTAAAACAAATGCGAAAAAATTCAAACAATTAAAAAACATCATCCAGGCTTCATTTCAAGTCGAAACGGGTCAGGACAGGCCAGAAAATAGAGAACAAAAAAATTTTTCTTCCTATCCGTTCGAACACGACCCGAATTAGAAAATTCAAAAATAAAAGCGAAAAAATTCCAAAAATTAAAAAAATCATCCAGGCTTCATTTGAAGTCGAAACGGGTCATGACAGGCCAAAAAATAGAAAAACAAAAAAAATTTCCTTCCTATCCGTTCGAACTCGACCCGAATTAGAAAATTCTAAAATAAATGCGAAAAAATTAAAAAAATTAAAAAACATCATCCAGGCTTCATTTCAAGTCGAAACGGGTCAGGACAGGCCGAAAAATAGAGAACAAAAAAAATTTCCTTCCTATCCGTTCGAACCCGACCCGAATTAGAAAATTCAAAAATAAATGCGAAAAAATTCTAAAAATTAAAAAACGTCATCCAGGCTTCATTTACAGACGAAACGAGTCAGGACTGGCCGAAAAATAGGGAAGAAAAAAAAATTTTTTCCTATCCGTTCAAACCCGACCCAAATTAGAAAATCCAAAAGTAAATGCGAAAAAATTCTAAAAATTAAAAAACATCATCCAGGCTTCATTTAAAGTCAAAACGGGTCAGGACTGGCCGAAAAATAGAGAAGAAAAAAAATTTCCTTCCTATCCGTTCGAACCCGACCCGAATTAGAAAATTAAAAAATAAATGCGAAAAAATTCTAAAAATTGAAAAACATCATCCAGGCTTCATTTCAAGTGAAAATGGTTCAGGACTGGCCGAAAAATAGAGAAGAAAAAAAATTTCCTTCCTATCCGTTCGAACTCGACCCGAATTAGAAAATTCTAAAACAAATGCGAAAAAATTCAAAAAATTAAAAAACATCATCCAGGCTTCATTTCAAGTCGAAACGGGTTAGGACAGGCCGGAAAATAGAGAACAAAAAAAATTTTCTTCCTATCCGTTCGAACACGACCCGAATTAGAAAATTCAAAAATAAAAGCGAAAAAAGTCCAAAAATTAAAAAACATCATCCAGGCTTCATTCGAAGTCGAAACGGGTCATGACAGGCCAAAAAAATAGAAAAACAAAAAAAATTTCCTTCCTATCCGTTCGAACTCGACCCGAATTAGAAAATTCTAAAATAAATGCGAAAAAATTCAAAAAATTAAAAAACATCATCCAGGCTTCATTTCAAGTCGAAACGGGTCAGGACAGGCCGAAAAATAGAGAACAAAAAAAATTTCCTTCCTATCCGTTCGAACCCGACCCGAATTAGAAAATTCAAAAATAAATGCGAAAAAATTCTAAAAATTATAAAACATCATCCAGGCTTCATTTCCAGACGAAACGGGTCAGGACAGGCCAAAAAATAGCGAGCAAAAAAAATTTCCTTCCTATCCGTTCGAACCCGACCCGAATTAGAAAATTCTAAAATAAATGCGAAAAAATTCTAAAAATTAAAAAACATCATCCTGGCTTCATTTGAAAAAGAAACGGGTCAGGACAGGCCGAAAAATAGAGAACAAAAAAAATTTCCTTCCTATCCGTTCGAACCCGACCCGAATTAGAAAATTCAAAAATAAATGCGAAAAAGTTCTAAAAATTATAAAACATCATCCAGGCTTCATTTACAGACGAAACGGGTCAGGACTGGCCGAAAAATAGGGAAGAAAAAAAATTACCTTCCTATCCGTTCGAACCCGACCCTAATTAGAAAATCCAAAAGTAAATGCGAAAAAATTCTAAAAATTAAAAAACGTCATCCAGGCTTCATTTACAGACGAAACGAGTCAGGACTGGCCGAAAAATAGGGAAGAAAAAAAAATTTTTTCCTATCCGTTCGAACCCGACCCAAATTAGAAAATCCAAAAGTAAATGCGAAAAAATTCTAAAAATTAAAAAACATCATCCAGGCTTCGTTTAAAGTCAAAACGGGTCAGGACTGGCCGAAAAATAGAGAAGAAAAAAAGTTTCCTTCCTATCCGTTCGAACCCGACCCGAATTAGAAAATTTAAAAATAAATGCGAAAAAATTCTAAAAATTGAAAAACATCATACAGGCTTCATTTCAAGTGAAAATGGTTCAGGACTGGCCGAAAAATAGAGAAGAAAAAAAATTTCCTTCCTATCCGTTCGAACTCGACCCGAATTAGAAAATTCTAAAACAAATGCGAAAAAATTCAAAAAATTAAAAAACATCATCCAGGCTTCATTTCAAGTCGAAACGGGTCAGGACAGGCCGGAAAATAGAGAACAAAAAAAATTTTCTTCCTATCCGTTCGAACACGACCCGAATTAGAAAATTCAAAAATAAAAGCGAAAAAATTCCAAAAATTAAAAAACATCATCCAGGCTTCATTTGAAGTCGAAACGGGTCATGACAGGCCAAAAAATAGAAAAACAAAAAAAATTTCCTTCCTATCCGTTCGAACTCGACCCGAATTAGAAAATTCTAAAATAAATGCGAAAAAATTCAAAAAATTAAAAACCATCATCTAGGCTTCATTTCAGGTCGAAACGGGTCAGGACAGGCCGAAAAATAGAGAACAAAAAAAATTTCCTTCCTATCCGTTCGAACCCGACCCGAATTAGAAAATTCAAAAATAAATGCGAAAAAATTCTAAAAATTATAAAACATCATCCAGGCTTCATTTCCAGACGAAACGGGTCAGGACAGGCCAAAAAATAGCGAGCAAAAAAAATTTCCTTCCTATCCGTTCGAACCCGACCCGAATTAGAAAATTCTAAAATAAATGCGAAAAAATTCTAAAAATTAAAAAACATCATCCTGGCTTCATTTCAAAAAGAAACGGGTCAGGACAGGCCGAAAAATAGAGAACAAAAAAAATTTCCTTCCTATCCGTTCGAACCCGACCCGAATTAGAAAATTCAAAAATAAATGCGAAAAAATTCTAAAAATTATAAAACATTATCCAGGCTTCATTTCCAGACGAAACGGGTCAGGACAGGCCAAAAAATAGCGAGCAAAAAAAATTTCCTTCCTATCCGTCCGAACCCGACCCGAATTAGAAAATTCTAAAATAAATGCGAAAAAATTCTAAAAATTAAAAAACATCATCCAGGCTTCATTTACAGACCAAACGGGTCAGGACTGGCCGAAAAATAGGGAAGAAAAAAAATTTCCTTCCTATCCGTTCGAACTCGACCCGAATTAGAAAATTCTAAAATAAATGCGAAAAAATTCAAAAAATTAAAAACCATCATCTAGGCTTCATTTCAGGTCGAAACGGGTCAGGACAGGCCGAAAAATAGAGAACAAAAAAAATTTCCTTCCTATCCGTTCGAACCCGACCCGAATTAGAAAATTCAAAAATAAATGCGAAAAAATTCTAAAAATTATAAAACATCATCCAGGCTTCATTTCCTGACGAAACGGGTCAGGACAGGCCAAAAAATAGCGAGCAAAAAAAATTTCCTTCCTATCCGTTCGAACCCGACCCGAATTAGAAAATTCTAAAATAAATGCGAAAAAATTCTAAAAATTAAAAAACATCATCCTGGCTTCATTTGAAAAAGAAACGGGTCAGGACAGGCCGAAAAATAGAGAACAAAAAAAATTTCCTTCCTCTCCGTTCGAACCCGACCCGAATTAGAAAATTCAAAAATAAATGCGAAAAAATTCTAAAAATTATAAAACATCATCCAGGCTTCATTTACAGACCAAACGGGTCAGGACTGGCCGAAAAATAGGGAAGAAAAAAAATTTCCTTCCTATCCGTTCGAACCCGACCCGAATTAGAAAATCCAAAAGTAAATGCGAAAAAATTCTAAAAATTAAAAAACGTCATCCAGGCTTCATTTACAGACGAAACGGGTCAGGAGTGGCCGAAAAATAGGGAAGAAAAAAAAAAATTTTCCTGTCCGTTCGAACCCGACCCAAATTAGAAAATCCAAAAGTAAATGCGAAAAAATTCTAAAAATTAAAAAACGTCATCCAGGCTTCGTTTCAAGTCAAAACGGGTCAGGACTGGCCGAAAAGTAGAGAATAAAAAAAATTTCCTTCCTATCCGTTCGAACCCGACCCGAATTAGAAAATTCAAAAATAAATGCGAGAAAATTCTAAGAATTGAAAAACATCATCCAGGCTTCATTTCAAGTTGAAACGGTTCAGGACTGGCCGAAAAATAGAGAACAAAAAAAATTTCCTTCCTATCCGTTCGAACCCGACCCCAATTAGGAAATTCAAAAATAAAAGCGAAAAAATTCTAAAAATTATAAAACATCATCCAGGCTTCATGACCAGGCGAAACGGGTCAGGACAGGCCAAAAAATAGAGAAAAAAAAAAATTTCCTCCCTATCCGTTCGAACCCGACCCGAATTAGAAAATTCAAAAATAAATGCAAAAAAATTCTAAAAATTTAAAAACATCATCCAGGCTTCATTTGAAGTCGAAACGGGTCAGGACCGGCCAAAAAAAAGAGAACAAAAAAAATTTCATTCCAATCCGTTCGAACCCGACCCGAATTAGAAAATCCAAAAGAAAATGCGAAAAAATTCTAAAAATTAAAAAACGTCATCCAGGCTTCGTGTCAAGACAAAACGGATCAGGACAGGCTAAAAAATAGCGAGCAAAAAAAATTTCCTTCTTATCCGTTCGAACCCGACCCGAATTACAAAATTCTAAAGTAAATGCGAAAAGATTCTAAAAATTAAAAAACATCATCCTGGCTTCATTTCAAAAAGAAACGAGTCAGGACAGGCCGAAAAATAGAGAACAAAAAAAATTTCCTTCATCTCCATTCGGACCCGACCCAAATTAGAAAATTCAAAAATAAATGCGAAAAAATTGAAAAAATTAAAAAACATCATCCAGGCTTCATTTGAAGTCGAAACGGGTCAGGACCGGCCAAAAAAAAGAGTACAAAAAAAATTTCATTCCTATCCGTTCGAACACGACCCGAATTAGAAAATCCAAAAGAAAATGCGAAAAAATTCTAAAAATAAAAAAACGTCATCCAGGCTTCGTTTCAAGTCAAAACGGGTTAGGACTAGCCAAAAAATAGAGAAGAAAAAAAATTTCCTTCCTATCCGTTCGAACCCGACCCGAATTACAAAATTCAAAAATAAATGCGAAAAAATTCTAAAAATCAAAAAACATCATCCTGGCTGCATTTCAAGAAGAAACGGGTCAAGACTGGCCGAAAAATAGAGAACAAAAACAATTTCCTTCCTCTCCGCTCGAACCCGACCCGAATTAGAAAATTCAAAAATAAATGCGAAAAAATTCAAAAAATTAAAAAACATCATCTAGGCTTCATTTCAGGTCGAAACGGGTCAGGACAGGCCGAAAAATAGAGAACAAAAAAAATTTCCTTCCTATTCGTTCGAACCCGACCCGAATTAGAAAATTCAAAAATAAATGCGAAAAAATTCTAAAAATTATAAAACATAATCCAGATTTCATTTCCAGACGAAACGGGTCAGGACAGGCCAAAAAATAGCGAGCAAAAAAAATTTCCTTCCTATCCGTTCGAACCCGACCCGAATTAGAAAATTCTAAAATAAATGCGAAAAAATTCTAAAAATTAAAAAACATCATCCTGGCTTCATTTCAAAAAGAAACGGGTCAGGACAGGCCGAAAAATAGAGAACAAAAAAAATTTCCTTCCTATCCGTTCGAACCCGACCCGAATTAGAAAATTCAAAAATAAATGCGAAAAAATTCTAAAAATTATAAAACATTATCCAGGCTTCATTTCCAGACGAAACGGGTCAGCACAGGCCAAAAAATAGCGAGCAAGAAAAATTTCCTTCCTATCCGTACGAACCCGACCCGAATTAGAAAATTCTAAAATAAATGCGAAAAAATTCTAAAAATTATAAAACATCATCCAGGCTTCATTTCCAGACGAAACGGGTCAGGACAGGCCAAAAAATAGCGAGCAAAAAAAATTTCCTTCCTATCCGTTCGAACCCGACTCGAATTAGAAAATTCTAAAATAAATGCGAAAAAATTCTAAAAATTAAAAAACATCATCCTGGCTTCATTTCAAAAAGAAACGGGTCAGGACAGGCTGAAAAATAGAGAACAAAAAAAATTTCCTTCCTCTCCGTTCGAACCCGACCCGAATTAGAAAATTCAAAAATAAATGCGAAAAAATTCTAAAAATTATAAAACATCATCCAGGCTTCATTTACTGACGAAACGGGTGAGGACTGGCCGAAAAATAGGGAAGAAAAAAAAAAATTTTCCAATCCGTTCGAACCCGACCCAAATTAGAAAATCCAAAAGTAAATGCGAAAAAATTCTAAAAATTAAAAAACATCATCCAGGCTTCGTTTCAAGTCAAAACAGGTCAGGACTGGCCAAAAATAGAGAAGAAAAAAAATTTCCTTCCTATCCGTTCGAACCCGACCCGAATTAGAAAATTCAAAAATAAATGCGAAAAAATTCTAAAAATTGAAAAACATCATCCAGGCTTCATTTTAAGTTGAAATGGTTCAGGACTGGCCGAAAAATAGAGAAGAAAAAAAATTTCCTTCCTATCCGTTCGAAGTCGACCCGAATTAGAGAATTCTAAAACAAATGCGAAAAAATTCAAAAAATTAAAAAACATCATCCAGGCTTCATTTCAAGTCGAAACGGGTCAGGACAGGCCGGAAAATAGAGAAAAAAAAAAAATTTCTTCCTATCCGTTCGAACACGACCCGAATTAGAAAATTCAAAAATAAAAGCGAAAAAATTCCAAAAATTAAAAAACATCATCCAGGCTTCATTTGAAGTCGAAACGGGTCATGACAGGCCAAAAAATAGAAAAACAAAAAAAATTTCCTTCCTATCCGTTCGAACTCGACCCGAATTAGGAAATTCTAAAATAAATGCGAAAAAATTCAAAAAATTAAAAAACATCATCCAGGCTTCATTTCAAGTCGAAACGGGTCAGGACAGGCCGAAAAATAGAGAACAAAAAAAATTTCCTTCCTATCCGTTCGAACCCGACCCGAATTAGAAAATTCAAAAATAAATGCGAAAAAATTCTAAAAATTATAAAACATCATCCAGGCTTCATTTCCAGACGAAACGGGTCAGGACAGGCCAAAAAATAGCGAGCAAAAAAAATTTCCTTCCTATCCGTTCGAACCCGACCCGAATTAGAAAATTCTAAAATAAATGCGAAAAAATTCTAAAAATTAAAAAACATCATCCTGGCTTCATTTGAAAAAGAAACGGGTCAGGACAGGCCGAAAAATAGAGAACAAAAAAAATTTCCTTCCTCTCCGTTCGAACCCGACCAGAATTAGAAAATTCAAAAATAAATGCGAAAAAATTCTAAAAATTATAAAACATCATCCAGGCTTCATTTACAGACGAAACGGGTCAGGACTGGCCGAAAAATAGGGAAGAAAAAAAATTTCCTTCCTATCCGTTCGAACCCAACCCGAATTAGAAAATCCAAAAGTAAATGCGAAAAAATTCTAAAAATTAAAAAACGTCATCCAGGCTTCATTTACAGACGAAACGAGTCAGGACTGGCCGAAAAATAGGGAAGAAAAAAAAATTTTTTCCTATCCGTTCGAACCCGACCCAAATTAGAAAATCCAAAAGTAAATGCGAAAAAATTCTAAAAATTAAAAAACATCATCCAGGCTTCGTTTCAAGTCAAAACGGGTCAGGACTGGCCGAAAAATAGAGAAGAAAAAAAATTTCCTTCCTATCCGTTCGAACCCGACCCGAATTAGAAAATTCTAAAACAAATGCGAAAAAATTCAAAAAATTAAAAAACATCATCCAGGCTTCATTTCAAGTCGAAACGGGTCAGGACAGACCGGAAAATAGAGAACAAAAAAAATTTTCTTCCTATCCGTTCGAACACGACCCGAATTAGAAAATTCAAAAATAAAAGCGAAAAAATTCTAAAAATTAAAAAACATCATCCAGGCTTCATTTGAAGTCGAAACGGGTCATGACAGGCCAAAAAATAGAAAAACAAAAAAAATTTCCTTCCTATCCGTTCGAACTCGACCCGAATTAGAAAATTCTAAAATAAATGCGAAAAAATTTAAAAAATTAAAAACCATCATCTAGGCTTCATTTCAGGTCGAAACGGGTCAGGACAGGCCGAAAAATAGAGAACAAAAAAAATTTCCTTCCTATCCGTTCGAACCCGACCCGAATTAGAAAATTCAAAAATAAATGCGAAAAAATTCTAAAAATTATAAAACATCATCCAGGCTTCATTTGCAGACGAAACGGGTCAGGACAGGCCAAAAAATAGCGAGCAAAAAAAATTTCCTTCCTATCCGTTCGAACCCGACCCGAATTAGAGAATTCTAAAACAAATGCGAAAAAATTCAAAAAATTAAAAAACATCATCCAGGCTTCATTTCAAGTCGAAACGGGTCAGGACAGGCCGGAAAATAGAGAACAAAAAAAATTTTCTTCCTATCCGTTCGAACACGACCCGAATTAGAAAATTCAAAAATAAAAGCGAAAAAATTCCAAAAATTAAAAAACATCATCCAGGCTTCATTTGAAGTCGAAACGGGTCATGACAGGCCAAAAAATAGAAAAACAAAAAAAATTTCCTTCCTATCCGTACGAACTCGACCCGAATTAGAGAATTCTAAAACAAATGCGAAAAAATTCAAAAAATTAAAAAACATCATCCAGGCTTCATTTCACGTCGAAACGGGTCAGGACAGGCCGGAAAATAGAGAACAAAAAAAATTTTCTTCCTATCCGTTCGAACACGACCCGAATTAGAAAATTCAAAAATAAAAGCGAAAAAATTCCAAAAATTAAAAAACATCATCCAGGCTTCATTTGAAGTCGAAACGGGTCATGACAGGCCAAAAAATAGAAAAACAAAAAAAATTTCCTTCCTATCCGTTCGAACTCGACCCGAATTAGAAAATTCTAAAATAAATGCGAAAAAATTCAAAAAATTAAAAAACATCATCCAGGCTTCATTTCAAGTCGAAACGGGTCAGGACAGGCCGAAAAATAGAGAACAAAAAAAATTTCCTTCCTATCCGTTCGAACCCGACCCGAATTAGAAAATTCAAAAATAAATGCGAAAAAATTCTAAAAATTATAAAACATCATCCAGGCTTCATTTCCAGACGAAACGGGTCAGGACAGGCCAAAAAATAGCGAGCAAAAAAAATTTCCTTCCTATCCGTTCGAACCCGACCCGAATTAGAAAATTCTAAAATAAATGCGAAAAAATTCTAAAAATTATAAAACATTATCCAGGCTTCATTTCCAGACGAAACGGGTCAGCACAGGCCAAAAAATAGCGAGCAAGAAAAATTTCCTTCCTATCCGTACGAACCCGACCCGAATTAGAAAATTCTAAAATAAATGCGAAAAAATTCTAAAAATTATAAAACATCATCCAGGCTTCATTTCCAGACGAAACGGGTCAGGACAGGCCAAAAAATAGCGAGCAAAAAAAATTTCCTTCCTATCCGTTCGAACCCGACTCGAATTAGAAAATTCTAAAATAAATGCGAAAAAATTCTAAAAATTAAAAAACATCATCCTGGCTTCATTTCAAAAAGAAACGGGTCAGGACAGGCTGAAAAATAGAGAACAAAAAAAATTTCCTTCCTCTCCGTTCGAACCCGACCCGAATTAGAAAATTCAAAAATAAATGCGAAAAAATTCTAAAAATTATAAAACATCATCCAGGCTTCATTTACTGACGAAACGGGTGAGGACTGGCCGAAAAATAGGGAAGAAAAAAAAAAATTTTCCAATCCGTTCGAACCCGACCCAAATTAGAAAATCCAAAAGTAAATGCGAAAAAATTCTAAAAATTAAAAAACATCATCCAGGCTTCGTTTCAAGTCAAAACAGGTCAGGACTGGCCAAAAATAGAGAAGAAAAAAAATTTCCTTCCTATCCGTTCGAACCCGACCCGAATTAGAAAATTCAAAAATAAATGCGAAAAAATTCTAAAAATTGAAAAACATCATCCAGGCTTCATTTTAAGTTGAAATGGTTCAGGACTGGCCGAAAAATAGAGAAGAAAAAAAATTTCCTTCCTATCCGTTCGAAGTCGACCCGAATTAGAGAATTCTAAAACAAATGCGAAAAAATTCAAAAAATTAAAAAACATCATCCAGGCTTCATTTCAAGTCGAAACGGGTCAGGACAGGCCGGAAAATAGAGAAAAAAAAAAAATTTCTTCCTATCCGTTCGAACACGACCCGAATTAGAAAATTCAAAAATAAAAGCGAAAAAATTCCAAAAATTAAAAAACATCATCCAGGCTTCATTTGAAGTCGAAACGGGTCATGACAGGCCAAAAAATAGAAAAACAAAAAAAATTTCCTTCCTATCCGTTCGAACTCGACCCGAATTAGGAAATTCTAAAATAAATGCGAAAAAATTCAAAAAATTAAAAAACATCATCCAGGCTTCATTTCAAGTCGAAACGGGTCAGGACAGGCCGAAAAATAGAGAACAAAAAAAATTTCCTTCCTATCCGTTCGAACCCGACCCGAATTAGAAAATTCAAAAATAAATGCGAAAAAATTCTAAAAATTATAAAACATCATCCAGGCTTCATTTCCAGACGAAACGGGTCAGGACAGGCCAAAAAATAGCGAGCAAAAAAAATTTCCTTCCTATCCGTTCGAACCCGACCCGAATTAGAAAATTCTAAAATAAATGCGAAAAAATTCTAAAAATTAAAAAACATCATCCTGGCTTCATTTGAAAAAGAAACGGGTCAGGACAGGCCGAAAAATAGAGAACAAAAAAAATTTCCTTCCTCTCCGTTCGAACCCGACCAGAATTAGAAAATTCAAAAATAAATGCGAAAAAATTCTAAAAATTATAAAACATCATCCAGGCTTCATTTACAGACGAAACGGGTCAGGACTGGCCGAAAAATAGGGAAGAAAAAAAATTTCCTTCCTATCCGTTCGAACCCAACCCGAATTAGAAAATCCAAAAGTAAATGCGAAAAAATTCTAAAAATTAAAAAACGTCATCCAGGCTTCATTTACAGACGAAACGAGTCAGGACTGGCCGAAAAATAGGGAAGAAAAAAAAATTTTTTCCTATCCGTTCGAACCCGACCCAAATTAGAAAATCCAAAAGTAAATGCGAAAAAATTCTAAAAATTAAAAAACATCATCCAGGCTTCGTTTCAAGTCAAAACGGGTCAGGACTGGCCGAAAAATAGAGAAGAAAAAAAATTTCCTTCCTATCCGTTCGAACCCGACCCGAATTAGAAAATTCTAAAACAAATGCGAAAAAATTCAAAAAATTAAAAAACATCATCCAGGCTTCATTTCAAGTCGAAACGGGTCAGGACAGACCGGAAAATAGAGAACAAAAAAAATTTTCTTCCTATCCGTTCGAACACGACCCGAATTAGAAAATTCAAAAATAAATGCGAAAAAATTCTAAAAATTAAAAAACATCATCCAGGCTTCATTTGAAGTCGAAACGGGTCATGACAGGCCAAAAAATAGAAAAAACAAAAAAAATTTCCTTCCTATCCGTTCGAACTCGACCCGAATTAGAAAATTCTAAAATAAATGCGAAAAAATTTAAAAAATTAAAAACCATCATCTAGGCTTCATTTCAGGTCGAAACGGGTCAGGACAGGCCGAAAAATAGAGAACAAAAAAAATTTCCTTCCTATCCGTTCGAACCCGACCCGAATTAGAAAATTCAAAAATAAATGCGAAAAAATTCTAAAAATTATAAAACATCATCCAGGCTTCATTTGCAGACGAAACGGGTCAGGACAGGCCAAAAAATAGCGAGCAAAAAAAATTTCCTTCCTATCCGTTTGAACCCGACCCGAATTAGAGAATTCTAAAACAAATGCGAAAAAATTCAAAAAATTAAAAAACATCATCCAGGCTTCATTTCAAGTCGAAACGGGTCAGGACAGGCCGGAAAATAGAGAACAAAAAAAATTTTCTTCCTATCCGTTCGAACACGACCCGAATTAGAAAATTCAAAAATAAAAGCGAAAAAATTCCAAAAATTAAAAAACATCATCCAGGCTTCATTTGAAGTCGAAACGGGTCATGACAGGCCAAAAAATAGAAAAACAAAAAAAATTTCCTTCCTATCCGTACGAACTCGACCCGAATTAGAGAATTCTAAAACAAATGCGAAAAAATTCAAAAAATTAAAAAACATCATCCAGGCTTCATTTCACGTCGAAACGGGTCAGGACAGGCCGGAAAATAGAGAACAAAAAAAATTTTCTTCCTATCCGTTCGAACACGACCCGAATTAGAAAATTCAAAAATAAAAGCGAAAAAATTCCAAAAATTAAAAAACATCATCCAGGCTTCATTTGAAGTCGAAACGGGTCATGACAGGCCAAAAAATAGAAAAACAAAAAAAATTTCCTTCCTATCCGTTCGAACTCGACCCGAATTAGAAAATTCTAAAATAAATGCGAAAAAATTCAAAAAATTAAAAAACATCATCCAGGCTTCATTTCAAGTCGAAACGGGTCAGGACAGGCCGAAAAATAGAGAACAAAAAAAATTTCCTTCCTATCCGTTCGAACCCGACCCGAATTAGAAAATTCAAAAATAAATGCGAAAAAATTCTAAAAATTATAAAACATCATCCAGGCTTCATTTCCAGACGAAACGGGTCAGGACAGGCCAAAAAATAGCGAGCAAAAAAAATTTCCTTCCTATCCGTTCGAACCCGACCCGAATTAGAAAATTCTAAAATAAATGCGAAAAAATTCTAAAAATTAAAAAACATCATCCTGGCTTCATTTGAAAAAGAAACGGGTCAGGACAGGCCGAAAAATAGAGAACAAAAAAAATTTCCTTCCTCTCCGTTCGAACCCGACCCGAATTAGAAAATTCAAAAATAAATGCGAAAAAATTCTAAAAATTGTAAAACATCATCCAGGCTTCATTTACAGACGAAACGGGTCAGGACTGGCCGAAAAATAGGGAAGAAAAAAAATTTCCTTCCTATCCGTTCGAACCCGACCCGAATTAGAAAATCCAAAAGTAAATGCGAAAAAATTCTAAAAATTAAAAAACGTCATCCAGGCTTCATTTACAGACGAAACGAGTCAGGACTGGCCGAAAAATAGGGAAGAAAAAAAAAATTTTTCCTATCCGTTCGAACCCGACCCAAATTAGAAAATCCAAAAGTAAATGCGAAAAAATTCTAAAAATTAAAAAACATCATCCAGGCTTCGTTTCAAGTCAAAACGGGTCAGGACTGGCCGAAAAATAGAGAAGAAAAAAAATTTCCTTCCTATCCGTTCGAACCCGACCCGAATTAGAAAATTAAAAAATAAATGCGAAAAAATTCTAAAAATTGAAAAACATCATCCAGGCTTCATTTCAAGTGAAAATGGTTCAGGACTGGCCGAAAAATAGAGAAGAAAAAAAATTTCCTTCCTATCCGTTCGAACTCGACCCGAATTAGAAAATTCTAAAACAAATGCGAAAAAATTCAAAAAATTAAAAAACATCATCCAGGCTTCATTTCAAGTCGAAACGGGTCAAGACAGGCCGGAAAATAGAGAACAAAAAAAATTTTCTTCCTATCCGTTCGAACACGACCCGAATTAGAAAATTCAAAAATAAAAGCGAAAAAATTCCAAAAATTAAAAAACATCATCCAGGCTTCATTTGAAGTCGAAACGGGTCATGACAGGCCAAAAAATAGAAAAACAAAAAAAATTTCCTTCCTATCCGTTCGAACTCGACCCGAATTAGAAAATTCTAAAATAAATGCGAAAAAATTCAAAAAATTAAAAAACATCATCTAGGCTTCATTTCAGGTCGAAACGGGTCAGGACAGGCCGAAAAATAGAGAACAAAAAAAATTTCCTTCCTATCCGTTCGAACCCGACCCGAATTAGAAAATTCAAAAATAAATGCGAAAAAATTCTAAAAATTATAAAACATCATCCAGGCTTCATTTACAGACCAAACGGGTCAGGACTGGCCGAAAAATAGGGAAGAAAAAAAATTTCCTTCCTATCCGTTCGAACCCGACCCGAATTAGAAAATCCAAAAGTAAATGCGAAAAAATTCTAAAAATTAAAAAACGTCATCCAGGCTTCATTTCAAAAAGAAACGGGTCAGGACAGGCCGAAAAATAGAGAACAAAAAAAATTTCCTTCCTATCCGTTCGAACCCGACCCGAATTAGAAAATTCAAAAATAAATGCGAAAAATTCTAAAAATTATAAAACATTATCCAGGCTTCATTTCCAGACGAAACGGGTCAGGACAGGCCAAAAAATAGCGAGCAAAAAAAATTTCCTTCCTATCCGTCCGAAACCCGACCCGAATTAGAAAATCCAAAAGTAAATGCGAAAAAATTCTAAAAATTAAAAAACGTCATCCAGGCTTCGTTTCAAGTCAAAACGGGTCAGGACTGGCCGAAAAATAGAGAATAAAAAAATTTCCTTCCTATCCGTTCGAACCCGACCCGAATTAGAAAATTCAAAAATAAATGCGAGAAAATTCTAAAAATTGAAAAAACATCATCCAGGCTTCATTTCAAGTTGAAACGGTTCAGGACTGGCCGAAAAATAGAGAACAAAAAAAATTTCCTTCCTATCCGTTCGAACCCGACCCCAATTAGGAAATTCAAAAATAAAAGCGAAAAAATTCTAAAATTATAAAACATCATCCAGGCTTCATCACCAGGCGAAACGGGTCAGGACAGGCCAAAAAATAGAGAAAAAAAAAAATTTCCTCCCAATCCGTTCGAACCCGATCCGAATTAGAAAATTCAAAAATAAATGCAAAAAAATTCTAAAAATTTAAAAACATCATCCAGGTTTCATTTGAAGTCGAAACGGGTCAGGACCGGCCAAAAAAAAGAGAACAAAAAAAATTTCATTCCAATCCGTTCGAACCCGACCCGAATTAGAAAATCCAAAAGAAAATGCGAAAAAATTCTAAAAATTAAAAAACGTCATCCAGGCTTCGTGTCAAGTCAAAACGGGTCAGGACAGGCTAAAAAATAGCGAGCAAAAAAAATTTCCTTCTTATCCGTTCGAACCCGACCCGAATTACAAAATTCTAAAATAAATGCGAAAAGATTCTAAAAATTAAAAAACATCATCCTGGCTTCATTTCAAAAAGAAACGGGTCAGGACAGGCCGAAAAATAGAGAACAAAAATAATTTCCTTCATCTCCGTTCGGACCCGACCCGAATTAGAAAATTCAAAAATAAATGCGAAAAAATTGTAAAAATTAAAAAACATCATCCAGGCTTCATTTGAAGTCGAAACGGGTCAGGACCGGCCAAAAAAAAGAGTACAAAAAAAATTTAATTCCTATCCGTTCGAACACGACCCGAATTAGAAAATCCAAAAGAAAATGCGAAAAAATTCTAAAAATAAAAAAACGTCATCCAGGCTTCGTTTCAAGTCAAAACGGGTCAGGACTAGCCAAAAAATAGAGAAGAAAAAAAATTTCCTTCCTATCCGTTCGAACCCGACCCGAATTACAAAATTCAAAAATAAATGCGAAAAAATTCTAAAAATCAAAAAACATCATCCTGGCTGCATTTAAAGAAGAAACGGGTCAAGACTGGCCGAAAAATAGAGAACAAAAACAATTTCCTTCCACTCCGCTCGAACCTGACCCGAATTAGAAAATTCAAAAATAAATGCGAAAAAATTCTAAATATTATAAAACATCATCCAGGCTTCATTTCCAGACGAAACGGGTCAGGACAGGCCAAAAAATAGCGAGCAAAAAAAATTTCCTTCCAATCCGTTCGAACCCGACCCGAATTAGAAAATTCTAAAATAAATGCGAAAAAATTCTAAAAATTAAAAAACATCATCCTGGCTTCATTTCAAAAAGAAACGGGTCAGGACAGGCCGAAAAATAGAGAACAAAAAAAATTTCCTTCCTCTCCGTTCGAACCCGACCCGAATTAGAAAATTCAAAAATAAATGCGAAAAAATTCTAAAAATTATAAAACATCATCCAGGCTTCATTTACAGACGAAACGGGTGAGGACTGGCCGAAAAATAGGGAAGAAAAAAAATTTCCTTCCTATCCGTTCGAACCCGACCCGAATTAGAAAATCCAAAAGTAAATGCGAAAAAATTCTAAAAATTAAAAAACGTCATCCAGGCTTCATTTACAGACGAAACGAGTCAGGACTGGCCGAAAAATAGGGAAGAAAAAAAAAAAATTTCCAATCCGTTCGAACCCGACCCAAATTATAAAATCCAAAAGTAAATGCGAAAAAATTCTAAAAATTAAAAAACATCATCCAGGCTTCGTTTCAAGTCAAAACAGGTCAGGACTGGCCAAAAATAGAGAAGAAAAAAAATTTCCTTCCTATCCGTTCGAACCCGACCCGAATTAGAAAATTAAAAAATAAATGCGAAAAAATTCTAAAAATTGAAAAACATCATCCAGGCTTCATTTCAAGTGAAAATGGTTCAGGACTGGCCGAAAAATAGAGAAGAAAAAAAATTTCCTTCCTATCCGTTCGAACTCGACCCAAATTAGAAAATTCTAAAACAAATGCGAAAAAATTCAAAAAATTAAAAAACATCATCCAGGCTTCATTTCAAGTCGAAACGGGTCAGAACAGGCCGGAAAATAGAGAACAAAAAAAATTTTCTTCCTATCCGTTCGAACACGACCCGAATTAGAAAATTCAAAAATAAAAGCGAAAAAATTCCAAAAATTAAAAAACATCATCCAGGCTTCATTTGAAGTCGAAACGGGTCATGACAGGCCAAAAAATAGAAAAACAAAAAAAATTTCCTTCCTATCCGTTCGAACTCGACCCGAATTAGAAAATTCTAAAATAAATGCGAAAAAATTCAAAAAATTAAAAACCATCATCTAGGCTTCATTTCAGGTCGAAACGGGTCAGGACAGGCCGAAAAATAGAGAACAAAAAAAATTTCCTTCCTATCCGTTCGAACCCGACCCGAATTAGAAAATTCAAAAATAAATGCGAAAAAATTCTAAAAATTATAAAACATCATCCAGGCTTCATTTCCAGACGAAACGGGTCAGGACAGGCCAAAAAATAGCGAGCAAAAAAAATTTCCTTCCTATCCGTTCGAACCCGACCCGAATTAGAAAATTCTAAAATAAATGTGAAAAAATTCTAAAAATTAAAAAACATCATCCTGGCTTCATTTCAAAAAGAAACGGGTCAGGACAGGCCGAAAAATAGAGAACAAAAAAAAATTTCCTTCCTATCCGTTCGAACCCGACCCGAATTAGAAAATTCAAAAATAAATGCGAAAAAATTCTAAAAATTATAAAACATTATCCAGGCTTCATTTCCAGACGAAACGGGTCAGGACAGGCCAAAAAATAGCGAGCAAAAAAAATTTCCTTCCTATCCGTCCGAACCCGACCCGAATTAGAAAATTCTAAAATAAATGCGAAAAAATTCTAAAAATTAAAAAACATCATCCTGGCTTCATTTGAAAAAGAAACGGGTCAGGACAGGCCGAAAAATAGAGAACAAAAAAAATTTCCTTCCTCTCCGTTCGAACCCAACCCGAATTAGAAAATTTAAAAATAAATGCGAAAAAATTCTAAAAATTATAAAACATCATCCAGGCTTCATTTACAGACGAAACGGGTCAGGACTGGCCGAAAAATAGGGAAGAAAAAAAATTTCCTTCCTATCCGTTCGAACCCGACCCGAATTAGAAAATCCAAAAGTAAATGCGAAAAAATTCTAAAAATTAAAAAACGTCATCCAGGCTTCATTTACAGACGAAACGAGTCAGGACTGGCCGAAAAATAGGGAAGAAAAAAAAATTTTTCCTATCCGTTCGAACCCGACCCAAATTAGAAAATCCAAAAGTAAATGCGAAAAAATTCTAAAAATTAAAAAACATCATCCAGGCTTCGTTTCAAGTCAAAACGGGTCAGGACTGGCCGAAAAATAGAGAAGAAAAAAAATTTCCTTCCTATCCGTTCGAACCCGACCCGTATTAGAAAATTTAAAAATAAATGCGAAAAAATTCTAAAAATTGAAAACATCATCCAGGCTTCATTTCAAGTGAAAATGGTTCAGGACTGGCCGAAAAATAGAGAAGAAAAAAAATTTCCTTCCTATCCGTTCGAACTCGACCCGAATTAGAAAATTTAAAAATAAATGCGAAAAAATTCTAAAAATTGAAAAACATCATCCAGGCTTCATTTCAAGTGAAAATGGTTCAGGACTGGCCGAAAAATAGAGAAGAAAAAAAATTTCCTTCCTATCCGTTCGAACTCGACCCGAATTAGAAAATTCTAAAACAAATGCGAAAAAATTCAAAAAATTAAAAAACATCATCCAGGCTTCATTTCAAGTCGAAACGGGTCAGGACAGGCCGGAAAATAGAGAACAAAAAAAATTTTCTTCCTATCCGTTCGAACACGACCCGAATTAGAAAATTCAAAAATAAAAGCGAAAAAATTCCAAAAATTAAAAAACATCATCCAGGCTTCATTTGAAGTTGAAACGGGTCATGACAAGCCAAAAAATAGAAAAACAAAAAAAATTTCCTTCCTATCCGTTCGAACTCGACCCGAATTAGAAAATTCTAAAATAAATGCGAAAAAATTCAAAAAATTAAAAAACATCATCTAGGCTTCATTTCAGGTCGAAACGGGTCAGGACAGCCCGAAAAATAGAGAACAAAAAAAATTTCCTTCCTATCCGTTCGAACCCGACCCGAATTAGAAAATTCAAAAATAAATGCGAAAAAATTCTAAAAATTATAAAACATCATCCAGGCTTCATTTCCAGACGAAACGGGTCAGGACAGGCCAAAAAATAGCGAGCAAAAAAAATTTCCTTCCTATCCGTTCGAACCCGACCCGAATTAGAAAATTCTAAAATAAATGCGAAAAATTTCTAAAAATTAAAAAACGTCATCCAGGCTTCGTTTCAAGTCAAAACGGGTCAGGACTGGCCGAAAAATAGAGAATAAAAAAAATTTCCTTCCTATCCGTTCGAACCCGACCCGAATTAGAAAATTCAAAAATAAATGCGAAAAAATTCTAAAAATTATAAAACATCATCCAGGCTTCATTTCCAGACGAAACGGGTCAGGACAGGCCAAAAAATAGCGAGCAAAAAAAATTTCCTTCCTATCCGTTCGAACCCGACCCGAATTAGAAAATTCTAAAATAAATGCGAAAAAATTCTAAAAATTAAAAAACATAATCCTGGCTTCATTTCAAAAAGAAACGGGTCAGGACAGGCCGAAAAATAGAGAACAAAAAAAAATTTCCTTCCTATCCGTTCGAACCCGACCCGAATTAGAAAATTCAAAAATAAATGCGAAAAAATTCTAAAAATTATAAAACATTATCCAGGCTTCATTTCCAGACGAAACGGGTCAGGACAGGCCAAAAAATAGCGAGCGAAAAAAATTTCCTTCCTATCCGTCCGAACCCGACCCGAATTAGAAAATTCTAAAATAAATGCGAAAAAATTCTAAAAATTAAAAAACATCATCCTGGCTTCATTTGAAAAAAGAAACGGGTCAGGACAGGCCGAAAAATAGAGAACAAAAAAAATTTCCTTCCTCTCCGTTCGAACCCGACCCGAATTAGAAAATTCAAAAATAAATGCGAAAAAATTCTAAAAATTAAAAAACGTCATCCAGGCTTCATTTACAGATGAAACGGGTCAGGAGTGGCCGAAAAATAGGGAAGAAAAAAAAAAATTTCCTGTCCGTTCGAACCCGACCCAAATTAGAAAATCCAAAAGTAAATGCGAAAAAATTCTAAAAATTAAAAAACGTCATCCAGGCTTCGTTTCCAGACGAAACGGGTCAGGACAGGCCGAAAAATAGAGAACAAAAAAAATTTCCTTCCTATCCGTTCGAACCCGACCCGAATTAGAAAATTCAAAAATAAATGCGAAAAAATTCTAAAAATTATAAAACATTATCCAGGCTTCATTTCCAGACGAAACGGGTCAGGACAGGCCAAAAAATAGCGAGCAAAAAAAATTTCCTTCCTATCCGTCCGAACCCGACCCGAATTAGAAAATCCAAAAGTAAATGCGAAAAAAGTCTAAAAATTAAAAAACGTCATCCAGGCTTCGTTTCAAGTCAAAACGGGTCAGGACTGGCCGAAAAATAGAGAATAAAAAAAATTTCCTTCCTATCCGTTCGAACCCGACCCGAATTAGAAAATTAAAAAATAAATGCGAGAAAATTCTAAAAATTGAAAAACATCATCCAGGCTTCATTTCAAGTTGAAACGGTTCAGGACTGGCCGAAAAATAGAGAACAAAAAAAATTTCCTTCCTATCCGTTCGAACCCGACCCCAATTAGGAAATTCAAAAATAAAAGCGAAAAAATTCTAAAAATTATAAAACATCATCCAGGCTTCATGACCAGGCGAAACGGGTCAGGACAGGCCAAAAAATAGAGAAAAAAAAAAAATTTCCTCCCAATCCGTTCGAACCCGATCCGAATTAGAAAATTCAAAAATAAATGCAAAAAAATTCTAAAAATTTAAAAACATCATCCAGGCTTCATTTGAAGTCGAAACGGGTCAGGACCGGCCAAAAAAAAGAGAACAAAAAAAATTTCATTCCAATCCGTTCGACCCCGACCCGAATTAGAAAATCCAAAAGAAAATGCGAAAAAATTCTAAAAATTAAAAAACGTCATCCAGGCTTCGTGTCAAGTCAAAACGGGTCAGGACAGGCTAAAAAATAGCGAGCAAAAAAAATTTCCTTCTTATCCGTTCGAACCTGACCCGAATTACAAAATTCTAAAATAAATGCGAAAAGATTCTAAAAATTAAAAAACATCATCCTGGCTTCATTTCAAAAAGAAACGGGTCAGGACAGGCCGAAAAATAGAGAACAAAAATAATTTCCTTCATCTCCGTTCGGACCCGACCCGAATTAGAAAATTCAAAAATAAATGCGAAAAAATTGTAAAAATTAAAAAACATCATCCAGGCTTCATTTGAAGTCGAAACGGGTCAGGACCGGCCAAAAAAAAGAGTACAAAAAAAATTTAATTCCTATCCGTTCGAACACGACCCGAATTAGAAAATCCAAAAGAAAATGCGAAAAAATTCTAAAAATAAAAAAACGTCATCCAGGCTTCGTTTCAAGTCAAAACGGGTCAGGACTAGCCAAAAAATAGAGAAGAAAAAAAATTTCCTTCCTATCCGTTCGAACCCGACCCGAATTACAAAATTCAAAAATAAATGCGAAAAAATTCTAAAAATCAAAAAACATCATCCTGGCTGCATTTAAAGAAGAAACGGGTCAAGACTGGCCGAAAAATAGAGAACAAAAACAATTTCCTTCCACTCCGCTCGAACCTGACCCGAATTAGAAAATTCAAAAATAAATGCGAAAAAATTCTAAATATTATAAAACATCATCCAGGCTTCATTTCCAGACGAAACGGGTCAGGACAGGCCAAAAAATAGCGAGCAAAAAAAATTTCCTTCCAATCCGTTCGAACCCGACCCGAATTAGAAAATTGTAAAATAAATGCGAAAAAATTCTAAAAATTAAAAAACATCATCCTGGCTTCATTTCAAAAAGAAACGGGTCAGGACAGGCCGAAAAATAGAGAACAAAAAAAATTTCCTTCCTCTCCGTTCGAACCCGACCCGAATTAGAAAATTCAAAAATAAATGCGAAAAAATTCCAAAAATTATAAAACATCATCCAGACTTCATTTACAGACGAAACGGGTGAGGACTGGCCGAAAAATAGGGAAGAAAAAAAATTTCCTTCCTATCCGTTCGAACCCGACCCGAATTAGAAAATCCAAAAGTAAATGCGAAAAAATTCTAAAAATTAAAAAACGTCATCCAGGCTTCATTTACAGACGAAACGAGTCAGGACTGGCCGAAAAATAGGGAAGAAAAAAAAAAAATTTCCAATCCGTTCGAACCCGACCCAAATTATAAAATCCAAAAGTAAATGCGAAAAAATTCTAAAAATTAAAAAACAACATCCAGGCTTCGTTTCAAGTCAAAACAGGTCAGGACTGGCCAAAAATAGAGAAGAAAAAAAATTTCCTTCCTATCCGTTCGAACCCGACCCGAATTAGAAAATTAAAAAATAAATGCGAAAAAATTCTAAAAATTGAAAAACATCATCCAGGCTTCATTTCAAGTGAAAATGGTTCAGGACTGGCCGAAAAATAGAGAAGAAAAAAAATTTCCTTCCTATCCGTTCGAACTCGACCCGAATTAGAAAATTCTAAAACAAATGCGAAAAAATTCAAAAAATTAAAAAACATCATCCAGGCTTCATTTCAAGTCGAAACGGGTCAGGACAGGCCGGAAAATAGAGAACAAAAAAAATTTTCTTCCTATCCGTTCGAACACGACCCGAATTAGAAAATTCAAAAATAAAAGCGAAAAAATTCCAAAAATTAAAAAACATCATCCAGGCTTCATTTGAAGTCGAAACGGGTCATGACAGGCCAAAAAATAGAAAAACAAAAAAAATTTCCTTCCTATCCGTTCGAACTCGACCCGAATTAGAAAATTCTAAAATAAATGCGAAAAAATTCAAAAAATTAAAAAACCATCATCTAGGCTTAATTTCAGGTCGAAACGGGTCAGGACAGGCCGAAAAATAGAGAACAAAAAAAATTTCCTTCCTATCCGTTCGAACCCGACCCGAATTAGAAAATTCAAAAATAAATGCGAAAAAATTCTAAAAATTATAAAACATCATCCAGGCTTCATTTCCAGACGAAACGGGTCAGGACAGGCCAAAAAATAGCGAGCAAAAAAAATTTCCTTCCTATCCGTTCGAACCCGACCCGAATTAGAAAATTCTAAAATAAATGCGAAAAAATTCTAAAAATTAAAAAACATCATCCTGGCTTCATTTCAAAAAGAAACGGGTCAGGACAGGCCGAAAAATAGAGAACAAAAAAAATTTCCTTCCTATCCGTTCGAACCCGACCCGAATTAGAAAATTCAAAAATAAATGCGAAAAAATTCTAAAAATTATAAAACATTATCCAGGCTTCATTTCCAGACGAAACGGGTCAGGACAGGCCAAAAAATAGCGAGCAAAAAAAATTTCCTTCCTATCCGTCCGAACCCGACCCGAATTAGAAAATTCTAAAATAAATGCGAAAAAATTCTAAAAATTAAAAAACATCATCCTGGCTTCATTTGAAAAAGAAACGGGTCAGGACAGGCCGAAAAATAGAGAACAAAAAAAATTTCCTTCCTCTCCGTTCGAACCCGACCCGAATTAGAAAATCCAAAAGTAAATGCGAAAAAATTCTAAAAATTAAAAAACGTCATCCAGGCTTCATTTACAGACGAAACGAGTCAGGACTGGCCGAAAAATAGGGAAGAAAAAAAAAATTTTCCTATCCGTTCGAACCCGACCCAAATTAGAAAATCCAAAAGTAAATGCGAAAAAATTCTAAAAATTAAAAAACATCATCCAGGCTTCGTTTCAAGTCAAAACGGGTCAGGACTGGCCGAAAAATAGAGAAGAAAAAAAATTTCCTTCCTATCCGTTCGAACCCGACCCGAATTAGAAAATTTAAAAATAAATGCGAAAAAATTCTAAAAATTGAAAAACATCATCCAGGCTTCATTTCAAGTGAAAATGGTTCAGGACTGGCCGAAAAATAGAGAAGAAAAAAAATTTCCTTCCTATCCGTTCGAACTCGACCCGAATTAGAAAATTTAAAAATAAATGCGAAAAAATTCTAAAAATTGAAAAACATCATCCAGGCTTCATTTCAAGTGAAAATGGTTCAGGACTGGCCGAAAAATAGAGAAGAAAAAAAATTTCCTTCCTATCCGTTCGAACTCGACCCGAATTAGAAAATTCTAAAACAAATGCGAAAAAATTCAAAAAATTAAAAAACATCATCCAGGCTTCATTTCAAGTCGAAACGGGTCAGGACAGGCCGGAAAATAGAGAACAAAAAAAATTTTCTTCCTATCCGTTCGAACACGACCCGAATTAGAAAATTCAAAAATAAAAGCGAAAAAATTCCAAAAATTAAAAAACATCATCCAGGCTTCATTTGAAGTTGAAACGGGTCATGACAAGCCAAAAAATAGAAAAACAAAAAAAATTTCCTTCCTATCCGTTCGAACTCGACCCGAATTAGAAAATTCTAAAATAAATGCGAAAAAATTCAAAAAATTAAAAAACATCATCTAGGCTTCATTTCAGGTCGAAACGGGTCAGGACAGCCCGAAAAATAGAGAACAAAAAAAATTTCCTTCCTATCCGTTCGAACCCGACCCGAATTAGAAAATTCAAAAATAAATGCGAAAAAATTCTAAAAATTATAAAACATCATCCAGGTTTCATTTCCAGACGAAACGGGTCAGGACAGGCCAAAAAATAGCGAGCAAAAAAAATTTCCTTCCTATCCGTTCGAACCCGACCCGAATTAGAAAATTCTAAAATAAATGCGAAAAAATTCTAAAAATTAAAAAACGTCATCCAGGCTTCGTTTCAAGTCAAAACGGGTCAGGACTGGCCGAAAAATAGAGAATAAAAAAAATTTCCTTCCTATCCGTTCGAACCCGACCCGAATTAGAAAATTCAAAAATAAATGCGAAAAAATTCTAAAAATTATAAAACATCATCCAGGCTTCATTTCCAGACGAAACGGGTCAGGACAGGCCAAAAAATAGCGAGCAAAAAAAATTTCCTTCCTATCCGTTCGAACCCGACCCGAATTAGAAAATTCTAAAATAAATGCGAAAAAATTCTAAAAATTAAAAAACATAATCCTGGCTTCATTTCAAAAAGAAACGGGTCAGGACAGGCCGAAAAATAGAGAACAAAAAAAAAATTTCCTTCCTATCCGTTCGAACCCGACCCGAATTAGAAAATTCAAAAATAAATGCGAAAAAATTCTAAAAATTATAAAACATTATCCAGGCTTCATTTCCAGACGAAACGGGTCAGGACAGGCCAAAAAATAGCGAGCAAAAAAAATTTCCTTCCTATCCGTCCGAACCCGACCCGAATTAGAAAATTCTAAAATAAATGCGAAAAAATTCTAAAAATTAAAAAACATCATCCTGGCTTCATTTGAAAAAGAAACGGGTCAGGACAGGCCGAAAAATAGAGAACAAAAAAAATTTCCTTCCTCTCCGTTCGAACCCGACCCGAATTAGAAAATTCAAAAATAAATGCGAAAAAATTCTAAAAATTAAAAAACGTCATCCAGGCTTCATTTACAGACGAAACGGGTGAGGACTGGCCGAAAAATAGGGAAGAAAAAAAATTTCCTTCCTATCCGTTCGAACCCGACCCGAATTAGAAAATCCAAAAGTAAATGCGAAAAAATTCTAAAAATTAAAAAACGTCATCCAGGCTCCATTTACAGACGAAACGAGTCAGGACTGGCCGAAAAATAGGGAAGAAAAAAAAAAATTTTCCAATCCGTTCGAACCCGACCCAAATTAGAAAATCCAAAAGTAAATGCGAAAAAATTCTAAAAATTAAAAAACATCATCCAGGCTTCGTTTCAAGTCAAAACAGGTCAGGACTGGCCAAAAATAGAGAAGAAAAAAAATTTCCTTCCTATCCGTTCGAACCCGACCCGAATTAGAAAATTCAAAAATAAATGCGAAAAAATTCTAAAAATTGAAAAACATCATCCAGGCTTCATTTCAAGTTGAAATGGTTCAGGACTGGCCGAAAAATAGAGAAGAAAAAAAATTTCCTTCCTATCCGTTCGAACTCGACCCGAATTAGAGAATTCTAAAACAAATGCGAAAAAATTCAAAAAATTAAAAAACATCATCCAGGCTTCATTTCAAGTCGAAACGGGTCAGGACAGGCCGGAAAATAGAGAACAAAAAAAATTTCCTTCCTATTCGTACAAACCCGACCCGAATTAGAAAATTCAAAAATAAATGCGAAAAAATTCTAAAAATTAAAAAACGTCATCCAGGCTTCATTTACAGACGAAACGAGTCAGGACTGGCCGAAAAATAGGGAAGAAAAAAAAAAATTTTCCTAACCGTTCGAACCCGACCCAAATTAGAAAATCCAAAAGTAAATGCGAAAAAATTCTAAAAATTAAAAAACATCATCCAGGCTTCGTTTCAAGTCAAAACGGGTCAGGACTGGCCGAAAAATAGAGAAGAAAAAAAATTTCCTTCCCATCCGTTCGAACCCGACCCGAATTAGAAAATTAAAAAATAAATGCGAAAAAATTCTAAAAATTGAAAAACATCATCCAGGCTTCATTTCAAGTGAAAATGGTTCAGGACTGGCCGAAAAATAGAGAAGAAAAAAAATTTCCTTCCTATCCGTTCGAACTCGACCCGAATTAGAAAATTCTAAAACAAATGCGAAAAAATTCAAAAAATTAAAAAACATCATCCAGGCTTCATTTCAAGTCGAAACGGGTCAGGACAGGCCGGAAAATAGAGAACAAAAAAAATTTTCTTCCTATCCGTTAGAACACGACCCGAATTAGAAAATTCAAAAATAAAAGCGAAAAAATTCCAAAAATTAAAAAACATCATCCAGGCTTCATTTGAAGTCGAAACGGGTCATGACAGGCCAAAAAATAGAAAAACAAAAAAAAATTCCTTCCTATCCGTTCGAACTCGACCCGAATTAGAAAATTCTAAAATAAATGCGAAAAAATTCAAAAAATTAAAAAACATCATCCAGGCTTCATTTCAAGTCGAAACGGGTCAAGACAGGCCGAAAAATAGAGAACAAAAAAAAATTCCTTCCTATCCGTTCGAACCCGACCCGAATTAGAAAATTCAAAAATAAATGCGAAAAAATTCTAAAAATTATAAAACATCATCCAGGCTTCATTTCCAGACGAAACGGGTCAGGACAGGCCAAAAAATAGCGAGCAAAAAAAATTTCCTTCCTATCCGTTCGAACCCGACCCGAATTAGAAAATTCTAAAATAAATGCGAAAAAATTCTAAAAATTAAAAAACATCATCCTGGCTTCATTTCAAAAAGAAACGGGTCAGGACAGGCCGAAAAATAGAGAACAAAAAAAATTTTCTTCCTATCCGTTCGAACCCGACCCGAATTAGAAAATTCAAAAATAAATGCGAAAAAAATTCTAAAAATTATAAAACATTATCCAGGCTTCATTTCCAGACGAAACGGGTCAGGATAGGCCAAAAAATAGCGAGCAAAAAAAATTTCCTTCCTATCCGTCCGAACCCGACCCGAATTAGAAAATTCTAAAATAAATGCGAAAAAATTCTAAAAATTAAAAAACATCATCCTGGCTTCATTTCAAAAAGAAACAGGTCAGGACAGGCCGAAAAATAGAGAACAAAAAAAATTTCCTTCCTCTCCGTTCGAACCCGACCCGAATTAGAAAATTCAAAAATAAATGCGAAAAAATTCTAAAAATTGTAAAACATCATCCAGGCTTCATTTACAGACCAAACGGGTCAGGACTGGCCGAAAAATAGGGAAGAAAAAAAATTTCCTTCCTATCCGTTCGAACCCGACCCGAATTAGAAAATCCAAAAGTAAATGCGAAAAAATTCTAAAAATTAAAAAACGTCATCCAGGCTTCATTTACAGACGAAACGGGTCAGGAGTGGCCGAAAAATAGGGAAGAAAAAAAAAATTTTCCAATCCGTTCGAACTCGACCCAAATTAGAAAATCCAAAAGTAAATGCGAAAAAATTCTAAAAATTAAAAAACGTCATCCAGGCTTCGTTTCAAGTCAAAACGGGTCAGGACTGGCCGAAAAATAGAGAATAAAAAAAATTTCCTTCCTATCCGTTCGAACCCGACCCGAATTAGAAAATTCAAAAATAAATGCGAGAAAATTCTAAAAATTGAAAAACATCATCCAGGCTTCATTTCACGTTGAAACGGTTCAGGACTGGCCGAAAAATAGAGAACAAAAAAAATTTCCTTCCTATCCGTTCGAACCCGACCCCAATTAGGAAATTCAAAAATAAAAGCGAAAAAATTCTAAAAATTATAAAACATCATCCAGGCTTCATGACCAGGCGAAACGGGTCAGGACAGGCCAAAAAATAGAGAAAAAAAAAAAAATTTCCTCCCTATCCGTTCGAACCCGATCCGAATTAGAAAATTCAAAAATAAATGCAAAAAAATTCTAAAAATTTAAAAACATCATCCAGGCTTCATTTGAAGTCGAAACGGGTCAGGACCGGCCAAAAAAAAGAGAACAAAAAAAATTTCATTCCAATCCGTTCGAACCCGACCCGAATTAGAAAATCCAAAAGAAAATGCGAAAAAATTCTAAAAATTAAAAAACGTCATCCAGGCTTCGTGTCAAGTCAAAACGGGTCAGGACAGGCTAAAAAATAGCGAGCAAAAAAAATTTCCTTCTTATCCGTTCGAACCCGACCCGAATTACAAAATTCTAAAATAAATGCGAAAAGATTCTAAAAATTAAAAAACATCATCCTGGCTTCATTTCAAAAAGAAACGGGTCAGGACAGGCCGAAAAATAGAGAACAAAAAAAATTTCCTTCATCTCCGTTCGGACCCGACTCGAATTAGAAAATTCAAAAATAAATGCGAAAAAATTGTAAAAATTAAAAAACATCATCCAGGCTTCATTTGAAGTCGAAACGTGTCAGGACCGGCCAAAAAAAAGAGTACAAAAAAAATTTCATTCCTATCCGTTCGAACACGACCCGAATTAGAAAATCCAAAAGAAAATGCGAAAAAATTCTAAAAATAAAAAAAACGTCATCCAGGCTTCGTTTCAAGTCAAAACGGGTCAGGACTAGCCAAAAAATAGAGAAGAAAAAAAATTTCCTTCCTATCCGTTCGAACCCGACCCGAATTACAAAATTCAAAAATAAATGCGAAAAAATTCTAAAAATCAAAAAACATCATCCTGGCTGCATTTCAAGAAGAAACGGGTCAAGACTGGCCGAAAAATAGAGAACAAAAACAATTTCCTTCCACTCCGCTCGAACCTGACCCGAATTAGAAAATTCAAAAATAAATGCGAAAAAATTCTAAAAATTATAAAACATCATCCAGGCTTCATTTCCAGACGAAACGGGTCAGGACAGGCCAAAAAATAGCGAGCAAAAAAAATTTCCTTCCAATCCGTTCGAACCCGACCCGAATTAGAAAATTCTAAAATGAATGCGAAAAAATTCTAAAAATTAAAAAACATCATCCTGGCTTCATTTCAAAAAGAAACGGGTCAGGACAGGCCGAAAAATAGAGAACAAAAAAAATTTCCTTCCTCTCCGTTCGAACCCGACCCGAATTAGAAAATTCAAAAATAAATGCGAAAAAATTCTAAAAATTATAAAACATCATCCAGGCTTCATTTACAGACGAAACGGGTGAGGACTGGCCGAAAAATAGGGAAGAAAAAAAATTTCCTTCCTATCCGTTCGAACCCGACCCGAATTAGAAAATCCAAAAGTAAATGCGAAAAAATTCTAAAAATTAAAAGACGTCATCCAGGCGCCATTTACAGACGAAACGAGTCAGGACTGGCCGAAAAATAGGGAAGAAAAAAAAAAATTTTCCAATCCGTTCGAACCCGACCCAAATTAGAAAATCCAAAAGTAAATGCGAAAAAATTCTAAAAATTAAAAAACATCATCCAGGCTTCGTTTCAAGTCAAAACAGGTCAGGACTGGCCAAAAATAGAGAAGAAAAAAAATTTCCTTCCTATCCGTTCGAACCCGACCCGAATTAGAAAATTCAAAAATAAATGCGAAAAAATTCTAAAAATTGAAAAACATCATCCAGGCTTCATTTCAAGTTGAAATGGTTCAGGACTGGCCGAAAAATAGAGAAGAAAAAAAATTTCCTTCCTATCCGTTCGAACTCGACCCGAATTAGAGAATTCTAAAACAAATGCGAAAAAATTCAAAAAATTAAAAAACATCATCCAGGCTTCATTTCAAGTCGAAACGGGTCAGGACAGGCCGGAAAATAGAGAACAAAAAAAATTTTCTTCCTATCCGTTCGAACACGACCCGAATTAGAAAATTCAAAAATAAAAGCGAAAAAATTCTAAAAATTAAAAAACATCATCCAGGCTTCATTTGAAGTCGAAACGGGTCATGACAGGCCAAAAAATAGAAAAACAAAAAAAATTTCCTTCCTATCCGTTCAAACTCGACCCGAATTAGAAAATTCTAAAATAAATGAGAAAAAATTCAAAAAATTAAAAAACATCATCCAGGCTTCATTTCAAGTCGAAACGGGTCAGGACAGGCCGAAAAATAGAGAACAAAAAAAATTTCCTTCCTATCCGTTCGAACCCGACCCGAATTAGAAAATTCAAAAATAAATGCGAAAAAATTCTAAAAATTAAAAAACATCATCCAGGCTTCATTTCCAGACGAAACGGGTCAGGACAGGCCAAAAAATAGCGAGGAAAAAAAATTTCCTTCCAATTCGTTCGAACCCGACCCGAATTAGAAAATTCTAAAATAAATGCGAAAAAATTCAAAAAATTAAAAAACATCATCCAGGCTTCATTTCAAGTCGAAACGGGTCAGGACAAGCCGAAAAATAGAGAACAAAAAAAATTTCCTTCCTATCCGTACGAACCCGACCCGAATTAGAAAATTCAAAAATAAATGCGAAAAAATTCTAAAAATTATAAAACATCATCCAGGCTTCATTTCCAGACGAAACGGGTCAGGACAGGCCAAAAAATAGCGAGCAAAAACAATTTCCTTCCTATCCGTTCGAACCCGACCCGAATTAGAAAATTCTAAAATAAATGCGAAAAAATTCTAAAAATTAAAAAACATCATCCTGGCTTCATTTGAAAAAGAAGCGGGTCAGGACAGGCCGAAAAATAGAGAACAAAAAAAATTTCCTTCCTCTCCGTTCGAACCCGACCCAATTAGAAAATTCAAAAATAAATGCGAAAAAATTCTAAAAATTATAAAACATCATCCAGGCTTCATTTACAGACGAAACGGGTCAGGACTGGCCGAAAAATAGGGAAGAAAAAAAATTTCCTTCCTATCCGTTCGAACCCGACCCGAATTAGAAAATCCAAAAGTAAATGCGAAAAAATTCTAAAAATTAAAAAACGTCATCCAGGCTTGATTTACAGACGAAACGAGTCAGGACTGGCCGAAAAATAGGGAAGAAAAAAAAAATTTTTCCTATCCGTTCGAACCCGACCCAAATTAGAAAATCCAAAAGTAAATGCGAAAAAATTCTAAAAATTAAAAAACATCATCCAGGCTTCGTTTCAAGTCAAAACGGGTCAGGACTGGCCGAAAAATAGAGAAGAAAAAAAATTTCCTTCCTATCCGTTCGAACCCGACCCGAATTAGAAAATTAAAAAATAAATGCGAAAAAATTCTAAAAATTGAAAAACATCATCCAGGCTTCATTTCAAGTGAAAATGGTTCAGGATTGGCCGAAAAATAGAGAAAAAAAAAAATTTCCTTCCTATCCGTTCGAACTCGACCCGAATTAGAAAATTCTAAAACAAATGCGAAAAAATTCAAAAAATTAAAAAACATCATCCAGGCTTCATTTCAAGTCGAAACGGGTCAGGACAGGCCGGAAAATAGAGAACAAAAAAAATTTTCTTCCTATCCGTTCGAACCCGACCCGAATTAGAAAATTCAAAAATAAATGCGAAAAAAATTCTAAAAATTATAAAACATTATCCAGGCTTCATTTCCAGACGAAACGGGTCAGGATAGGCCAAAAAATAGCGAGCAAAAAAAATTTCCTTCCTATCCGTCCGAACCCGACCCGAATTAGAAAATTCTAAAATAAATGCGAAAAAATTCTAAAAATTAAAAAACATCATCCTGGCTTCATTTCAAAAAGAAACAGGTCAGGACAGGCCGAAAAATAGAGAACAAAAAAAATTTCCTTCCTCTCCGTTCGAACCCGACCCGAATTAGAAAATTCAAAAATAAATGCGAAAAAATTCTAAAAATTGTAAAACATCATCCAGGCTTCATTTACAGACCAAACGGGTCAGGACTGGCCGAAAAATAGGGAAGAAAAAAAATTTCCTTCCTATCCGTTCGAACCCGACCCGAATTAGAAAATCCAAAAGTAAATGCGAAAAAATTCTAAAAATTAAAAAACGTCATCCAGGCTTCATTTACAGACGAAACGGGTCAGGAGTGGCCGAAAAATAGGGAAGAAAAAAAAAATTTTCCTGTCCGTTCGAACCCGACCCAAATTAGAAAATCCAAAAGTAAATGCGAAAAAATTCTAAAAATTAAAAAACGTCATCCAGGCTTCGTTTCAAGTCAAAACGGGTCAGGACTGGCCGAAAAATAGAGAATAAAAAAAATTTCCTTCCTATCCGTTCGAACCCGACCCGAATTAGAAAATTCAAAAATAAATGCGAGAAAATTCTAAAAATTGAAAAACATCATCCAGGCTTCATTTCACGTTGAAACGGTTCAGGACTGGCCGAAAAATAGAGAACAAAAAAAATTTCCTTCCTATCCGTTCGAACCCGACCCCAATTAGGAAATTCAAAAATAAAAGCGAAAAAATTCTAAAAATTATAAAACATCATCCAGGCTTCATGACCAGGCGAAACGGGTCAGGACAGGCCAAAAAATAGAGAAAAAAAAAAAAATTTCCTCCCTATCCGTTCGAACCCGATCCGAATTAGAAAATTCAAAAATAAATGCAAAAAAATTCTAAAAATTTAAAAACATCATCCAGGCTTCATTTGAAGTCGAAACGGGTCAGGACCGGCCAAAAAAAAGAGAACAAAAAAAATTTCATTCCAATCCGTTCGAACCCGACCCGAATTAGAAAATCCAAAAGAAAATGCGAAAAAATTCTAAAAATTAAAAAACGTCATCCAGGCTTCGTGTCAAGTCAAAACGGGTCAGGACAGGCTAAAAAATAGCGAGCAAAAAAAATTTCCTTCTTATCCGTTCGAACCCGACCCGAATTACAAAATTCTAAAATAAATGCGAAAAGATTCTAAAAATTAAAAAACATCATCCTGGCTTCATTTCAAAAAGAAACGGGTCAGGACAGGCCGAAAAATAGAGAACAAAAAAAATTTCCTTCATCTCCGTTCGGACCCGACTCGAATTAGAAAATTCAAAAATAAATGCGAAAAAATTGTAAAAATTAAAAAACATCATCCAGGCTTCATTTGAAGTCGAAACGTGTCAGGACCGGCCAAAAAAAAGAGTACAAAAAAAATTTCATTCCTATCCGTTCGAACACGACCCGAATTAGAAAATCCAAAAGAAAATGCGAAAAAATTCTAAAAATAAAAAAACGTCATCCAGGCTTCGTTTCAAGTCAAAACGGGTCAGGACTAGCCAAAAAATAGAGAAGAAAAAAAATTTCCTTCCTATCCGTTCGAACCCGACCCGAATTACAAAATTCAAAAATAAATGCGAAAAAATTCTAAAAATCAAAAAACATCATCCTGGCTGCATTTCAAGAAGAAACGGGTCAAGACTGGCCGAAAAATAGAGAACAAAAACAATTTCCTTCCACTCCGCTCGAACCTGACCCGAATTAGAAAATTCAAAAATAAATGCGAAA
The DNA here is from genome assembly GCF_932294415.1 of Quercus robur. Lineage (NCBI taxonomy): Eukaryota > Viridiplantae > Streptophyta > Magnoliopsida > Fagales > Fagaceae > Quercus > Quercus robur. The sequence continues at coordinate 44,388,530 of NC_065535.1, forward strand.
AAATTCTAAAAATTATAAAACATCATCCAGGCTTCATTTCCAGACGAAACGGGTCAGGACAGGCCAAAAAATAGCGAGCAAAAAAAATTTCCTTCCAATCCGTTCGAACCCGACCCGAATTAGAAAATTCTAAAATGAATGCGAAAAAATTCTAAAAATTAAAAAACATCATCCTGGCTTCATTTCAAAAAGAAACGGGTCAGGACAGGCCGAAAAATAGAGAACAAAAAAAATTTCCTTCCTCTCCGTTCGAACCCGACCCGAATTAGAAAATTCAAAAATAAATGCGAAAAAATTCTAAAAATTATAAAACATCATCCAGGCTTCATTTACAGACGAAACGGGTGAGGACTGGCCGAAAAATAGGGAAGAAAAAAAATTTCCTTCCTATCCGTTCGAACCCGACCCGAATTAGAAAATCCAAAAGTAAATGCGAAAAAATTCTAAAAATTAAAAGACGTCATCCAGGCGCCATTTACAGACGAAACGAGTCAGGACTGGCCGAAAAATAGGGAAGAAAAAAAAAAATTTTCCAATCCGTTCGAACCCGACCCAAATTAGAAAATCCAAAAGTAAATGCGAAAAAATTCTAAAAATTAAAAAACATCATCCAGGCTTCGTTTCAAGTCAAAACAGGTCAGGACTGGCCAAAAATAGAGAAGAAAAAAAATTTCCTTCCTATCCGTTCGAACCCGACCCGAATTAGAAAATTCAAAAATAAATGCGAAAAAATTCTAAAAATTGAAAAACATCATCCAGGCTTCATTTCAAGTTGAAATGGTTCAGGACTGGCCGAAAAATAGAGAAGAAAAAAAATTTCCTTCCTATCCGTTCGAACTCGACCCGAATTAGAGAATTCTAAAACAAATGCGAAAAAATTCAAAAAATTAAAAAACATCATCCAGGCTTCATTTCAAGTCGAAACGGGTCAGGACAGGCCGGAAAATAGAGAACAAAAAAAATTTTCTTCCTATCCGTTCGAACACGACCCGAATTAGAAAATTCAAAAATAAAAGCGAAAAAATTCTAAAAATTAAAAAACATCATCCAGGCTTCATTTGAAGTCGAAACGGGTCATGACAGGCCAAAAAATAGAAAAACAAAAAAAATTTCCTTCCTATCCGTTCAAACTCGACCCGAATTAGAAAATTCTAAAATAAATGAGAAAAAATTCAAAAAATTAAAAAACATCATCCAGGCTTCATTTCAAGTCGAAACGGGTCAGGACAGGCCGAAAAATAGAGAACAAAAAAAATTTCCTTCCTATCCGTTCGAACCCGACCCGAATTAGAAAATTCAAAAATAAATGCGAAAAAATTCTAAAAATTATAAAACATCATCCAGGCTTCATTTCCAGACGAAACGGGTCAGGACAGGCCAAAAAATAGCGAGGAAAAAAAATTTCCTTCCAATCCGTTCGAACCCGACCCGAATTAGAAAATTCTAAAATAAATGCGAAAAAATTCAAAAAATTAAAAAACATCATCCAGGCTTCATTTGAAGTCGAAACGGGTCAGGACAAGCCGAAAAATAGAGAACAAAAAAAATTTCCTTCCTATCCGTACGAACCCGACCCGAATTAGAAAATTCAAAAATAAATGCGAAAAAATTCTAAAAATTATAAAACATCATCCAGGCTTCATTTCCAGACGAAACGGGTCAGGACAGGCCAAAAAATAGCGAGCAAAAACAATTTCCTTCCTATCCGTTCGAACCCGACCCGAATTAGAAAATTCTAAAATAAATGCGAAAAAATTCTAAAAATTAAAAAACATCATCCTGGCTTCATTTGAAAAAGAAGCGGGTCAGGACAGGCCGAAAAATAGAGAACAAAAAAAATTTCCTTCCTCTCCGTTCGAACCCGACCCAATTAGAAAATTCAAAAATAAATGCGAAAAAATTCTAAAAATTATAAAACATCATCCAGGCTTCATTTACAGACGAAACGGGTCAGGACTGGCCGAAAAATAGGGAAGAAAAAAAATTTCCTTCCTATCCGTTCGAACCCGACCCGAATTAGAAAATCCAAAAGTAAATGCGAAAAAATTCTAAAAATTAAAAAACGTCATCCAGGCTTGATTTACAGACGAAACGAGTCAGGACTGGCCGAAAAATAGGGAAGAAAAAAAAAATTTTTCCTATCCGTTCGAACCCGACCCAAATTAGAAAATCCAAAAGTAAATGCGAAAAAATTCTAAAAATTAAAAAACATCATCCAGGCTTCGTTTCAAGTCAAAACGGGTCAGGACTGGCCGAAAAATAGAGAAGAAAAAAAATTTCCTTCCTATCCGTTCGAACCCGACCCGAATTAGAAAATTCAAAAATAAATGCGAAAAAATTCTAAAAATTGAAAAACATCATCCAGGCTTCATTTCAAGTGAAAATGGTTCAGGATTGGCCGAAAAATAGAGAAAAAAAAAAATTTCCTTCCTATCCGTTCGAACTCGACCCGAATTAGAAAATTCTAAAACAAATGCGAAAAAATTCAAAAAATTAAAAAACATCATCCAGGCTTCATTTCAAGTCGAAACGGGTCAGGACAGGCCGGAAAATAGAGAACAAAAAAAATTTTCTTCCTATCCGTTCGAACACGACCCGAATTAGAAAATTCAAAAATAAAAGCGAAAAAATTCCAAAAATTAAAAAACATCATCCAGGCTTCATTTGAAGTCGAAACGGGTCATGACAGGCCAAAAAATAGAAAAACAAAAAAAAATTTCTTCCTATCCGTTCGAACTCGACCCGAATTAGAAAATTCTAAAATAAATGCGAAAAAATTCAAAAAATTAAAAAACATCATCCAGGCTTCATTTCAGGTCGAAACGGGTCAGGACAGGCCGAAAAATAGAGAACAAAAAAAATTTCCTTCCTATCCGTTCGAACCCGACCCGAATTAGAAAATTCAAAAATAAATGCGAAAAAATTCTAAAAATTATAAAACATCATCCAGGCTTCATTTCCAGACGAAACGGGTCAGGACAGGCCAAAAAATAGCGAGCAAAAAAAATTTCCTTCCTATCCGTTCGAACCCGACCCGAATTAGAAAATTCTAAAATAAATGCGAAAAAATTCTAAAAATTAAAAAACATCATCCTGGCTTCATTTCAAAAAGAAACGGGTCAGGACAGGCCGAAAAATAGAGAACAAAAAAAATTTCCTTCCTATCCGTTCGAACCCGACCCGAATTAGAAAATTCAAAAATAAATGCGAAAAAATTCTAAAAATTATAAAACATCATCCAGGCTTCATTTCCAGACGAAACGGGTCAGGACAGGCCAAAAAATAGCGAGCAAAAAAAATTTCCTTCCTATCCGTTCGAACCCGACCCGAATTAGAAAATTCTAAAATAAATGCGAAAAAATTCTAAAAATTAAAAAACATCATCCTGGCTTCATTTCAAAAAGAAACGGGTCAGGACAGGCCAAAAAATAGCGAGCAAAAAAAATTTCCTTTCTATCCGTCCGAACCCGACCCGAATTAGAAAATTCTAAAATAAATGCGAAAAAATTCTAAAAATTAAAAAACATCATCCTGGCTTCATTTCAAAAAGAAACGGGTCAGGACAGGCCGAAAAATAGAGAACAAAAAAAATTTCCTTCCTCTCCGTTCGAACCCGACCCGAATTAGAAAATTCAAAAATAAATGCGAAAAAATTCTAAAAATTATAAAACATCATCCAGGCTTAATTTACAGACCAAACGGGTCAGGACTGGCCGAAAAATAGGGAAGAAAAAAAATTTCCTTCCTATCCGTTCGAACCCGACCCGAATTAGAAAATCCAAAAGTAAATGCGAAAAAATTCTAAAAATTAAAAAACGTCATCCAGGCTTCATTTACAGACGAAACGGGTCAGGAGTGGCCGAAAAATAGGGAAGAAAAAAAAAATTTTTCCTGTCCGTTCGAACCCGAACCAAATTAGAAAATCCAAAAGTAAATGCGAAAAAATTCTAAAAATTAAAAAACGTCATCCAGGCTTCGTTTCAAGTCAAAACGGGTCAGGACTGGCCGAAAAATAGAGAATAAAAAAAATTTCCTTCCTATCCGTTCGAACCCGACCCGAATTAGAAAATTCAAAAATAAATGCGAGAAAATTCTAAAAATTGAAAAACATCATCCAGGCTTCATTTCAAGTTGAAACGGTTCAGGACTGGCCGAAAAATAGAGAACAAAAAAAATTTCCTTCCTATCCGTTCGAACCCGACCCCGATTAGGAAATTCAAAAATAAAAGCGAAAAAATTCTAAAAATTATAAAACATCATCCAGGCTTCATGACCAGGCGAAACGGGTCAGGACAGGCCAAAAAATAGAGAAAAAAAAAAAAAATTTCCTCCCTATCCGTTCGAACCCGATCCGAATTAGAAAATTCAAAAATAAATGCGAAAAAATTCTAAAAATTAAAAAACGTCATCCAGGCTTCGTGTCAAGTCAAAACGGGTCAGGACAGGCTAAAAAATAGCGAGCAAAAAAAATTTCCTTCTTATCCGTTCGAACCCGACCCGAATTACAAAATTCTAAAATAAATGCGAAAAAATTCTAAAAATTAAAAAACATCATCCTGGCTTCATTTCAAAAAGAAACGGGTCAGGACAGGCCGAAAAATAGAGAACAAAAAAAATTTCCTTCATCTCCGTTCGGACCCGACCCGAATTAGAAAATTCAAAAATAAATGCGAAAAAATTGTAAAAATTAAAAAACATCATCCAGGCTTCATTTGAAGTCGAAACGGGTCAGGACCGGCCAAAAAAAAGAGTATAAAAAAAATTTCATTCCTATCCGTTCGAACACGACCCGAATTAGAAAATCTAAAAGAAAATGCGAAAAAATTCTAAAAATAAAAAAACGTCATCCAGGCTTCGTTTCAAGTCAAAACGGGTCAGGACTAGCCAAAAAATAGAGAAGAAAAAAAATTTCCTTCCTATCCGTTCGAACCCGACCCGAATTACAAAATTCAAAAATAAATGCGAAAAAATTCTAAAAATCAAAAAACATCATCCTGGCTGCATTTCAAGAAGAAACGGGTCAAGACTGGCCGAAAAATAGAGAACAAAAACAATTTCCTTCCTCTCCGCTCGAACCCGACCCGAATTAGAAAATTCAAAAATAAATGCGAAAAAATTCTAAAAATTATAAAACATCATCCAGGCTTCATTTCCAGACGAAACGGGTCAGGACAGGCCAAAAAATAGCGAGCAAAAAAAATTTCCTTCCAATCCGTTCGAACCCGACCCGAATTAGAAAATTCTAAAATAAATGCGAAAAAATCCCAAAAATTAAAAAACATCATCCAGGCTTCATTCGAAGTCGAAAAGGGTCAGGACAGGCCGAAAAATAGAGAACAAAAAAAATTTCCTTCCTCTCCGTTCGAACCCGACCCGAATTAGAAAATTCAAAAATAAATGCGAAAAAATTCTAAAAATTATAAAACATCATCCAGGCTTCATTTACAGACGAAACGGGTCAGGACTGGCCGAAAAATAGGGAAGAAAAAAAATTTCCTTCCTATCCGTTCGAACCCGACCCGAATTAGAAAATCCAAAAGTATATGCGAAAAAATTCTAAAAATTAAAAAACGTCACCCAGGCTTCATTTACAGACGAAACGGGTCAGGAGTGGCCGAAAAATAGGGAAGAAAATTTTTTTTTTTCCTATCCGTTCGAACCCGACCCAAATTAGAATATCCAAAAGTAAATGGGAAAAAATTCTAAAAATTAAAAAACGTCATCCAGGCTTCGTTTCAAGTCAAAACGGGTCAGGACTGGCCGAAAAATAGAGAAGAAAAAAAATTTCCTTCCTATCCGTTCGAACCCGACCCGAATTAGAAAATTCAAAAATAAATGCGAGAAAATTCTAAAAATTGAAAAACATCATCCAGGCTTCATTTCAAGTTGAAACAGTTCAGGACTGGCCGAAAAATAGAGAACAAAAAAAATTTCCTTCCAATCCGTTCGAACCCGACCCCAATTAGGAAATTCAAAAATAAAAGCGAAAAAATTCTAAAAATTCTAAAACATCATCCAGGCTTCATGTCCAGGCGAAACGGGTCAGCCCAGATCAAAAAATAGAGAAAAAAAAAAAAAAATTTCCACCCTGTCCGTACGAACCCGATCCGAATTAGAAAATTCAAAAATAAATGCAAAAAAATTCTAAAAATTAAAAAACATCATCCAGGCTTCATTTGAAGTCGAAACGGGTCAGGACCGGCCAAAAAAACGAGAACAAAAAAAATTTCATTCCAATCCGTTCGAACCCGACCCGAATTAGAAAATCCAAAAGAAAATGCGAAAAAATTCTAAAAATTAAAAAACGTCATCCAGGCTTCGTGTCAAGTCAAAACGGGTCAGGACTGGCCAAAAAATAGAGAAGAAAAAAAATTTCCTTCCTATCCGTTCGAACCCGACCCGAATTACAAAATTCAAAAATAAATGCGAAAAAATTCTAAAAATCAAAAAACATCATCCAGGCTTCATTTCAAGTCGAAAAGGGTCAGGACAGGCCAAAGAATAGCGAGCAAAAAAAATTTCCTTCTTATCCGTTCGAACCCGACCCGAATTAGAAAATTCTAAAATAAATGCGAAAAAATTCTAAAAATTAAAAAACATCATCCTGGCTTCATTTCAAAAAGAAACGGGTCAGGACAGGCCGAAAAATAGAGAACAAAAAAAATTTCCTTCATCTCCGTTCGAACCCGACCCGAATTAGAAAATTCAAAAATAAATGCGAAAAAATTCTAAAAATTAAAAAACATCATCCAGGCTTCATTTGAAGTCGAAACGGTTCAGGACCGGCCAAAAAAAAGAGTACAAAAAAATTTCATTCCTATCCGTTCGAACCCGACCCGAATTAGAAAATCCAAAAGAAAATGCGAAAAAATTATAAAAATAAAAAAACGTCATCCAGGCTTCGTTTCAAGTCAAAACTGGTCAGGACTGGCCAAAAAATAGAGAAGAAAAAAAATTTCCTACCTATCCGTTCGAACCCGACCCGAATTACAAAATTCAAAAATAGATGCAAAAAAATTCTAAAAATCAAAAAACATCATCCTGTCTGCATTTCAAGAAGAAACGGGTCAAGACTGGCCGAAAAATAGAGAACAAAATCAATTTCCTTCCTCTCCGCTCGAACCCGACCCGAATTAGAAAATTCAAAAATAAATGCGAAAAAATTCTAAAAATTATAAAACATCATCCAGGCTTCATTTCCAGACGAAACGGGTCAGGACAGGCCAAAAAATAGCGTGCAAAAAAAATTTCCTTCCTATCCGTTCGAACCCGACCCGAATTAGAAAATTCTAAAATAAATGCGAAAAAATTCTAAAAATTAAAAAACATCATCCTGGCTTCATTTCAAAAAGAAACGGGTCAGGACAGGCCGAAAAATAGAGAACAAAAAAAATTTCCTTCCTCTCCGTTCGAACCCGACCCGAATTAGAAAATTCAAAAATAAATGCGAAAAAATTCTAAAAATTATAAAACATCATCCAGGCTTCATTTACAGACGAAACGGGTGAGGACTGGCCGAAAAATAGGGAAGAAAAAAAATTTCCTTCCTATCCGTTCGAACCCGACCCGAATTAGAAAATCCAAAAGTAAATGCGAAAAAATTCTAAAAATTAAAAAACGTCATCCAGGCTTCATTTACAGACGAAACGAGTCAGGACTGGCCGAAAAATAGGGAAGAAAAAAAAAATTTTTCCAATCCGTTCGAACCCGACCCAAATTAGAAAATCCAAAAGTAAATGCGAAAAAATTCTAAAAATTAAAAAACATCATCCAGGCTTCGTTTCAAGTCAAAACAGGTCAGGACTGGCCAAAAATAGAGAAGAAAAAAAATTTCCTTCCTATCCGTTCGAACCCGACCCGAATTAGAAAATTCAAAAATAAATGCGAAAAAATTCTAAAAATTGAAAAACATCATCCAGGCTTCATTCCAAGTTGAAATGGTTCAGGACTGGCCGAAAAATAGAGAAGAAAAAAAATTTCCTTCCTATCCGTTCGAACTCGACCCGAATTAGAGAATTCTAAAACAAATGCGAAAAAATTCAAAAAATTAAAAAACATCATCCAGGCTTCATTTCAAGTCGAAACGGGTCAGGACAGGCCGGAAAATAGAGAACAAAACAAATTTTCTTCCTATCCGTTCGAACACGACCCGAATTAGAAAATTCAAAAATAAAAGCGAAAAAATTCCAAAAATTAAAAAACATCATCCAGGCTTCATTCGAAGTCGAAACGGGTCATGACAGGCCAAAAAATAGAAAAACAAAAAAAATTTCCTTCCTATCCGTTCGAATTCGACCCGAATTAGAAAATTCTAAAATACATGCGAAAAAATTCAAAAAACTAAAAAACATCATCCAGGCTTCATTTCAAGTCGAAACGGGTCAGGACAGGCCGAAAAATAGAGAACAAAAAAAATTTCCTTCCTATCCGTTCGAACCCGACCCGAATTAGAAAATTCAAAAATAAATGCGAAAAAATTCTAAAAATTATAAAACATCATCCAGGCTTCATTTCCAGACGAAACGGGTCAGCACAGGCCAAAAAATAGCGAGCAAAAAAAATTTCCTTCCTATCCGTTCGAACCCGACCCGAATTAGAAAATTCTAAAATAAATGCGAAAAAATTCTAAAAATTAAAAAACATCATCCTGGCTTCATTTCAAAAGGAAAAGGGTCAGGACAGGCCGAAAAATAGAGAACAAAAAAAATTTCCATCCTCTCCGTTCGAACCCGACCCGAATTAGAAAATTCAAAAATAAATGCGAAAAAATTCTAAAAATTATAAAACATTATCCAGGCTTCATTTACAGACGAAACGGGTCAGGACTGGCCGAAAAATAGGGAAGAAAAAAAATTTCCTTCCTATCCGTTCGAACCCGACCCGAATTAGAAAATCCAAAAGTATATGCGAAAAAATTCTAAAAATTAAAAAACGTCACCCAGGCTTCATTTACAGACGAAACGGGTCAGGAGTGGCCGAAAAATAGGGAAGAAAAAAAATTTTTTTCCTATCCGTTCGAACCCGACCCAAATTAGAATATCCAAAAGTAAGTGGGAAAAAATTCTAAAAATTAAAAAAAGTCATCCAGGCTTCGTTTCAAGTCAAAACGGGTCAGGACCGGCCGAAAAATAGAGAAGAAAAAAAATTTCCTTCCTATCCGTTCGAACCCGACCCGAATTAGAAAATTCAAAAATAAATGCGAGAAAATTCTAAAAATTGAAAAACATCATCCAAACTTCATTTCAACTTGAAACGGTTCAGGACTGGCCGAAAAATAGAGAACAAAAGAAATTTCCTTCCAATCCGTTCGAACCCGACCCCAATTAGGAAATTCAAAAATAAAAGCGAAAAAATTCTAAAAATTATAAAACATCGTCCAGGCTTCATGTCCAGGCGAAACGGGTCAGCCCAGGCCAAAAAATAGAGAAAAAAAAAAAAAAATTTCCTCCCTGTCCGTTCGAACCCGATCCGAATTAGAAAATTCAAAAATAAATGCAAAAAAATTCTAAAAATTAAAAAACATCATCCAGGCTTCATTTGAAGTCGAAACGGGTCAGGACCGGCCAAAAAAACGAGAACAAAAAAAATTTCATTCCAATCCGTTCGAACCCGACCCGAATTAGAAAATCCAAAAGTAAATGCGAAAAAATTCTAAAAATTAAAAAACATCATCCAGGCTTCGTTTCAAGTCAAAACAGGTCAGGACTGGCCAAAAATAGAGAAGAAAAAAAATTTCCTTCCTATCCGTTCGAACCCGACCCGAATTAGAAAATTCAAAAATAAATGCGAAAAAATTCTAAAAATTGAAAAACATCATCCAGGCTTCATTCCAAGTTGAAATGGTTCAGGACTGGCCGAAAAATAGAGAAGAAAAAAAATTTCCTTCCTATCCGTTCGAACTCGACCCGAATTAGAGAATTCTAAAACAAATGCGAAAAAATTCAAAAAATTAAAAAACATCATCCAGGCTTCATTTCAAGTCGAAACGGGTCAGGACAGGCCGGAAAATAGAGAACAAAACAAATTTTCTTCCTATCCGTTCGAACACGACCCGAATTAGAAAATTCAAAAATAAAAGCGAAAAAATTCCAAAAATTAAAAAACATCATCCAGGCTTCATTCGAAGTCGAAACGGGTCATGACAGGCCAAAAAATAGAAAAACAAAAAAAATTTCCTTCCTATCCGTTCGAATTCGACCCGAATTAGAAAATTCTAAAATAAATGCGAAAAAATTCAAAAAACTAAAAAACATCATCCAGGCTTCATTTCAAGTCGAAACGGGTCAGGACAGGCCGAAAAATAGAGAACAAAAAAAATTTCCTTCCTATCCGTTCGAACCCGACCCGAATTAGAAAATTCAAAAATAAATGCGAAAAAATTCTAAAAATTATAAAACATCATCCAGGCTTCATTTCCAGACGAAACGGGTCAGCACAGGCCAAAAAATAGCGAGCAAAAAAAATTTCCTTCCTATCCGTTCGAACCCGACCCGAATTAGAAAATTCTAAAATAAATGCGAAAAAATTCTAAAAATTAAAAAACATCATCCTGGCTTCATTTCAAAAGGAAAAGGGTCAGGACAGGCCGAAAAATAGAGAACAAAAAAAATTTCCATCCTCTCCGTTCGAACCCGACCCGAATTAGAAAATTCAAAAATAAATGCGAAAAAATTCTAAAAATTATAAAACATTATCCAGGCTTCATTTACAGACGAAACGGGTCAGGACTGGCCGAAAAATAGGGAAGAAAAAAAATTTCCTTCCTATCCGTTCGAACCCGACCCGAATTAGAAAATCCAAAAGTATATGCGAAAAAATTCTAAAAATTAAAAAACGTCACCCAGGCTTCATTTACAGACGAAACGGGTCAGGAGTGGCCGAAAAATAGGGAAGAAAAAAAATTCTTTTCCTATCCGTTCGAACCCGACCCAAATTAGAATATCCAAAAGTAAGTGGGAAAAAATTCTAAAAATTAAAAAAAGTCATCCAGGCTTCGTTTCAAGTCAAAACGGGTCAGGACTGGCCGAAAAATAGAGAAGAAAAAAAATTTCCTTCCTATCCGTTCGAACCCGACCCGAATTAGAAAATTCAAAAATAAATGCGAGAAAATTCTAAAAATTGAAAAACATCATCCAAACTTCATTTCAACTTGAAACGGTTCAGGACTGGCCGAAAAATAGAGAACAAAAAAAATTTCCTTCCAATCCGTTCGAACCCGACCCCAATTAGGAAATTCAAAAATAAAAGCGAAAAAATTCTAAAAATTATAAAACATCGTCCAGGCTTCATGTCCAGGCGAAACGGGTCAGCCCAGGCCAAAAAATAGAGAAAAAAAAAAAAAAAAAATTTCCTCCCTGTCCGTTCGAACCCGATCCGAATTAGAAAATTCAAAAATAAATGCAAAAAAATTCTAAAAATTAAAAAACATCATCCAGGCTTCATTTGAAGTCGAAACGGGTCAGGACCGGCCAAAAAAACGAGAACAAAAAAAATTTCATTCCAATCCGTTCGAACCCGACCCGAATTAGAAAATCCAAAAGAAAATGCGAAAAAATTCTAAAAATTAAAAAACGTCATCCAGGCTTCGTGTCAAGTCAAAATGGGTCAGGACTGGCCAAAAAATAGAGAAGAAAAAAAATTTCCTTCCTATCCGTTCGAACCCGACCCGAATTACAAAATTCAAAAATAAATGCGAAAAAATTCTAAAAATCAAAAAACATCATCCAGGCTTCATTTCAAGTCGAAAAGGGTTAGGACAGGCCAAAAAATAGCGAGCAAAAAAAATTTCCTTCTTATCCGTTCGAACCCGACCCGAATTAGAAAATTCTAAAATAAATGCGAAAAAATTCTAAAAATTAAAAAACATCATCCTGGCTTCATTTCAAAAAGAAACAGGTCAGGACAGGCCGAAAAATAGAGAACAAAAAAAATTTCCTTCATCTCCGTTCGAACCCGACCCGAATTAGAAAATTCAAAAATAAATGCGAAAAAATTCTAAAAATTAAAAAACATCATCCAGGCTTCATTTGAAGTCGAAACGGTTCAGGACCGGCCAAAAAAAAGAGTACAAAAAAAATTTCATTCCTATCCGTTCGAACCCGACCCGAATTAGAAAATTCTAAAATAAATGCGAAAAAATTCTAAAAATTAAAAAACATCATCCTGGCTTCATTTCAAAAAGAAACGGGTCAAGACAGGCCGAAAAATAGAGAACAAAAAAAATTTCCTTCCTCTCCGTTCGAACCCGACCCGAATTAGAAAATTCAAAAATAAATGCGAAAAAATTCTAAAAATTATAAAACATCATCCAGGCTTCATTTACAGACGAAACGGGTGAGGACTGGCCGAAAAATAGGGAAGAAAAAAAATTTCCTTCCTATCCGTTCGAACCCGACCCGAATTAGAAAATCCAAAAGTATATGCGAAAAAATTCTAAAAATTAAAAAACGTCACCCAGGCTTCATTTACAGACGAAACGGGTCAGGAGTGGCCGAAAAATAGGGAAGAAAAAATGTTTTTTTCCTATCCGTTCGAACCCGACCCAAATTAGAATATCCAAAAGTAAATGGGAAAAAATTCTAAAAATTAAAAAACGTCATCCAGGCTTCGTTTCAAGTCAAAACGGGTCAGGACTGGCCGAAAAATAGAGAAGAAAAAAAATTTCCTTCCTATCCGTTCGAACCCGACCCGAATTAGAAAATTCAAAAATAAATGCGAGAAAATTCTAAAAATTGAAAAACATCATCCAGGCTTCATTTCAAGTTGAAACAGTTCAGGACTGGCCGAAAAATAGGGAACAAAAAAAATTTCCTTCCAATCCGTTCGAACCCGACCCCAATTAGGAAATTCAAAAATAAAAGCGAAAAAATTCTAAAAATTATAAAACATCATCCAGGCTTCATGTCCAGGCGAAACGGGTCAGCTCAGGCCAAAAAATAGAGAAAAAAAAAAAAAAAATTTCCTCCCTGTCCGTTCGAACCCGATCCGAATTAGAAAATTCAAAAATAAATGCAAAAAAATTCTAAAAATTAAAAAACATCATCCAGGCTTCATTTGAAGTCGAAACGGGTCAGGACCGGCCAAAAAAACGAGAACAAAAAAAATTTCATTCCAATCCGTTCGAACCCGACCCGAATTAGAAAATCCAAAAGAAAATGCGAAAAAATTCTAAAAATTAAAAAACGTCATCCAGGCTTCGTGTCAAGTCAAAACGGGTCAGGACTGGCCAAAAAATAGAGAAGAAAAAAAATTTCCTTCATCTCCGTTCGAACCCGACCCGAATTAGAAAATTCTAAAATAAATGCGAAAAAATTCTAAAAATTAAAAAACATCATCCTGGCTTCATTTCAAAAAGAAACGGGTCAGGACAGGCCGAAAAATAGAGAACAAAAAAAATTTCCTTCATCTCCGTTCGAACCCGACCCGAATTAGAAAATTCAAAAATAAATGCGAAAAAATTCTAAAAATTAAAAAACATCATCCAGGCTTCATTTGAAGTCGAAACGGTTCAGGACCGGCCAAAAAAAAGAGTACAAAAAAAATTTCATTCCTATCCGTTCGAACCCGACCCGAATTAGAAAATCCAAAAGAAAATGCGAAAAAATTATAAAAATAAAAAAACGTCATCCAGGCTTCGTTTCAAGTCAAAACTGGTCAGGACTGCCCAAAAAATAGAGAAGAAAAAAAATTTCCTTCCTATCCGTTCGAACCCAACCCGAATTACAAAATTCAAAAATAAATGCGAAAAAATTCTAAAAATCAAAAAACATCATCCTGGCTGCATTTCAAGAAGAAACGGGTCAAGACTGGCCGAAAAATAGAGAACAAAAACAATTTCCTTCCTCTCCGCTCGAACCCGACCCGAATTAGAAAATTAAAAAATAAATGCGAAAAAATTCTAAAAATTATAAAACATCATCCAGGCTTCATTTCCAGACGAAACGGGTCAGGACAGGCCAAAAAATAGCGAGCAAAAAAAATTTCCTTCCTATCCGTTCGAACCCGACCCGAATTAGAAAATTCTAAAATAAATGCGAAAAAATTCTAAAAATTAAAAAACATCATCCTGGCTTCATTTCAAAAAGAAACGGGTCAGGACAGGCCGAAAAATAGAGAACGAAAAAAATTTCCTTCCTCTCCGTTCGAACCCGACCCGAATTAGAAAATTCAAAAATAAATGCGAAAAAATTCTAAAAATTATAAAACATCATCCAGGCTTCATTTACAGACGAAACGGGTGAGGACTGGCCGAAAAATAGGGAAGAAAAAAAATTTCCTTCCTATCCGTTCGAACCCGACCCGAATTAGAAAATCCAAAATTAAATGCGAAAAAATTCTAAAAATTAAAAAACGTCATCCAGGCTTTATTTACAGACGAAACGAGTCAGGACTGGCCGAAAAAAAGGGAAGAAAAAAAAAATTTTTCCAATCCGTTCGAACCCGACCCAAATTAGAAAATCCAAAAGTAAATGCGAAAAAATTCTAAAAATTAAAAAACATCATCCAGGCTTCGTTTAAAGTCAAAACAGGTCAGGACTGGCCAAAAATAGAGAAGAAAAAAAATTTCCTTCCTATCCGTTCGAACCCGACCCAAATTAGAAAATTCAAAAATAAATGCGAAAAAATTCTAAAAATTGAAAAACATCATCCAGGCTTCATTTCATGTTGAAATGGTTCAGGACTGGCCGAAAAATAGAGAAAAAAAAAAATTTCCTTCCTATCCGTTCGAACTCGACCCGAATTAGAGAATTCTAAAACAAATGCGAAAAAATTCAAAAAATTAAAAAACATCATCCAGGCTTCATTTCAAGTCGAAACGGGTCAGGACAGGCCGGAAAATAGAGAACAAAAAAAATTTTCTTCCTATCCGTTCGAACACGACCCGAATTAGAAAATTCAAAAATAAAAGCGAAAAAATTCCAAAAATTAAAAAACATCATCCAGGCTTCATTCGAAGTCGAAACGGGTCATGACAGGCCAAAAAATAGAAAAACAAAAAAAATTTCCTTCCTATCCGTTCGAACTCGACCCGAATTAGAAAATTCTAAAATAAATGCGAAAAAATTCAAAAAATTAAAAAACATCATCCAGGCTTCATTTCAAGTCGAAACGGGTCAGGACAGGCCGAAAAATAGAGAACAAAAAAAATTTCCTTCCTATCCGTTCGAACCCGACCCGAATTAGAAAATTCAAAAATAAATGCGAAAAAATTCTAAAAATTATAAAACATCATCCAGGCTTCATTTCCAGACGAAACGGGTCAGCACAGGCCAAAAAATAGCGAGCAAAAAAAATTTCCTTCCTATCCGTTCGAACCCGACCCGAATTAGAAAATTCTAAAATAAATGGGAAAAAATTCTAAAAATTAAAAAACATAATCCTGGCTTCATTTCAAAAAGAAAAGGGTCAGGACAGGCCGAAAAATAGAGAACAAAAAAAATTTCCTTCCTCTCCGTTCGAACCCGACCCGAATTAGAAAATTCAAAAATAAATGCGAAAAAATTCTAAAAATTATAAAACATCATCCAGGCTTCATTTACAGACGAAACGGGTCAGGACTGGCCGAAAAATAGGGAAGAAAAAAAATTTCCTTCCAATCCGTTCGAACCCGACCCGAATTAGAAAATCCAAAAGTATATGCGAAAAAATTCTAAAAATTAAAAAACGTCACCCAGGCTTCATTTACAGACGAAACGGGTCAGGAGTGGCCGAAAAATAGGGAAGAAAAATTTTTTTTTTCCTATCCGTTCGAACCCGACCCAAATTAGAATATCCAAAAGCAAATGGGAAAAAATTCTAAAAATTAAAAAACGTCATCCAGGCTTCGTTTCAAGTCAAAACGGGTCAGGACTGGCCGAAAAATAGAGAAGAAAAAAAATTTCCTTCCTATCCGTTCGAACCCGACCCGAATTAGAAAATTCAAAAATAAATGCGAGAAAATTCTAAAAATTGAAAAACATCATCCAGGCTTCATTTCAAGTTGAAACAGTTCAGGACTGGCCGAAAAATAGAGAACAAAAAAAATTTCCTTCCAATCCGTTCGAACCCGACCCCAATTAGGAAATTCAAAAATAAAAGCGAAAAAATTCTAAAAATTATAAAACATCATCCAGGCTTCATTTACAGACGAAACGGGTGAGGACTGGCCGAAAAATAGGGAAGAAAAAAAATTTCCTTCCTATCCGTTCGAACCCGACCCGAATTAGAAAATCCAAAAGTATATGCGAAAAAATTCTAAAAATTAAAAAACGTCACCCAGGCTTCATTTACAGACGAAACGGGTCAGGAGTGGCCGAAAAATAGGGAAGAAAAAATGTTTTTTTCCTATCCGTTCGAACCCGACCCAAATTAGAATATCCAAAAGTAAATGGGAAAAAATTCTAAAAATTAAAAAACGTCATCCAGGCTTCGTTTCAAGTCAAAACGGGTCAGGACTGGCCGAAAAATAGAGAAGAAAAAAAATTTCCTTCCTATCCGTTCGAACCCGACCCGAATTAGAAAATTCAAAAATAAATGCGAGAAAATTCTAAAAATTGGAAAACATCATCCAGGCTTCATTTCAAGTTGAAACAGTTCAGGACTGGCCGAAAAATAGGGAACAAAAAAAATTTCCTTCCAATCCGTTCGAACCCGACCCCAATTAGGAAATTCAAAAATAAAAGCGAAAAAATTCTAAAAATTATAAAACATCATCCAGGCTTCATGTCCAGGCGAAACGGGTCAGCTCAGGCCAAAAAATAGAGAAAAAAAAAAAAAAAAATTTCCTCCCTGTCCGTTCGAACCCGATCCGAATTAGAAAATTCAAAAATAAATGCAAAAAAATTCTAAAAATTAAAAAACATCATCCAGGCTTCATTTGAAGTCGAAACGGGTCAGGACCGGCCAAAAAAACGAGAACAAAAAAAATTTCATTCCAATCCGTTCGAACCCGACCCGAATTAGAAAATCCAAAAGAAAATGCGAAAAAATTCTAAAAATTAAAAAACGTCATCCAGGCTTCGTGTCAAGTCAAAACGGGTCAGGACTGGCCAAAAAATAGAGAAGAAAAAAAATTTCCTTCATCTCCGTTCGAACCCGACCCGAATTAGAAAATTCTAAAATAAATGCGAAAAAATTCTAAAAATTAAAAAACATCATCCTGGCTTCATTTCAAAAAGAAACGGGTCAGGACAGGCCGAAAAATAGAGAACAAAAAAAATTTCCTTCATCTCCGTTCGAACCCGACCCGAATTAGAAAATTCAAAAATAAATGCGAAAAAATTCTAAAAATTAAAAAACATCATCCAGGCTTCATTTGAAGTCGAAACGGTTCAGGACCGGCCAAAAAAAAGAGTACAAAAAAAATTTCATTCCTATCCGTTCGAACCCGACCCGAATTAGAAAATCCAAAAGAAAATGCGAAAAAATTATAAAAATAAAAAAACGTCATCCAGGCTTCGTTTCAAGTCAAAACTGGTCAGGACTGCCCAAAAAATAGAGAAGAAAAAAAATTTCCTTCCTATCCGTTCGAACCCAACCCGAATTACAAAATTCAAAAATAAATGCGAAAAAATTCTAAAAATCAAAAAACATCATCCTGGCTGCATTTCAAGAAGAAACGGGTCAAGACTGGCCGAAAAATAGAGAACAAAAACAATTTCCTTCCTCTCCGCTCGAACCCGACCCGAATTAGAAAATTAAAAAATAAATGCGAAAAAATTCTAAAAATTATAAAACATCATCCAGGCTTCATTTCCAGACGAAACGGGTCAGGACAGGCCAAAAAATAGCGAGCAAAAAAAATTTCCTTCCTATCCGTTCGAACCCGACCCGAATTAGAAAATTCTAAAATAAATGCGAAAAAATTCTAAAAATTAAAAAACATCATCCTGGCTTCATTTCAAAAAGAAACGGGTCAGGACAGGCCGAAAAATAGAGAACGAAAAAAATTTCCTTCCTCTCCGTTCGAACCCGACCCGAATTAGAAAATTCAAAAATAAATGCGAAAAAATTCTAAAAATTATAAAACATCATCCAGGCTTCATTTACAGACGAAACGGGTGAGGACTGGCCGAAAAATAGGGAAGAAAAAAAATTTCCTTCCTATCCGTTCGAACCCGACCCGAATTAGAAAATCCAAAATTAAATGCGAAAAAATTCTAAAAATTAAAAAACGTCATCCAGGCTTTATTTACAGACGAAACGAGTCAGGACTGGCCGAAAAAAAGGGAAGAAAAAAAAAAATTTTCCAATCCGTTCGAACCCGACCCAAATTAGAAAATCCAAAAGTAAATGCGAAAAAATTCTAAAAATTAAAAAACATCATCCAGGCTTCGTTTAAAGTCAAAACAGGTCAGGACTGGCCAAAAATAGAGAAGAAAAAAAATTTCCTTCCTATCCGTTCGAACCCGACCCGAATTAGAAAATTCAAAAATAAATGCGAAAAAATTCTAAAAATTGAAAAACATCATCCAGGCTTCATTTCATGTTGAAATGGTTCAGGACTGGCCGAAAAATAGAGAAAAAAAAAAATTTCCTTCCTATCCGTTCGAACTCGACCCGAATTAGAGAATTCTAAAACAAATGCGAAAAAATTCAAAAAATTAAAAAACATCATCCAGGCTTCATTTCAAGTCGAAACGGGTCAGGACAGGCCGGAAAATAGAGAACAAAAAAAATTTTCTTCCTATCCGTTCGAACACGACCCGAATTAGAAAATTCAAAAATAAAAGCGAAAAAATTCCAAAAATTAAAAAACATCATCCAGGCTTCATTCGAAGTCGAAACGGGTCATGACAGGCCAAAAAATAGAAAAACAAAAAAAATTTCCTTCCTATCCGTTCGAACTCGACCCGAATTAGAAAATTCTAAAATAAATGCGAAAAAATTCAAAAAATTAAAAAACATCATCCAGGCTTCATTTCAAGTCGAAACGGGTCAGGACAGGCCGAAAAATAGAGAACAAAAAAAATTTCCTTCCTATCCGTTCGAACCCGACCCGAATTAGAAAATTCAAAAATAAATGCGAAAAAATTCTAAAAATTATAAAACATCATCCAGGCTTCATTTCCAGACGAAACGGGTCAGCACAGGCCAAAAAATAGCGAGCAAAAAAAATTTCCTTCCTATCCGTTCGAACCCGACCCGAATTAGAAAATTCTAAAATAAATGGGAAAAAATTCTAAAAATTAAAAAACATAATCCTGGCTTCATTTCAAAAAGAAAAGGGTCAGGACAGGCCGAAAAATAGAGAACAAAAAAAATTTCCTTCCTCTCCGTTCGAACCCGACCCGAATTAGAAAATTCAAAAATAAATGCGAAAAAATTCTAAAAATTATAAAACATCATCCAAGCTTCATTTACAGACGAAACGGGTCAGGACTGGCCGAAAAATAGGGAAGAAAAAAAATTTCCTTCCAATCCGTTCGAACCCGACCCGAATTAGAAAATCCAAAAGTATATGCGAAAAAATTCTAAAAATTAAAAAACGTCACCCAGGCTTCATTTACAGACGAAACGGGTCAGGAGTGGCCGAAAAATAGGGAAGAAAAATTTTTTTTTTCCTATCCGTTCGAACCCGACCCAAATTAGAATATCCAAAAGCAAATGGGAAAAAATTCTAAAAATTAAAAAACGTCATCCAGGCTTCGTTTCAAGTCAAAACGGGTCAGGACTGGCCGAAAAATAGAGAAGAAAAAAAATTTCCTTCCTATCCGTTCGAACCCGACCCGAATTAGAAAATTCAAAAATAAATGCGAGAAAATTCTAAAAATTGAAAAACATCATCCAGGCTTCATTTCAAGTTGAAACAGTTCAGGACTGGCCGAAAAATAGAGAACAAAAAAAATTTCCTTCCAATCCGTTCGAACCCGACCCCAATTAGGAAATTCAAAAATAAAAGCGAAAAAATTCTAAAAATTATAAAACATCATCCAGGCTTCATGTCCAGGCGAAACGGGTCAGCCCAGGCCAAAAAATAGAGAAAAAAAAAAAAAAAATTTCCTCCCTGTCCGTTCGAACCCGATCCGAATTAGAAAATTCAAAAATAAATGCAAAAAAATTCTAAAAATTAAAAAACATCATCCAGGCTTCATTTGAAGTCGAAACGGGTCAGGACCGGGCAAAAAAACGAGAACAAAAAAAATTTCATTCCAATCCGTTCGAACCCGACCCGAATTAGAAAATCCAAAAGAAAATGCGAAAAAATTCTAAAAATTAAAAAACGTCATCCAGGCTTCGTGTCAAGTCAAAACGGGTCAGGACTGGCCAAAAAATAGAGAAGAAAAAAAATTTCCTTCATCTCCGTTCGAACCCGACCCGAATTAGAAAATTCTAAAATAAATGCGAAAAAATTCTAAAAATTAAAAAACATCATCCTGGCTTCATTTCAAAAAGAAACGGGTCAGGACAGGCCGAAAACTAGAGAACAAAAAAAATTTCCTTCATCTCCGTTCGAACCCGGCCCGAATTAGAAAATTCAAAAATAAATGCGAAAAAATTCTAAAAATTAAAAAACATCATCCAGGCTTCATTTGAAGTCGAAACGGTTCAGGACCGGCCAAAAAAAAGAGTACAAAAAAAATTTCATTCCTATCCGTTCGAACCCGACCCGAATTAGAAAATCCAAAAGAAAATGCGAAAAAATTATAAAAATAAAAAAACGTCATCCAGGCTTCGTTTCAAGTCAAAACTGGTCAGGACTGGCCAAAAAATAGAGAAGAAAAAAAATTTCCTTCCTATCCGTTCGAACCCGACCCGAATTACAAAATTCAAAAATAAATGCGAAAAAATTCTAAAAATAAAAAAACATCATCCTGGCTGCATTTCAAGAAGAAACGGGTCAAGACTGGGCGAAAAATAGAGAACAAAAACAATTTCCTTCCTCTCCGCTCGAACCCGACCCGAATTAGAAAATTAAAAAATAAATGCGAAAAAATTCTAAAAATTATAAAACATCATCCAGGCTTCATTTCCAGACGAAACGGGTTAGGACAGGCCAAAAAATAGCGAGCAAAAAAAATTTCCTTCCTATCCATTCGAACCCGACCCGAATTAGAAAATTCTAAAATAAATGCGAAAAAATTCTAAAAATTAAAAAACATCATCCTGGCTTCATTTCAAAAAGAAACGGGTCAGGACAGGCCGAAAAATAGAGAACAAAAAAAATTTCCTTCCTCTCCGTTCGAACCCGACCCGAATTAGAAAATTCAAAAATAAATGCGAAAAAATTCTAAAAATTATAAAACATCATCCAGGCTTCATTTACAGACGAAACGGGTGAGGACTGGCCGAAAAATAGGGAAGAAAAAAAATTTCCTTCCTATCCGTTCGAACCCGACCCGAATTAGAAAATCCAAAAGTAAATGCGAAAAAATTCTAAAAATTAAAAAACGTCATCCAGGCTTCATTTACAGACGAAACGAGTCAGGACTGGCCGAAAAAAAGGGAAGAAAAAAAAAATTTTTCCAATCCGTTCGAACCCGACCCAAATTAGAAAATCCAAAAGTAAATGCGAAAAAATTCTAAAAATTAAAAAACATCATCCAGGCTTCGTTTAAAGTCAAAACAGGTCAGGACTGGCCAAAAATAGAGAAGAAAAAAAATTTCCTTCCTATCCGTTCGAACCCGACCCGAATTAGAAAATTCAAAAATAAATGCGAAAAAATTCTAAAAATTGAAAAACATCATCCAGGCTTCATTTCATGTTGAAATGGTTCAGGACTGGCCGAAAAATAGAGAAAAAAAAAAATTTCCTTCCTATCCGTTCGAACTCGACCCGAATTAGAGAATTCTAAAACAAATGCGAAAAAATTCAAAAAATTAAAAAACATCATCCAGGCTTCATTTCAAGTCGAAACGGGTCAGGACAGGCCGGAAAATAGAGAACAAAAAAAATTTTCTTCCTATCCGTTCGAACACGACCCGAATTAGAAAATTCAAAAATAAAAGCGAAAAAATTCCAAAAATTAAAAAACATCATCCAGGCTTCATTCGAAGTCGAAACGGGTCATGACAGGCCAAAAAATAGAGAAGAAAAAAAATTTCCTTCCTATCCGTTCGAACCCAACCCGAATTACAAAATTCAAAAATAAATGCGAAAAAATTCTAAAAATCAAAAAACATCATCCTGGCTGCATTTCAAGAAGAAACGGGTCAAGACTGGCCGAAAAATAGAGAACAAAAACAATTTCCTTCCTCTCCGCTCGAACCCGACCCGAATTAGAAAATTAAAAAATAAATGCGAAAAAATTCTAAAAATTATAAAACATCATCCAGGCTTCATTTCCAGACGAAACGGGTCAGGACAGGCCAAAAAATAGCGAGCAAAAAAAATTAACTTCCTATCCGTTCGAACCCGACCCGAATTAGAAAATTCTAAAATAAATGCGAAAAAATTCTAAAAATTAAAAAACATCATCCTGGCTTCATTTCAAAAAGAAACGGATCAGGACAGGCCGAAAAATAGAGAACAAAAAAAATTTCCTTCCTCTCCGTTCGAACCCGACCCGAATTAGAAAATTCAAAAATAAATGCGTAAAAATTCTAAAAATTATAAAACATCATCCAGGCTTCATTTACAGACGAAACGGGTGAGGACTGGCCGAAAAATAGGGAAGAAAAAAAATTTCCTTCCTATCCGTTCGAACCCGACCCGAATTAGAAAATCCAAAAGTATATGCGAAAAAATTCTAAAAATTAAAAAACGTCACCCAGGCTTCATTTACAGACGAAACGGGTCAGGAGTGGCCGAAAAATAGGGAAGAAAAAATTTTTTTTTCCTATCCGTTCGAACCCGACCCAAATTAGAATATCCAAAAGTAAATGGGAAAAAATTCTAAAAATTAAAAAACGTCATCCAGGCTTCGTTTCAAGTCAAAACGGGTCAGGACTGGCCGAAAAATAGATAAGAAAAAAAATTTCCTTCCTATCCGTTCGAACCCGACCCGAATTAGAAAATTCAAAAATAAATGCGAGAAAATTCTAAAAATTGAAAAACATCATCCAGGCTTCATTTCAAGTTGAAACGGTTCAGGACTGGCCGAAAAATAGAGAACAAAAAAAATTTCCTTCCTATCCGTTCGAACCCGACCCCAATTAGGAAATTCAAAAATAAAAGCGAAAAAATTCTAAAAATTATAAAACATCATCCAGGCTTCATGTCCAGGCGAAACGGGTCAGGACAGGCCAAAAAATAGAGAAAAAAAAAAAAAAATTTCCTCCCTGTCCGTTCGAACCCGATCCGAATTAGAAAATTCAAAAATAAATGCAAAAAAATTCTAAAAATTAAAAAACATCATCCAGGCTTCATTTGAAGTCGAAACGGGTCAGGACCGGCCAAAAAAAAGAGAACAAAAAAAATTTCATTCCAATCCGTTCGAACCCGACCCGAATTAGAAAATCCAAAAGAAAATGCGAAAAAATTCTAAAAATTAAAAAACGTCATCCAGGCTTCGTGTCAAGTCAAAACGGGTCAGGACTGGCCAAAAAATAGAGAAGAAAAAAAATTTCCTTCCTATCCGTTCGAACCCGACCCGAATTACAAAATTCAAAAACAAATGCGAAAAAATTCTAAAAATCAAAAAACATCATCCAGGCTTCATTTCAAGTCGAAAAGGGTCAGGACAGGCCAAAAAATAGCGAGCAAAAAAAATTTCCTTCTTATCCGTTCGAACCCGACCCGAATTAGAAAATTCTAAAATAAATGCGAAAAAATTCTAAAAATTAAAAAACATCATCCTGGCTTCATTTCAAAAAGAAACGGGTCAGGACAGGCCGAAAAATAGAGAACAAAAAAAATTTCCTTCATCTCCGTTCGAACCCGACCCGAATTAGAAAATTCAAAAATAAATGCGAAAAAATTCTAAAAATTAAAAAACATCATCCAGGCTTCATTTGAAGTCGAAACGGTTCAGGACCGGCCAAAAAAAAGAGTACAAAAAAAATTTCATTCCTATACGTTCGAACCCGACCCGAATTAGAAAATCCAAAAGAAAATGCGAAAAAATTATAAAAATAAAAAAACGTCATCCAGGCTTCGTTTCAAGTCAAAACTGGTCAGGACTGGCCAAAAAATAGTGAAGAAAAAAAATTTCCTTCCTATCCGTTCGAACCCGACCCGAATTACAAAATTCAAAAATAAATACGAAAAAATTCTAAAAATCAAAAAACATCATCCTGGCTGCATTTCAAGAAGAAACGGGTCAAGACTGGCCGAAAAATAGAGAACAAAAACAATTTCCTTCCTCTCCGCTCGAACCCGACCCGAATTAGAAAATTAAAAAATAAATGCGAAAAAATTCTAAAAATTATAAAACATCATCCAGGCTTCATTTCCAGACGAAACGGGTCAGGACAGGCCAAAAAATATCGAGCAAAAAAAATTTCCTTCCTATCCGTTCGAACCCGACCCGAATTAGAAAATTCTAAAATAAATGCGAAAAAATTCTAAAAATTAAAAAATATCATCCTGGCTTCATTTCAAAAAGAAACGGGTCAGGACAGGCCGAAAAATAGAGAACAAAAAAAATTTCCTTCCTCTCCGTTCGAACCCGACCCGAATTAGAAAATTAAAAAATAAATGCGAAAAAATTCTAAAAATTATAAAACATCATCCAGGCTTCATTTACAGACGAAACGGGTGAGGACTGGCCGAAAAATAGGGAAGAAAAAAAATTTCCTTCCTATCCGTTCGAACCCGACCCGAATTAGAAAATCCAAAAGTAAATGCGAAAAAATTCTAAAAATTAAAAAACGTCATCCAGGCTTCATTTACAGACGAAACGAGTCAGGACTGGCCGAAAAATACGGAAGAAAAAAAAAAATTTCCAATCCGTTCGAACCCGACCCAAATTAGAAAATCCAAAAGTAAATGCGAAAAAATTCTAAAAATTAAAAAACATCATCCAGGCTTCGTTTCAAGTCAAAACAGGTCAGGACTGGCCAAAAATAGAGAAGAAAAAAAATTTCCTTCCTATCCGTTGGAACCCGACCCGGATTAGAAAATTCAAAAATAAATGCGAAAAAATTCTAAAAATTGAAAAACATCATCCAGGCTTCATTTCAAGTTGAAATGGTTCAGGACTGGCCGAAAAATAGAGAAGAAAAAAAATTTCCTTCCTATCCGTTCGAACTCGACCCGAATTAGAAAATTCAACAATAAATGCGAAAAAATTCAAAAAATTAAAAAAATATCATCCAGGCTTCATTTCAAGTCGAAACGGGTCAGGACAGGCCGAAAAATAGAGAACAAAAAACATTTCCTTCCTATCCGTTAGAACCCGACCCGAATTAGAAAATTCAAAAATAAATGCGAAAAAATTCTAAAAATTATAAAACATCATCCAGGCTTCATTTCCAGATGAAACGGGTCAAAACAGGCCAAAAAATAGCGAGCAAAAAAAATTTCCTTCCTATCCGTTCGAACCCGACCCAAATTAGAAAATTCTAAAATAAATGCGAAAAAATTCTAAAAATTAAAAAACATCATCCTGGCTTCATTTCAAAAAGAAAAGGGTCAGGACAGGCCGAAAAATAGAGAACAAAAAAAATTTCCTTCCTCTCCGTTCGAACCCGACCCGAATTAGAAAATTCAAAAATAAATGCGAAAAAATTCTAAAAATTATAAAACATCATCCAGGCTTCATTTACAGACGAAACTGGTCAGGACTGGCCGAAAAATAGGGAAGAAAAAAAATTTCCTTCCTATCCGTTCGAACCCGACCCGAATTAGAAAATCCAAAAGTATATGCGAAAAAATTCTAAAAATTAAAAAACGTCATCCAGGCTTCATTTACAGACGAAACGGGTCAGGAGTGGCCGAAAAATAGGGAAGAAAAAAATTTTTTTTCCTATCCGTTCGAACCCGACCCAAATTAGAATATCCAAAAGTAAATGGGAAAAAATTCTAAAAATTAAAAAACGTCATCCAGGCTTCGTTTCAAGTCAAAACGGGTCAGGACTGGCCGAAAAATAGAGAAGAAAAAAAATTTCCTTCCTATCCGTTCGAACCCGACCCGAATTAGAAAATCCAAAAGAAAATGCGAAAAAATTCTAAAAATTAAAAAACGTCATCCAGGCTTCGTGTCAAGTCAAAACGGGTCAGGACTGGCCAAAAAATAGAGAAGAAAAAAAATTTCCTTCCTATCCGTTCGAACTCGACCCGAATTAGAAAATTCTAAAATAAATGCGAAAAAATTCAAAAAATTAAAAAACATCATCCAGGCTTCATTTCAGGTCGAAACGGGTCAGGACAGGCCGAAAAATAGAGAACAAAAAAAATTTCCTTCCTATCCGTTCGAACCCGACCCGAATTAGAAAATTCAAAAATAAATGCGAAAAAATTCTAAAAATTATAAAACATCATCCAGGCTTCATTTCCAGACGAAACGGGTCAGGACAGGCCAAAAAATAGCGTGCAAAAAAAAATTTCCTTCCTATCCGTCCGAACCCGACCCGAATTAGAAAATTCAAAAATAAATGCGAGAAAATTCTAAAAATTGAAAAACATCATCCAGGCTTCATTTCAAGTTGAAACGGTTCAGGACTGGCCGAAAAATAGAGAACAAAAAAAATTTCCTTCCAATCCGTTCGAACCCGACCCCAATTAGGAAATTCAAAAATAAAAGCGAAAAAATTCTAAAAATTATAAAAAATCATCCAGGCTTCATGTCCAGGCGAAACGGGTCAGCCCAGGCCAAAAAATAGAGAAAAAAAAAAAAAAATTTCCTCCCTGTCCGTTCGAACCCGATCCGAATTAGAAAATTCAAAAATAAATGCAAAAAAATTCTAAAAATTAAAAAACATCATCCAGGCTTCATTTGAAGTCGAAACGGGTCAGGACCGGCCAAAAAAACGAGAACAAAAAAAATTTCATTCCAATCCGTTCGAACCCGACCCGAATTAGAAAATCCAAAAGAAAATGCGAAAAAATTCTAAAAATCAAAAAACGTCATCCAGGCTTCGTGTCAAGTCAAAATGGGTCAGGACTGGCCAAAAAATAGAGAAGAAAAAAAATTTCCTTCCTATCCGTTCGAACCCGACCCGAATTACAAAATTCAAAAATAAATGCGAAAAAATTATAAAAATCAAAAAACATCATCCAGGCTTCATTTCAAGTCGAAAAGGGTTAGGACAGGCCAAAAAATAGCGAGCAAAAAAAATTTCCTTCTTATC
Source organism: Quercus robur (assembly GCF_932294415.1). Taxonomy (NCBI): domain Eukaryota; kingdom Viridiplantae; phylum Streptophyta; class Magnoliopsida; order Fagales; family Fagaceae; genus Quercus; species Quercus robur. The sequence continues at coordinate 44,415,680 of NC_065535.1, forward strand.
CGTTCGAACCCGACCCGAATTAGAAAATTCTAAAATAAATGCGAAAAAATTCTAAAAATTAAAAAACATCATCCTGGCTTCATTTCAAAAAGAAACGGGTCAGGACAGGCCGAAAAATAGAGAACAAAAAAAATTTCCTTCATCTCCGTTCGAACTCGACCCGAATTAGAAAATTCAAAAATAAATGCGAAAAAATTCTAAAAATTAAAAAACATCATCCAGGCTTCATTTGAAGTCGAAACGGTTCAGGACCGGCCAAAAAAAAGAGTACAAAAAAAATTTCATTCCTATCCGTTCGAACCCGACCCGAATTAGAAAATTCTAAAATAAATGCGAAAAAATTCTAAAAATTAAAAAACATCATCCTGGCTTCATTTCAAAAAGAAACGGGTCAGGACAGGCCGAAAAATAGAGAACAAAAAAAATTTCCTTCCTCTCCGTTCGAACCCGACCCGAATTAGAAAATTCAAAAATAAATGCGAAAAAATTCTAAAAATTATAAAACATCATCCAGGCTTCATTTACAGACGAAACGGGTGAGGACTGGCCGAAAAATAGGGAAGAAAAAAAATTTCCTTCCTATCCGTTCGAACCCGACCCGAATTAGAAAATCCAAAAGTATATGCGAAAAAATTCTAAAAATTAAAAAACGTCACCCAGGCTTCATTTACAGACGAAACGGGTCAGGAGTGGCCGAAAAATAGGGAAGAAAAATTTTTTTTTTCCTATCCGTTCGAACCCGACCCAAATTAGAATATCCAAAAGTAAATGGGAAAAAATTCTAAAAATTAAAAAACGTCATCCAGGCTTCGTTTCAAGTCAAAACGGGTCAGGACTGGCCGAAAAATAGAGAAGAAAAAAAATTTCCTTCCTATCCGTTCGAACCCGACCCGAATTAGAAAATTCAAAAATAAATGCGAGAAAATTCTAAAAATTGAAAAACATCATCCAGGCTTCATTTCAAGTTGAAACAGTTCAGGACTGGCCGAAAAATAGAGAACAAAAAAAATTTCCTTCCAATCCGTTCGAACCCGACCCCAATTAGGAAATTCAAAAATAAAAGCGAAAAAATTCTAAAAATTATAAAACATCATCCAGGCTTCATGTCCAGGCGAAACGGGTCAGCCCAGGCCAAAAAATAGAGAAAAAAAAAAAAAAAAATTTCCTCCCTGTCCGTTCGAACCCGATCCGAATTAGAAAATTCAAAAATAAATGCAAAAAAATTCTAAAAATTAAAAAACATCATCCAGGCTTCATTTGAAGTCGAAACGGGTCAGGACCGGCCAAAAAAACGAGAACAAAAAAAATTTCATTCCAATCCGTTCGAACCCGACCCGAATTAGAAAATCCAAAAGAAAATGCGAAAAAATTCTAAAAATTAAAAAACGTCATCCAGGCTTCGTGTCAAGTCAAAACGGGTCAGGACTGGCCAAAAAATAGAGAAGAAAAAAAATTTCCTTCATCTCCGTTCGAACCCGACCCGAATTAGAAAATTCTAAAATAAATGCGAAAAAATTCTAAAAATTAAAAAACATCATCCTGGCTTCATTTCAAAAAGAAACGGGTCAGGACAGCCCGAAAAATAGAGAACAAAAAAAATTTCCTTCATCTCCGTTCGAACCCGACCCGAATTAGAAAATTCAAAAATAAATGCGAAAAAATTCTAAAAATTAAAAAACATCATCCAGGCTTCATTTGAAGTCGAAACGGTTCAGGACCGGCCAAAAAAAAGAGTACAAAAAAAATTTCATTCCTATCCGTTCGAACCCGACCCGAATTAGAAAATCCAAAAGAAAATGCGAAAAAATTATAAAAATAAAAAAACGTCATCCAGGCTTCGTTTCAAGTCAAAACTGGTCAGGACTGGCCAAAAAATAGAGAAGAAAAAAAATTTCCTTCCTATCCGTTCGAACCCGACCCGAATTACAAAATTCAAAAATAAATGCGAAAAAATTCTAAAAATCAAAAAACATCATCCTGGCTGCATTTCAAGAAGAAACGGGTCAAGACTGGCCGAAAAATAGAGAACAAAAACAATTTCCTTCCTCTCCGCTCGAACCCGACCCGAATTAGAAAATTAAAAAATAAATGCGAAAAAATTCTAAAAATTATAAAACATCATCCAGGCTTCATTTCCAGACGAAACGGGTCAGGACAGGCCAAAAAATAGCGAGCAAAAAAAATTTCCTTCCTATCCGTTCGAACCCGACCCGAATTAGAAAATTCTAAAATAAATGCGAAAAAATTCTAAAAATTAAAAAACATCATCCTGGCTTCATTTCAAAAAGAAACGGGTCAGGACAGGCCGAAAAATAGAGAACAAAAAAAATTTCCTTCCTCTCCGTTCGAACCCGACCCGAATTAGAAAATTCAAAAATAAATGCGAAAAAATTCTAAAAATTATAAAACATCATCCAGGCTTAATTTACAGACGAAACGGGTGAGGACTGTCCGAAAAATAGGGAAGAAAAAAAATTTCCTTCCTATCCGTTCGAACCCGACCCGAATTAGAAAATCCAAAATTAAATGCGAAAAAATTCTAAAAATTAAAAAACGTCATCCAGGCTTCATTTACAGACGAAACGAGTCAGGACTGGCCGAAAAAAAGGGAAGAAAAAAAAAAATTTTCCAATCCGTTCGAACCCGACCCAAATTAGAAAATCCAAAAGTAAATGCGAAAAAATTCTAAAAATTAAAAAACATCATCCTGGCTTCGTTTAAAGTCAAAACAGGTCAGGACTGGCCAAAAATAGAGAAGAAAAAAAATTTCCTTCCTATCCGTTCGAACCCGACCCGAATTAGAAAATTCAAAAATAAATGCGAAAAAATTCTAAAAATTGAAAAACATCATCCAGGCTTCATTTACAGACGAAACGGGTCAGGACTGGCCGAAAAATAGGGAAGAAAAAATTTTTTTTTCCTATCCATTCGAACCCGACCCAAATTAGAATATCCAAAAGTAAATGGGAAAAAATTCTAAAAATTAAAAAACATCATCCAGGCTTCGTTTCAAGTCAAAACGGGTCAGGACTGGCCGAAAAATAGAGAAGAAAAAAAATTTCCTTCCTATCCGTTCGAACCCGACCCGAATTAGAAAATTCAAAAATAAATGCGAGAAAATTCTAAAAATTGAAAAACATCATCCAGGCTTCATTTCAAGTTGAAACGGTTCAGGGCTGGCCGAAAAATAGAGAACAAAAAAAATTTCCTTCCTATCCGTTCGAACCCGACCCCAATTAGGAAATTCAAAAATAAAAGCGAAAAAATTCTAAAAATTATAAAACATCATCCAGGCTTCATGTCCAGGCGAAACGGGTCAGGACAGGCCAAAAAATAGAGAAAAAAAAAAAAAAATTTCCTCCCTGTCCGTTCGAACCCGATCCGAATTAGAAAATTCAAAAATAAATGCAAAAAAATTCTAAAAATTAAAAAACATCATCCAGGCTTTATTTGAAGTCGAAACGGGTCAGGACCGGCAAAAAAAAGAGAACAAAAAAAATTTCATTCCAATCCGTTCGAACCCGACCCGAATTAGAAAATCCAAAAGAAAATGCGAAAAAATTTTAAAAATTAAAAAACGTCATCCAGGCTTCGTGTCAAGTCAAAACGGGTCAGGACTGGCCAAAAAATAGAGAAGAAAAAAAATTTCCTTCCTATCCGTTCGAACCCGACCCGAATTACAAAATTCAAAAATAAATGCGAAAAAATTCTAAAAATCAAAAAACATCATCCAGGCTTCATTTCAAGTCGAAAAGGGTCAGGACAGGCCAAAAAATAGCGAGCAAAAAAAATTTCCTTCTTATCCGTTCGAACCCGACCCGAATTAGAAAATTCTAAAATAAATGCGAAAAAATTCTAAAAATTAAAAAACATCATCCTGGCTTCATTTCAAAAAGAAACGGGTCAGGACAGGCCGAAAAATAGAGAACAAAAAAAATTTCCTTCATCTCCGTTCGAACCCGACCCGAATTAGAAAATTCAAAAATAAATGCGAAAAAATTCTAAAAATTAAAAAACATCATCCAGGCTTCATTTGAAGTCGAAACGGTTCAGGACCGGCCAAAAAAAAGAGTACAAAAAAAATTTCATTCCTATACGTTCGAACCCGACCCGAATTAGAAAATCCAAAAGAAAATGCGAAAAAATTATAAAAATAAAAAAACGTCATCCAGGCTTCGTTTCAAGTCAAAACTGGTCAGGACTGGCCAAAAAATAGTGAAGAAAAAAAATTTCCTTCCTATCCGTTCGAACCCGACCCGAATTACAAAATTCAAAAATAAATACGAAAAAATTCTAAAAATCAAAAAACATCATCCTGGCTGCATTTCAAGAAGAAACGGGTCAAGACTGGCCGAAAAATAGAGAACAAAAACAATTTCCTTCCTCTCCGCTCGAACCCGACCCGAATTAGAAAATTAAAAAATAAATGCGAAAAAATTCTAAAAATTATAAAACATCATCCAGGCTTCATTTCCAGACGAAACGGGTCAGGACAGGCCAAAAAATAGCGAGCAAAAAAAATTTCCTTCCTATCCGTTCGAACCCGACCCGAATTAGAAAATTCTAAAATAAATGCGAAAAAATTCTAAAAATTAAAAAATATCATCCTGGCTTCATTTCAAAAAGAAACGGGTCAGGACAGGCCGAAAAATAGAGAACAAAAAAAATTTCCTTCCTCTCCGTTCGAACCCGACCCGAATTAGAAAATTCAAAAATAAATGCGAAAAAATTCTAAAAATTATAAAACATCATCCAGGCTTCATTTACAGACGAAACGGGTGAGGACTGGCCGAAAAATAGGGAAGAAAAAAAATTTCCTTCCTATCCGTTCGAGCCCGACCCGAATTAGAAAATCCAAAAGTATATGCGAAAAAATTCTAAAAATTAAAAAACGTCATCCAGGCTTCATTTACAGACGAAACGGGTCAGGAGTGGCCGAAAAATAGGGAAGAAAAAAAATTTTTTTCCTATCCGTTCGAACCCGACCCAAATTAGAATATCCAAAAGTAAATGGGAAAAAATTCTAAAAATTAAAAAACGTCATCCAGGCTTCGTTTCAAGTCAAAACGGGTCAGGACTGGCCGAAAAAATAGAGAAGAAAAAAAATTTCCTTCCTATCCGTTCGAACCCGACCCGAATTAGAAAATTCAAAAATAAATGCGAGAAAATTCTAAAAATTGAAAAACATCATCCAGGCTTCATTTCAAGTTGAAACGGTTCAGGACTGGCCGAAAAATAGAGAACAAAAAAAATTTCCTTCCTATCCGTTCGAAACCGACCCCAATTAGGAAATTCAAAAATAAAAGCGAAAAAATTCTAAAAATTATAAAACATCATCCAGGCTTCATGTCCAGGCGAAACGGGTCAGGACAGGCCAAAAAATAGAGAAAAAAAAAAAAAAAAATTTCCTCCCTGTCCGTTCGAACCCGATCCGAATTAGAAAATTCAAAAATAAATGCGAAAAAATTCTAAAAATCAAAAAACATCATCCTGGCTGCATTTCAAGAAGAAACGGGTCAAGACTGGCCGAAAAATAGAGAACAAAAACAATTTCCTTCCTCTCCGCTCGAACCCGACCCGAATTAGAAAATTAAAAAAACAGGCCAAAAAAATTCTAAAAATTAAAAAACATCATCCAGGCTTCATTCGAAGTCGAAACGGGTCAGGACCGGCCAAAAAAAAGAGAACAAAAAAAAATTTCATTCCAATCCGTTCGAACCCGACCCGAATTAGAAAATCCAAAAGAAAATGCGAAAAAATTCTAAAAATTAAAAAACGTCATCCAGGCTTCGTGTCAAGTCAAAACGGGTCAGGACTGGCCAAAAAATAGAGAAGAAAAAAAATTTCCTTCCTATCCGTTCGAACCCGACCCGAATTACAAAATTCAAAAATAAATGCGAAAAAATTCTAAAAATCAAAAAACATCATCCTGGCTGCATTTCAAGAAGAAACGGGTCAAGACTGGCCGAAAAATAGAGAACAAAAACAATTTCCTTCCTCTCCGCTCGAACCCGACCCGAATTAGAAAATTAAAAAATAAATGCGAAAAAATTCTAAAAATTATAAAACATCATCCAGGCTTAATTTCCAGACGAAACGGGTCAGGACAGGCCAAAAAATAGCGAGCAAAAAAAATTAACTTCCTATCCGTTCGAACCCGACCCGAATTAGAAAATTCTAAAATAAATGCGAAAAAATTCTAAAAAATTAAAAAACATCATCCTGGCTTCATTTCAAAAAGAAACGGGTCAGGACAGGCCGAAAAATAGAGAACAAAAAAAAATTTCCTTCCTCTCCGTTCGAACCCGACCCGAATTAGAAAATTCAAAAATAAATGCGTAAAAATTCTAAAAATTATAAAACATCATCCAGGCTTCATTTACAGACGAAACGGGTGAGGACTGGCCGAAAAATAGGGAAGAAAAAAAAATTTCCTTCCTATCCGTTCGAACCCGACCCGAATTAGAAAATCCAAAAGTATATGCGAAAAAATTCTAAAAATTAAAAAACGTCACCCAGGCTTCATTTACAGACGAAACGGGTCAGGAGTGGCCGAAAAATAGGGAAGAAAAAATTTTTTTTTTCCTATCCGTTCGAACCCGACCCAAATTAGAATATCCAAAAGTAAATGGGAAAAAATTCTAAAAATTAAAAAACGTCATCCAGGCTTCGTTTCAAGTCAAAACGGGTCAGGACTGGCCGAAAAATAGATAAGAAAAAAAATTTCCTTCCTATCCGTTCGAACCCGACCCGAATTAGAAAATTCAAAAATAAATGCGAGAAAATTCTAAAAATTGAAAAACATCATCCAGGCTTCATTTCAAGTTGAAACGGTTCAGGACTGGCCGAAAAATAGAGAACAAAAAAAATTTCCTTCCTATCCGTTCGAACCCGACCCCAATTAGGAAATTCAAAAATAAAAGCGAAAAAATTCTAAAAATTATAAAACATCATCCAGGCTTCATGTCCAGGCGAAACGGGTCAGGACAGGCCAAAAAATAGAGAAAAAAAAAAAAAAAATTTCCTCCCTGTCCGTTCGAACCCGATCCGAATTAGAAAATTCAAAAATAAATGCAAAAAAATTCTAAAAATTAAAAAACATCATCCAGGCTTCATTTGAAGTCGAAACGGGTCAAGACCGGCCAAAAAAAAGAGAACAAAAAAAATTTCATTCCAATCCGTTCGAACCCGACCCGAATTAGAAAATCCAAAAGAAAATGCGAAAAAATTCTAAAAATTAAAAAACGTCATCCAGGCTTCGTGTCAAGTCAAAACGGGTCAGGACTGGCCAAAAAATAGAGAAGAAAAAAAATTTCCTTCCTATCCGTTCGAACCCGACCCGAATTACAAAATTCAAAAATAAATGCGAAAAAATTCTAAAAATCAAAAAACATCATCCAGGCTTCATTTCAAGTCGAAAAGGGTCAGGACAGGCCAAAAAATAGCGAGCAAAAAAAATTTCCTTCTTATCCGTTCGAACCCGACCCGAATTAGAAAATTCTAAAATAAATGCGAAAAAATTCTAAAAATTAAAAAACATCATCCTGGCTTCATTTCAAAAAGAAACGGGTCAGGACAGGCCGAAAAATAGAGAACAAAAAAAATTTCCTTCATCTCCGTTCGAACCCGACCCGAATTAGAAAATTCAAAAATAAATGCGAAAAAATTCTAAAAATTAAAAAACATCATCCAGGCTTCATTTGAAGTCGAAACGGTTCAGGACCGGCCAAAAAAAAGAGTACAAAAAAAATTTCATTCCTATACGTTCGAACCCGACCCGAATTAGAAAATCCAAAAGAAAATGCGAAAAAATTATAAAAATAAAAAAACGTCATCCAGGCTTCGTTTCAAGTCAAAACTGGTCAGGACTGGCCAAAAAATAGTGAAGAAAAAAAATTTCCTTCCTATCCGTTCGAACCCGACCCGAATTACAAAATTCAAAAATAAATACGAAAAAATTCTAAAAATCAAAAAACATCATCCTGGCTGCATTTCAAGAAGAAACGGGTCAAGACTGGCCGAAAAATAGAGAACAAAAACAATTTCCTTCCTCTCCGCTCGAACCCGACCCGAATTAGAAAATTAAAAAATAAATGCGAAAAAATTCTAAAAATTATAAAACATCATCCAGGCTTCATTTCCAGACGAAACGGGTCAGGACAGGCCAAAAAATAGCGAGCAAAAAAAATTTCCTTCCTATCCGTTCGAACCCGACCCGAATTAGAAAATTCTAAAATAAATGCGAAAAAATTCTAAAAATTAAAAAATATCATCCTGGCTTCATTTCAAAAAGAAACGGGTCAGGACAGGCCGAAAAATAGAGAACAAAAAAAATTTCCTTCCTCTCCGTTCGAACCCGACCCGAATTAGAAAATTCAAAAATAAATGCGAAAAAATTCTAAAAATTATAAAACATCATCCAGGCTTCATTTACAGACGAAACGGGTGAGGACTGGCCGAAAAATAGGGAAGAAAAAAAATTTCCTTCCTATCCGTTCGAACCCGACCCGAATTAGAAAATCCAAAAGTAAATGCGAAAAAATTCTAAAAATTAAAAAACGTCATCCAGGCTTCATTTACAGACGAAACGAGTCAGGACTGGCCGAAAAATACGGAAGAAAAAAAAAATTTTCCAATCCGTTCGAACCCGACCCAAATTAGAAAATCCAAAAGTAAATGCGAAAAAATTCTAAAAATTAAAAAACATCATCCAGGCTTCGTTTCAAGTCAAAACAGGTCAGGACTGGCCAAAAATAGAGAAGAAAAAAAATTTCCTTCCTATCCGTTCGAACCCGACCCGGATTAGAAAATTCAAAAATAAATGCGAAAAAATTCTAAAAATTGAAAAACATCATCCAGGCTTCATTTCAAGTTGAAATGGTTCAGGACTGGCCGAAAAATAGAGAAGAAAAAAAATTTCCTTCCTATCCGTTCGAACTCGACCCGAATTAGAAAATTCAACAATAAATGCGAAAAAATTCAAAAAATTAAAAAATATCATCCAGGCTTCATTTCAAGTCGAAACGGGTCAGGACAGGCCGAAAAATAGAGAACAAAAAACATTTCCTTCCTATCCGTTAGAACCCGACCCGAATTAGAAAATTCAAAAATAAATGCGAAAAAATTCTAAAAATTATAAAACATCATCCAGGCTTCATTTCCAGATGAAACGGGTCAAAACAGGCCAAAAAATAGCGAGCAAAAAAAATTTCCTTCCTATCCGTTCGAACCCGACCCAAATTAGAAAATTCTAAAATAAATGCGAAAAAATTCTAAAAATTAAAAAACATCATCCTGGCTTCATTTCAAAAAGAAAAGGGTCAGGACAGGCCGAAAAATAGAGAACAAAAAAAATTTCCTTCCTCTCCGTTCGAACCCGACCCGAATTAGAAAATTCAAAAATAAATGCGAAAAAATTCTAAAAATTATAAAACATCATCCAGGCTTCATTTACAGACGAAACTGGTCAGGACTGGCCGAAAAATAGGGAAGAAAAAAAATTTCCTTCCTATCCGTTCGAACCCGACCCGAATTAGAAAATCCAAAAGTATATGCGAAAAAATTCTAAAAATTAAAAAACGTCATCCAGGCTTCATTTACAGACGAAACGGGTCAGGAGTGGCCGAAAAATAGGGAAGAAAAAAAATTTTTTTCCTATCCGTTCGAACCCGACCCAAATTAGAATATCCAAAAGTAAATGGGAAAAAATTCTAAAAATTAAAAAACGTCATCCAGGCTTCGTTTCAAGTCAAAACGGGTCAGGACTGGCCGAAAAATAGAGAAGAAAAAAAATTTCCTTCCTATCCGTTCGAACCCGACCCGAATTAGAAAATCCAAAAGAAAATGCGAAAAAATTCTAAAAATTAAAAAACGTCATCCAGGCTTCGTGTCAAGTCAAAACGGGTCAGGACTGGCCAAAAAATAGAGAAGAAAAAAAATTTCCTTCCTATCCGTTCGAACTCGACCCGAATTAGAAAATTCTAAAATAAATGCGAAAAAATTCAAAAAATTAAAAAACATCATCCAGGCTTCATTTCAGGTCGAAACGGGTCAGGACAGGCCGAAAAATAGAGAACAAAAAAAATTTCCTTCCTATCCGTTCGAACCCGACCCGAATTAGAAAATTCAAAAATAAATGCGAAAAAATTCTAAAAATTATAAAACATCATCCAGGCTTCATTTCCAGACGAAACGGGTCAGGACAGGCCAAAAAATAGCGTGCAAAAAAAAAATTTCCTTCCTATCCGTCCGAACCCGACCCGAATTAGAAAATTCAAAAATAAATGCGAGAAAATTCTAAAAATTGAAAAACATCATCCAGGCTTCATTTCAAGTTGAAACGGTTCAGGACTGGCCGAAAAATAGAGAACAAAAAAAATTTCCTTCCAATCCGTTCGAACCCGACCCCAATTAGGAAATTCAAAAATAAAAGCGAAAAAATTCTAAAAATTATAAAAAATCATCCAGGCTTCATGTCCAGGCGAAACGGGTCAGCCCAGGCCAAAAAATAGAGAAAAAAAAAAAAAAAATTTCCTCCCTGTCCGTTCGAACCCGATCCGAATTAGAAAATTCAAAAATAAATGCAAAAAAATTCTAAAAATTAAAAAACATCATCCAGGCTTCATTTGAAGTCGAAACGGGTCAGGACCGGCCAAAAAAACGAGAACAAAAAAAATTTCATTCCAATCCGTTCGAACCCGACCCGAATTAGAAAATCCAAAAGAAAATGCGAAAAAATTCTAAAAATCAAAAAACGTCATCCAGGCTTCGTGTCAAGTCAAAATGGGTCAGGACTGGCCAAAAAATAGAGAAGAAAAAAAATTTCCTTCCTATCCGTTCGAACCCGACCCGAATTACAAAATTCAAAAATAAATGCGAAAAAATTATAAAAATCAAAAAACATCATCCAGGCTTCATTTCAAGTCGAAAAGGGTTAGGACAGGCCAAAAAATAGCGAGCAAAAATAATTTCCTTCTTATCCGTTCGAACCCGACCCGAATTAGAAAATTCTAAAATAAATGCGAAAAAATTCTAAAAATTAAAAAACATCATCCTGGCTTCATTTCAAAAAGAAACGGGTCAGGACAGGCCGAAAAATAGAGAACAAAAAAAATTTCCTTCATCTCCGTTCGAACTCGACCCGAATTAGAAAATTCAAAAATAAATGCGAAAAAATTCTAAAAATTAAAAAACATCATCCGGGCTTCATTTGAAGTCGAAACGGTTCAGGACCGGCCAAAAAAAAGAGTACAAAAAAAATTTCATTCCTATCCGTTCGAACCCGACCCGAATTAGAAAATTCTAAAATAAATGCGAAAAAATTCTAAAAATTAAAAAACATCATCCTGGCTTCATTTCAAAAAGAAACGGGTCAGGACAGGCCGAAAAATAGAGAACAAAAAAAATTTCCTTCCTCTCCGTTCGAACCCGACCCGAATTAGAAAATTCAAAAATAAATGCGAAAAAATTCTAAAAATTATAAAACATCATCCAGGCTTCATTTACAGACGAAACGGGTGAGGACTGGCCGAAAAATAGGGAAGAAAAAAAATTTCCTTCCTATCCGTTCGAACCCGACCCGAATTAGAAAATCCAAAAGTATATGCGAAAAAATTCTAAAAATTAAAAAACGTCACCCAGGCTTCATTTACAGACGAAACGGGTCAGGAGTGGCCGAAAAATAGGGAAGAAAAATTTTTTTTTTCCTATCCGTTCGAACCCGACCCAAATTAGAATATCCAAAAGTAAATGGGAAAAAATTCTAAAAATTAAAAAACGTCATCCAGGCTTCGTTTCAAGTCAAAACGGGTCAGGACTGGCCGAAAAATAGAGAAGAAAAAAAATTTCCTTCCTATCCGTTCGAACCCGACCCGAATTAGAAAATTCAAAAATAAATGCGAGAAAATTCTAAAAATTGAAAAACATCATCCAGGCTTCATTTCAAGTTGAAACAGTTCAGGACTGGCCGAAAAATAGAGAACAAAAAAAATTTCCTTCCAATCCGTTCGAACCCGACCCCAATTAGGAAATTAAAAAATAAAAGCTAAAAAATTCTAAAAATTATAAAACATCATCCAGGCTTCATGTCCAGGCGAAACGGGTCAGCCCAGGCCAAAAAATAGAGAAAAAAAAAAAAAAAAATTTCCTCCCTGTCCGTTCGAACCCGATCCGAATTAGAAAATTCAAAAATAAATGCAAAAAAATTCTAAAAATTAAAAAACATCATCCAGGCTTCATTTGAAGTCGAAACGGGTCAGGACCGGCCAAAAAAACGAGAACAAAAAAAATTTCATTCCAATCCGTTCGAACCCGACCCGAATTAGAAAATCCAAAAGAAAATGCGAAAAAATTCTAAAAATTAAAAAACGTCATCCAGGCTTCGTGTCAAGTCAAAACGGGTCAGGACTGGCCAAAAAATAGAGAAGAAAAAAAATTTCCTTCATCTCCGTTCGAACCCGACCCGAATTAGAAAATTCTAAAATAAATGCGAAAAAATTCTAAAAATTAAAAAACATCATCCTGGCTTCATTTCAAAAAGAAACGGGTCAGGACAGCCCGAAAAATAGAGAACAAAAAAAATTTCCTTCATCTCCGTTCGAACCCGACCCGAATTAGAAAATTCAAAAATAAATGCGAAAAAATTCTAAAAATTAAAAAACATCATCCAGGCTTCATTTGAAGTCGAAACGGTTCAGGACCGGCCAAAAAAAAGAGTACAAAAAAAATTTCATTCCTATCCGTTCGAACCCGACCCGAATTAGAAAATCCAAAAGAAAATGCGAAAAAATTATAAAAATAAAAAAACGTCATCCAGGCTTCGTTTCAAGTCAAAACTGGTCAGGACTGGCCAAAAAATAGAGAAGAAAAAAAATTTCCTTCCTATCCGTTCGAACCCGACCCGAATTACAAAATTCAAAAATAAATGCGAAAAAATTCTAAAAATCAAAAAACATCATCCTGGCTGCATTTCAAGAAGAAACGGGTCAAGACTGGCCGAAAAATAGAGAACAAAAACAATTTCCTTCCTCTCCGCTCGAACCCGACCCGAATTAGAAAATTAAAAAATAAATGCGAAAAAATTCTAAAAATTATAAAACATCATCCAGGCTTCATTTCCAGACGAAACGGGTCAGGACAGGCCAAAAAATAGCGAGCAAAAAAAATTTCCTTCCTATCCGTTCGAACCCGACCCGAATTAGAAAATTCTAAAATAAATGCGAAAAAATTCTAAAAATTAAAAAACATCATCCTGGCTTCATTTCAAAAAGAAACGGGTCAGGACAGGCCGAAAAATAGAGAACAAAAAAAATTTCCTTCCTCTCCGTTCGAACCCGACCCGAATTAGAAAATTCAAAAATAAATGCGAAAAAATTCTAAAAATTATAAAACATCATCCAGGCTTAATTTACAGACGAAACGGGTGAGGACTGGCCGAAAAATAGGGAAGAAAAAAAATTTCCTTCCTATCCGTTCGAACCCGACCCGAATTAGAAAATCCAAAATTAAATGCGAAAAAATTCTAAAAATTAAAAAACGTCATCCAGGCTTCATTTACAGACGAAACGAGTCAGGACTGGCCGAAAAAAAGGGAAGAAAAAAAAAATTTTTCCAATCCGTTCGAACCCGACCCAAATTAGAAAATCCAAAAGTAAATGCGAAAAAATTCTAAAAATTAAAAAACATCATCCAGGCTTCGTTTAAAGTCAAAACAGGTCAGGACTGGCCAAAAATAGAGAAGAAAAAAAATTTCCTTCCTATCCGTTCGAACCCGACCCGAATTAGAAAATTCAAAAATAAATGCGAAAAAATTCTAAAAATTGAAAAACATCATCCAGGCTTCATTTACAGACGAAACGGGTCAGGACTGGCCGAAAAATAGGGAAGAAAAAATTTTTTTTTCCTATCCATTCGAACCCGACCCAAATTAGAATATCCAAAAGTAAATGGGAAAAAATTCTAAAAATTAAAAAACATCATCCAGGCTTCGTTTCAAGTCAAAACGGGTCAGGACTGGCCGAAAAATAGAGAAGAAAAAAAATTTCCTTCCTATCCGTTCGAACCCGACCCGAATTAGAAAATTCAAAAATAAATGCGAGAAAATTCTAAAAATTGAAAAACATCATCCAGGCTTCATTTCAAGTTGAAACGGTTCAGGGCTGGCCGAAAAATAGAGAACAAAAAAAATTTCCTTCCTATCCGTTCGAACCCGACCCCAATTAGGAAATTCAAAAATAAAAGCGAAAAAATTCTAAAAATTATAAAACATCATCCAGGCTTCATGTCCAGGCGAAACGGGTCAGGACCGGCCAAAAAATAGAGAAAAAAAAAAAAAAATTTCCTCCCTGTCCGTTCGAACCCGATCCGAATTAGAAAATTCAAAAATAAATGCAAAAAAATTCTAAAAATTAAAAAACATCATCCAGGCTTCATTTGAAGTCGAAACGGGTCAGGACCGGCAAAAAAAAGAGAACAAAAAAAATTTCATTCCAATCCGTTCGAACCCGACCCGAATTAGAAAATCCAAAAGAAAATGCGAAAAAATTTTAAAAATTAAAAAACGTCATCCAGGCTTCGTGTCAAGTCAAAACGGGTCAGGACTGGCCAAAAAATAGAGAAGAAAAAAAATTTCCTTCCTATCCGTTCGAACCCGACCCGAATTACAAAATTCAAAAATAAATGCGAAAAAATTCTAAAAATCAAAAAACATCATCCAGGCTTCATTTCAAGTCGAAAAGGGTCAGGACAGGCCAAAAAATAGCGAGCAAAAAAAATTTCCTTCTTATCCGTTCGAACCCGACCCGAATTAGAAAATTCTAAAATAAATGCGAAAAAATTCTAAAAATTAAAAAACATCATCCTGGCTTCATTTCAAAAAGAAACGGGTCAGGACAGGTCGAAAAATAGAGAACAAAAAAAATTTCCTTCATTTCCGTTCGAACCCGACCCGAATTAGAAAATTCAAAAATAAATGCGAAAAAATTCTAAAAATTAAAAAACATCATCCAGGCTTCATTTGAAGTCGAAACGGTTCAGGACCGGCCAAAAAAAAGAGTACAAAAAAAATTTCATTCCTATCCGTTCGAACCCGACCCGAATTAGAAAATGGAAAAGAAAATGCGAAAAAATTATAAAAATAAAAAAAGGTCATCCAGGCTTCGTTTCAAGTCAAAACTGGTCAGGACTGGCCAAAAAATAGAGAAGAAAAAAAATTTTCTTCCTATCCGTTCGAACCCGACCCGAATTACAAAATTCAAAAATAAATGCGAAAAAATTCTAAAAATCAAAAAACATCATCCTGGCTGCATTTCAAGAAGAAACGGGTCAAGACTGGCCGAAAAATAGAGAACAAAAACAATTTCCTTCCTCTCCGCTCGAACCCGACCCGAATTAGAAAATTAAAAAATAAATGCGAAAAAATTCTAAAAATTATAAAACATCATCCAGGCTTCATTTCCAGACGAAACGGGTCAAGACAGGCCAAAAAATAGCGAGCAAAAAAAATTTCCTTCCTATCCGTTCGAACCCGACCCGAATTAGAAAATTCTAAAATAAATGCGAAAAAATTCTAAAAATTAAAAAACATGATCCTGGCTTCATTTCAAAAAGAAACGGGTCAGGACAGGCCGAAAAATAGAGAACAAAAAAAATTTCCTTCCTCTCCGTTCGAACCCGACCCGAATTAGAAAATTCAAAAATAAATGCGAAAAAATTCTAAAAATTATAAAACATCATCCAGGCTTCATTTACAGACGAAACGGGTGAGGACTGGCCGAAAAATAGGGAAGAAAAAAAATTTCCTTCCTATCCGTTCGAACCCGACCCGAATTAGAAAATCCAAAAGTATATGCGAAAAAATTCTAAAAATTAAAAAACGTCACCCAGGCTTCATTTACAGACGAAACGGGTCAGGAGTGGCCGAAAAATAGGGAAGAAAAAATTTTTTTTTCCTATCCGTTCGAACCCGACCCAAATTAGAATATCCAAAAGTAAATGGGAAAAAATTCTAAAAATTAAAAAACGTCATCCAGGCTTCGTTTCAAGTCAAAACGGGTCAGGACTGGCCGAAAAATAGAGAAGAAAAAAAATTTCCTTCCTATCCGTTCGAACCCGACCCGAATTAGAAAATTCAAAAATAAATGCGAGAAAATTCTAAAAATTGAAAAACATCATCCAGGCTTCATTTCAAGTTGAAACAGTTCAGGACTGGCCGAAAAATAGAGAACAAAAAAAATTTCCTTCCAATCCGTTCGAACCCGACCCCATTTAGGAAATTCAAAAATAAAAGCGAAAAAATTCTAAAAATTATAAAACATCATCCAGGCTTCATGTCCAGGCGAAACGGGTCAGCCCAGGCCAAAAAATAGAGAAAAAAAAAAAAAAAAAAAATTTCCTCCCTGTCCGTTCGAACCCGATCCGAATTAGAAAATTCAAAAATAAATGCAAAAAAATTCTAAAAATTAAAAAACATCATCCAGGCTTCATTTGAAGTTGAAACGGGTCAGGACCGGCCAAAAAAACGAGAACAAAAAAAATTTCATTCCAATCCGTTCGAACCCGACCCGAATTAGAAAATCCAAAAGAAAATGCGAAAAAATTCTAAAAATTAAAAAACGTCATCCAGGCTTCGTGTCAAGTCAAAACGGGTCAGGACTGGCCAAAAAATAGAGAAGAAAAAAAATTTCCTTCCTATCCGTTCGAACCCGACCCGAATTACAAAATTCAAAAATAAATGCGAAAAAATTCTAAAAATCAAAAAACATCATCCAGGCTTCATTTCAAGTCGAAAAGGGTCAGGACAGGCCAAAAAATAGCGAGCAAAAAAAATTTCCTTCTTATCCGTTCGAACCCGACCCGAATTAGAAAATTCTAAAATAAATGCGAAAAAATTCTAAAAATTAAAAAACATCATCCTGGCTTCATTTCAAAAAGAAACGGGTCAGGACAGGCCGAAAAATAGAGAACAAAAAAAATTTCCTTCATCTCCGTTCGAACCCGACCCGAATTAGAAAATTCAAAAATAAATGCGAAAAAATTCTAAAAATTAAAAAACATCATCCAGGCTTCATTTGAAGTCGAAACGGTTCAGGACCGGCCAAAAAAAAGAGTACAAAAAAAATTTCATTCCTATCCGTTCGAACCCGACCCGAATTAGAAAATCCAAAAGAAAATGCGAAAAAATTATAAAAATAAAAAAACGTCATCCAGGCTTCGTTTCAAGTCAAAACTGGTCAGGACTGGCCAAAAAATAGAGAAGAAAAAAAATTTCCTTCCTATCCGTTCGAACCCGACCCGAATTACAAAATTCAAAAATAAATGCGAAAAAATTCTAAAAATCAAAAAACATCATCCTGGCTGCATTTCAAGAAGAAACGGGTCAAGACTGGCCGAAAAATAGAGAACAAAAACAATTTCCTTCCTCTCCGCTCGAACCCGACCCGAATTAGAAAATTAAAAAATAAATGCGAAAAAATTCTAAAAATTATAAAACATCATCCAGGCTTCATTTCCAGACGAAACGGGTCAGGACAGGCCAAAAAATAGCGAGCAAAAAAAATTTCCTTCCTATCCGTTCGAACCCGACCCGAATTAGAAAATTCTAAAATAAATGCGAAAAAATTCTAAAAATTAAAAAACATCATCCTGGCTTCATTTCAAAAAGAAACGGGTCAGGACAGGCCGAAAAATAGAGAACAAAAAAAATTTCCTTCCTCTCCGTTCGAACCCGACCCGAATTAGAAAATTCAAAAATAAATGCGAAAAAATTCTAAAAATTATAAAACATCATCCAGGCTTCATTTACAGACGAAACGGGTGAGGACTGGCCGAAAAATAGGGAAGAAAAAAAATTTCCTTCCTATCCGTTCGAACCCGACCCGAATTAGAAAATCCAAAAGTATATGCGAAAAAATTCTAAAAATTAAAAAACGTCACCCAGGCTTCATTTACAGACGAAACGGGTCAGGAGTGGCCGAAAAATAGGGAAGAAAAATTTTTTTTTTCCTATCCGTTCGAACCCGACCCAAATTAGAATATCCAAAAGTAAATGGGAAAAAATTCTAAAAATTAAAAAACGTCATCCAGGCTTCGTTTCAAGTCAAAACGGGTCAGGACTGGCCGAAAAATAGAGAAGAAAAAAAATTTCCTTCCTATCCGTTCGAACCCGACCCGAATTAGAAAATTCAAAAATAAATGCGAGAAAATTCTAAAAATTGAAAAACATCATCCAGGCTTCATTTCAAGTTGAAACAGTTCAGGACTGGCCGAAAAATAGAGAACAAAAAAAATTTCCTTCCAATCCGTTCGAACCCGACCCCAATTAGGAAATTCAAAAATAAAAGCGAAAAAATTCTAAAAATTATAAAACATCATCCAGGCTTCATGTCCAGGCGAAACGGGTCAGCCCAGGCCAAAAAATAGAGAAAAAAAAAAAAATTTCCTCCCTGTCCGTTCGAACCCGATCCGAATTAGAAAATTCAAAAATAAATGCAAAAAAATTCTAAAAATTAAAAAACATCATCCAGGCTTCATTTGAAGTCGAAACGGGTCAGGACCGGCCAAAAAAAACGAGAACAAAAAAAATTTCATTCCAATCCGTTCGAACCCGACCCGAATTAGAAAATCCAAAAGAAAATGCGAAAAAATTCTAAAAATTAAAAAACGTCATCCAGGCTTCGTGTCAAGTCAAAACGGGTCAGGACTGGCCAAAAAATAGAGAAGAAAAAAAATTTCCTTCCTATCCGTTCGAACCCGACCCGAATTACAAAATTCAAAAATAAATGCGAAAAAATTCTAAAAATCAAAAAACATCATCCTGGCTGCATTTCAAGAAGAAACGGGTCAAGACTGGCCGAAAAATAGAGAACAAAAACAATTTCCTTCCTCTCCGCTCGAACCCGACCCGAATTAGAAAATTAAAAAATAAATGCGAAAAAATTCTAAAAATTAAAAAACATCATCCAGGCTTCATTTGAAGTCGAAACGGTTCAGGACCGGCCAAAAAAAAGAGTACAAAAAAAATTTCATTCCTATCCGTTCGAACCCGACCCGAATTAGAAAATGCAAAAGAAAATGCGAAAAAATTATAAAAATAAAAAAACGTCATCCAGGCTTCGTTTCAAGTCAAAACTGGTCAGGACTGGCCAAAAAATAGAGAAGAAAAAAAATTTTCTTCCTATCCGTTCGAACCCGACCCGAATTACAAAATTCAA
Organism: Quercus robur; assembly: GCF_932294415.1. NCBI lineage: Eukaryota > Viridiplantae > Streptophyta > Magnoliopsida > Fagales > Fagaceae > Quercus > Quercus robur. The sequence continues at coordinate 44,434,888 of NC_065535.1, forward strand.
AAATAAATGCGAAAAAATTCTAAAAATCAAAAAACATCATCCTGGCTGCATTTCAAGAAGAAACGGGTCAAGACTGGCCGAAAAATAGAGAACAAAAACAATTTCCTTCCTCTCCGCTCGAACCCGACCCGAATTAGAAAATTAAAAAATAAATGCGAAAAAATTCTAAAAATTATAAAACATCATCCAGGCTTCATTTCCAGACGAAACGGGTCAGGACAGGCCAAAAAAAAGCGAGCAAAAAAAATTTCCTTCCTATCCGTTCGAACCCGACCCGAATTAGAAAATTCTAAAATAAATGCGAAAAAATTCTAAAAATTAAAAAACATGATCCTGGCTTCATTTCAAAAAGAAACGGGTCAGGACAGGCCGAAAAATAGAGAACAAAAAAAATTTCCTTCCTCTCCGTTCGAACCCGACTCGAATTAGAAAATTCAAAAATAAATGCGAAAAAATTCTAAAAATTATAAAACATCATCCAGGCTTCATTTACAGACGAAACGGGTGAGGACTGGCCGAAAAATAGGGAAGAAAAAAAATTTCCTTCCTATCCGTTCGAACCCGACCCGAATTAGAAAATCCAAAAGTATATGCGAAAAAATTCTAAAAATTAAAAAACGTCACCCAGGCTTCATTTACAGACGAAACGGGTCAGGAGTGGCCGAAAAATAGGGAAGAAAAAATTTTTTTTTCCTATCCGTTCGAACCCGACCCAAATTAGAATATCCCAAAGTAAATGGGAAAAAATTCTAAAAATTAAAAAACGTCATCCAGGCTTCGTTTCAAGTCAAAACGGGTCAGGACTGGCCGAAAAATAGAGAAGAAAAAAAATTTCCTTCCTATCCGTTCGAACCCGACCCGAATTAGAAAATTCAAAAATAAATGCGAGAAAATTCTAAAAATTGAAAAACATCATCCAGGCTTCATTTCAAGTTGAAACAGTTCAGGACTGGCCGAAAAATAGAGAACAAAAAAAATTTCCTTCCAATCCGTTCGAACCCGACCCCAATTAGGAAATTCAAAAATAAAAGCGAAAAAATTCTAAAAATTATAAAACATCATCCAGGCTTCATGTCCAGGCGAAACGGGTCAGCCCAGGCCAAAAAATAGAGAAAAAAAAAAAAAAAAAATTTCCTCCCTGTCCGTTCGAACCCGATCCGAATTAGAAAATTCAAAAATAAATGCAAAAAAATTCTAAAAATTAAAAAACATCATCCAGGCTTCATTTGAAGTCGAAACGGGTCAGGACCGGCCAAAAAAACGAGAACAAAAAAAATTTCATTCCAATCCGTTCGAACCCGACCCGAATTAGAAAATCCAAAAGAAAATGCGAAAAAATTCTAAAAATTAAAAAACGTCATCCAGGCTTCGTGTCAAGTCAAAACGGGTCAGGACTGGCCAAAAAATAGAGAAGAAAAAAAATTTCCATCCTATCCGTTCGAACCCGACCCGAATTACAAAATTCAAAAATAAATGCGAAAAAATTCTAAAAATCAAAAAACATCATCCAGGCTTCATTTCAAGTCGAAAAGGGTCAGGACAGGCCAAAAAATAGCGAGCAAAAAAAATTTCCTTCTTATCCGTTCGAACCCGACCCGAATTAGAAAATTCTAAAATAAATGCGAAAAAATTCTAAAAATTAAAAAACATCATCCTGGCTTCATTTCAAAAAGAAACGGGTCAGGACAGGCCGAAAAATAGAGAACAAAAAAAATTTCCTTCATCTCCGTTCGAACCCGACCCGAATTAGAAAATTCAAAAATAAATGCGAAAAAATTCTAAAAATTAAAAAACATCATCCAGGCTTCATTTGAAGTCGAAACGGTTCAGGACCGGCCAAAAAAAAGAGTACAAAAAAAATTTCATTCCTATCCGTTCGAACCCGACCCGAATTAGAAAATCCAAAAGAAAATGCGAAAAAATTATAAAAATAAAAAAACGTCATCCAGGCTTCGTTTCAAGTCAAAACTGGTCAGGACTGGCCAAAAAATAGAGAAGAAAAAAAATTTCCTTCCTATCCGTTCGAACCCGACCCGAATTACAAAATTCAAAAATAAATGCGAAAAAAGTCTAAAAATAAAAAAAAATCATCCTGGCTGCATTTCAAGAAGAAACGGGTCAAGACTGGCCGAAAAATAGAGAACAAAAACAATTTCCTTCCTCTCCGCTCGAACCCGACCCGAATTAGAAAATTAAAAAATAAATGCGAAAAAATTCTAAAAATTATAAAACATCATCCAGGCTTCATTTCCAGACGAAACGGGTCAGGACAGGCCAAAAAATAGCGAGCAAAAAAAATTTCCTTCCTATCCGTTCGAACCCGACCCGAATTAGAAAATTCTAAAATAAATGCGAAAAAATTCTAAAAATTAAAAAACATCATCCTGGCTTCATTTCAAAAAGAAACGGGTCAGGACAGGCCGAAAAATAGAGAACAAAAAAAATTTCCTTCCTCTCCGTTCGAACCCGACCCGAATTAGAAAATTCAAAAATAAATGCGAAAAAATTCTAAAAATTATAAAACATCATCCAGGCTTCATTTACAGATGAAACGGGTGAGGACTGGCCGAAAAATAGGGAAGAAAAAAAATTTCCTTCCTATCCGTTCGAACCCGACCCGAATTAGAAAATCCAAAAGTATATGCGAAAAAATTCTAAAAATTAAAAAACGTCACCCAGGCTTCATTTACAGACGAAACGGGTCAGGAGTGGCCGAAAAATAGGGAAGAAAAATTTTTTTTTTCCTATCCGTTCGAACCCGACCCAAATTAGAATATCCAAAAGTAAATGGGAAAAAATTCTAAAAATTAAAAAACGTCATCCAGGCTTCGTTTCAAGTCAAAACGGGTCAGGACTGGCCGAAAAATAGAGAAGAAAAAAAATTTCCTTCCTATCCGTTCGAACCCGACCCGAATTAGAAAATTCAAAAATAAATGCGAGAAAATTCTAAAAATTGAAAAACATCATCCAGGCTTCATTTCAAGTTGAAACAGTTCAGGACTGGCCGAAAAATAGAGAACAAAAAAAATTTCCTTCCAATCCGTTCGAACCCGACCCCAATTAGGAAATTCAAAAATAAAAGCGAAAAAATTCTAAAAATTATAAAACATCATCCAGGCTTCATGTCCAGGCGAAACGGGTCAGCCCAGGCCAAAAAATAGAGAAAAAAAAAAAAAAAAAATTTCCTCCCTGTCCGTTCGAACCCGATCCGAATTAGAAAGTTCAAAAATAAATGCAAAAAAATTCTAAAAATTAAAAAACATCATCCAGGCTTCATTTGAAGTCGAAACGGGTCAGGACCGGCCAAAAAAACGAGAACAAAAAAAATTTCATTCCAATCCGTTCGAACCCGACCCGAATTAGAAAATCCAAAAGAAAATGCGAAAAAATTCTAAAAATTAAAAAACGTCATCCAGGCTTCGTGTCAAATCAAAACGGGTCAGGACTGGCCAAAAAATAGAGAAGAAAAAAAAATTTCCTTCCTATCCGTTCGAACCCGACCCGAATTACAAAATTCAAAAATAAATGCGAAAAAATTCTAAAAATCAAAAAACATCATCCTGGCTTCATTTCAAGAAGAAACGGGTCAAGACTGGCCGAAAAATAGAGAACAAAAACAATTTCCTTCCTCTCCGCTCGAACCCGACCCGAATTAGAAAATTAAAAAATAAATGCGAAAAAATTCTAAAAATTAAAAAACATCATCCAGGCTGCATTTGAAGTCGAAACGGTTCAGGACCGGCCAAAAAAAAGAGTACAAAAAAAATTTCATTCCTATCCGTTCGAACCCGACCCGAATTAGAAAATGCAAAAGAAAATGCGAAAAAATTATAAAAATAAAAAAACGTCATCCAGGCTTCGTTTCAAGTCAAAACTGGTCAGGACTGGCCAAAAAATAGAGAAGAAAAAAAATTTTCTTCCTATCCGTTCGAACCCGACCCGAATTACAAAATTCAAAAATAAATGCGAAAAAATTCTAAAAATCAAAAAACATCATCCTGGCTGCATTTCAAGAAGAAACGGGTCAAGACTGGCCGAAAAATAGAGAACAAAAACAATTTCCTTCCTCTCCGCTCGAACCCGACCCGAATTAGAAAATTAAAAAATAAATGCGAAAAAATTCTAAAAATTATAAAACATCATCCAGGCTTCATTTCCAGACGAAACGGGTCAGGACAGGCCAAAAAATAGCGAGCAAAAAAAATTTCCTTCCTATCCGTTCGAACCCGACCCGAATTAGAAAATTCAAAAATAAATGCGAAAAAATTCTAAAAATTAAAAAACATGATCCTGGCTTCATTTCAAAAAGAAACGGGTCAGGACAGGCCGAAAAATAGAGAACAAAAAAAATTTCCTTCCTCTCCGTTCGAACCCGACCCGAATTAGAAAATTCAAAAATAAATGCGAAAAAATTCTAAAAATTATAAAACATCATCCAGGCTTCATTTACAGACGAAACGGGTGAGGACTGGCCGAAAAATAGGGAAGAAAAAAAATTTCCTTCCTATCCGTTCGAACCCGACCCGAATTAGAAAATCCAAAAGTATATGCGAAAAAATTCTAAAAATTAAAAAACGTCACCCAGGCTTCATTTAGAGACGAAACGGGTCAGGAGTGGCCGAAAAATAGGGAAGAAAAATTTTTTTTTTCCTATCCGTTCGAACCCGACCCAAATTAGAATATCCAAAAGTAAATGGGAAAAAATTCTAAAAATTAAAAAACGTCATCCAGGCTTCGTTTCAAGTCAAAACGGGTCAGGACTGGCCGAAAAATAGAGAAGAAAAAAAATTTCCTTCCTATCCGTTCGAACCCGACCCGAATTAGAAAATTCAAAAATAAATGCGAGAAAATTCTAAAAATTGAAAAACATCATCCAGGCTTCATTTCAAGTTGAAACAGTTCAGGACTGGCCGAAAAATAGAGAACAAAAAAAATTTCCTTACAATCCGTTCGAACCCGACCCCAATTAGGAAATTCAAAAATAAAAGCGAAAAAATTCTAAAAATTATAAAACATCATCCAGGCTTCATGCCCAGGCGAAACGGGTCAGCCCAGGCCAAAAAATAGAGAAAAAAAAAAAAAAAAAAAATTTCCTCCCTGTCCGTTCGAACCCGATCCGAATTAGAAAATTCAAAAATAAATGCAAAAAAATTCTAAAAATTAAAAAACATCATCCAGGCTTCATTTGAAGTCGAAACGGGTCAGGACCGGCCAAAAAAACGAGAACAAAAAAAATTTCATTCCAATCCGTTCGAACCCGACCCGAATTAGAAAATCCAAAAGAAAATGCGAAAAAATTCTAAAAATTAAAAAACGTCATCCAGGCTTCGTGTCAAGTCAAAACGGGTCAGGACTGGCCAAAAAATAGAGAAGAAAAAAAATTTCCTTTCTATCCGTTCGAACCCGACCCGAATTAGAAAATTCAAAAATAAATGCGAGAAAATTCTAAAAATTGAAAAACATCATCCAGGCTTCATTTCAAGTTGAAACAGTTCAGGACTGGCCGAAAAATAGAGAACAAAAAAAATTTCCTTCCAATCCGTTCGAACCCGACCCCAATTAGGAAATTCAAAAATAAAAGCGAAAAAATTCTAAAAATTATAAAACATCATCCAGGCTTCATGCCCAGGCGAAACGGGTCAGCCCAGGCCAAAAAATAGAGAAAAAAAAAAAAAAAAAATTTCCTCCCTGTCCGTTCGAACCCGATCCGAATTAGAAAATTCAAAAATAAATGCAAAAAAATTCTAAAAATTAAAAAACATCATCCAGGCTTCATTTGAAGTCGAAACGGGTCAGGACCGGCCAAAAAAACGAGAACAAAAAAAATTTCATTCCAATCCGTTCGAACCCGACCCGAATTAGAAAATCCAAAAGAAAATGCGAAAAAATTGTAAAAATTAAAAAACGTCATCCAGGCTTCGTGTCAAGTCAAAACGTGTCAGGACTGGCCAAAAAATAGAGAAGAAAAAAAATTTCCTTCCTATCCGTTCGAACCCGACCCGAATTACAAAATTCAAAAATAAATGCGAAAAAATTCTAAAAATCAAAAAACATCATCCAGGCTTCATTTCAAGTCGGAAAGGGTCAGGACAGGCCAAAAAATAGCGAGCAAAAAAAATTTCCTTCTTATCCGTTCGAACCCGACCCGAATTAGAAAATTCTAAAATAAATGCGAAAAAATTCTAAAAATTAAAAAACATCATCCAGGCTTCATTTGAAGTCGAAACGGGTCATGACAGGCCAAAAAATAGAAAAACAAAAAAAATTTCCTTCCTATCCGTTCGAACTCGACCCGAATTAGAAAATTCTAAAATAAATGCGAAAAAATTCAAAAAATTAAAAAACATCATCCAGGCTTCATTTCAGGTCGAAACGGGTCAGGACAGGCCGAAAAATAGAGAATAAAAAAAATTTCCTTCCTATCCGTTCGAACCCGACCCGAATTAGAAAATTCAAAAATAAATGCGAAAAAATTCTAAAAATTATAAAACATCATCCAGGCTTCATTTCCAGACGAAACGGGTCAGGACAGGCCAAAAAATAGCGAGCAAAAAAAATTTCCTTCCTATCCGTCCGAACCCGACCCGAATTAGAAAATTCTAAAATAAATGCGAAAAAATTCTAAAAATTAAAAAACATCATCCTGGCTTCATTTCAAAAAGAAACGGGTCAGGACAGGCCGAAAAATAGAGAACAAAAAAAATTTCCTTCCTCTCCGTTCGAACCCGACCCGAATTAGAAAATTCAAAAATAAATGCGAAAAAATTCTAAAAATTAAAAAACATCATCCAGGCTTCATTTGAAGTGGAAACGGTTCAGGACCGGCCAAAAAAAAGTGTACAAAAAAAATTTCATTCCTATCCGTTCGAACCCGACCCGAATTAGAAAATCCAAAAGAAAATGCGAAAAAATTATAAAAATAAAAAAACGTCATCCAGGCTTCGTTTCAAGTCAAAACTGGTCAGGACTGGCCAAAAAATAGAGAAGAAAAAAAATTTCCTTCCTATCCGTTCGAACCCGACCCGAATTACAAAATTCAAAAATAAATGCGAAAAAATTCTAAAAATCAAAAAACATCATCCTGGCTGCATTTCAAGAAGAAACGGGTCAAGACTGGCCGAAAAATAGAGAACAAAAACAATTTCCTTCCTCTCCGCTCGAACCCGACCCGAATTAGAAAATTAAAAAATAAATGCGAAAAAATTCTAAAAATTATAAAACATCATCCAGGCTTCATTTCCAGACGAAACGGGTCAGGACAGGCCAAAAAATAGCGAGCAAAAAAAATTTCCTTCCTATCCGTTCGAACCCGACCCGAATTAGAAAATTCTAAAATAAATGCGAAAAAATTCTAAAAATTAAAAAACATGATCCTGGCTTCATTTCAAAAAGAAACGGGTCAGGACAGGCCGAAAAATAGAGAACAAAAAAAATTTCCTTCCTCTCCGTTCGAACCCGACCCGAATTAGAAAATTCAAAAATAAATGCGAAAAAATTCTAAAAATTATAAAACATCATCCAGGCTTCATTTACAGACGAAACGGGTGAGGACTGGCCGAAAAATAGGGAAGAAAAAAAATTTCCTTCCTATCCGTTCGAACCCGACCCGAATTAGAAAATCCAAAAGTATATGCGAAAAAATTCTAAAAATTAAAAAACGTCACCCAGGCTTCATTTACAGACGAAACGGGTCGGGAGTGGCCGAAAAATAGGGAAGAAAAATTTTTTTTTTCCTATCCGTTCGAACCCGACCCAAATTAGAATATCCAAAAGTAAATGGGAAAAAATTCTAAAAATTAAAAAACGTCATCCAGGCTTCGTTTCAAGTCAAAACGGGTCAGGACTGGCCGAAAAATAGATAAGAAAAAAAATTTCCTTCCTATCCGTTCGAACCCGACCCGAATTAGAAAATTCAAAAATAAATGCGAGAAAATTCTAAAAATTGAAAAACATCATCCAGGCTTCATTTCAAGTTGAAACGGTTCAGGACTGGCCGAAAAATAGAGAACAAAAAAAATTTCCTTCCTATCCGTTCGAACCCGACCCCAATTAGGAAATTCAAAAATAAAAGCGAAAAAATTCTAAAAATTATAAAACATCATCCAGGCTTCATGTCCAGGCGAAACGGGTCAGGACAGGCCAAAAAATAGAGAAAAAAAAAAAAAAAAAAATTTCCTCCCTGTCCGTTCGAACCCGATCCGAATTAGAAAATTCAAAAATAAATGCAAAAAAATTCTAAAAATTAAAAAACATCATCCAGGCTTCATTTGAAGTCGAAACGGGTCAGGACCGGCCAAAAAAAAGAGAACAAAAAAAATTTCATTCCAATCCGTTCGAACCCGACCCGAATTAGAAAATCCAAAAGAAAATGCGAAAAAATTCTAAAAATTAAAAAACGTCATCCAGGCTTCGTTTCAAGTCAAAACGGGTCAGGACTGGCCAAAAAATAGAGGAGAAAAAAAATTTCCTTCCTATCCGTTCGAACCCGACCCGAATTACAAAATTCAAAAATAAATGCGAAAAAATTCTAAAAATCAAAAAACATCATCCAGGCTTCATTTCAAGTCGAAACGGGTCAGGACAGGCCAAAAAATAGCGAGCAAAAAAAATTTCCTTCCTATCCGTTCGAACCCGACCCGAATTAGAAAATTCTAAAATAAATGCGAAAAAATTCTAAAAATTAAAAAACATCATCCTGGCTTCATTTCAAAAAGAAACGGGTCAGGACAGGCCGAAAAATAGAGAACAAAAAAAATTTCCTTCATCTCCGTTCGAACCCGACCCGAATTAGAAAATTCAAAAATAAATGCGAAAAAATTCTAAAAATTAAAAAACATCATCCAGGCTTCATTTGAAGTCGAAACGGTTCAGGACCGGCCAAAAAAAAGAGTACAAAAAAAATTTCATTCCTATACGTTCGAACCCGACCCGAATTAGAAAATCCAAAAGAAAATGCGAAAAAATTATAAAAATAAAAAAACGTCATCCAGGCTTCGTTTCAAGTCAAAACTGGTCAGGGCTGGCCAAAAAATAGTGAAGAAAAAAAATTTCCTTCCTATCCGTTCGAACCCGACCCGAATTACAAAATTCAAAAATAAATACGAAAAAATTCTAAAAATCAAAAAACATCATCCTGGCTGCATTTCAAGAAGAAACGGGTCAAGACTGGCCGAAAAATAGAGAACAAAAACAATTTCCTTCCTCACCGCTCGAACCCGACCCGAATTAGAAAATTAAAAAATAAATGCGAAAAAATTCTAAAAATTATAAAACATCATCCAGGCTTCATTTCCAGACGAAACGGGTCAGGACAGGCCAAAAAATAGCGAGCAAAAAAAATTTCCTTCCTATCCGTTCGAACCCGACCCGAATTAGAAAATTCTAAAATAAATGCGAAAAAATTCTAAAAATTGAAAAACATCATCCAGGCTTCATTTCAAGTTGAAATGGTTCAGGACTGGCCGAAAAATAGAGAAGAAAAAAAATTTCCTTCCTATCCGTTCGAACTCGACCCGAATTAGAAAATTCAACAATAAATGCGAAAAAATTCAAAAAATTAAAAAACATCATCCAGGCTTCATTTCAAGTCGAAACGGGTCAGGACAGGCCGAAAAATAGAGAACAAAAAACATTTCCTTCCTATCCGTTAGAACCCGACCCGAATTAGAAAATTCAAAAATAAATGCGAAAAAATTCTAAAAATTATAAAACATCATCCAGGCTTCATTTCCAGATGAAACGGGTCAAAACAGGCCAAAAAATAGCGAGCAAAAAAAATTTCCTTCCTATCCGTTCGAACCCGACCCAAATTAGAAAATTCTAAAAGTAAATGCGAAAAAATTCTAAAAATTAAAAAACATCATCCTGGCTTCATTTCAAGACGAAACGAGTCAGGACTGGCCGAAAAATACGGAAGAAAAAAAAAATTTTCCAATCCGTTCGAACCCGACCCAAATAAGAAAATCCAAAAGTAAATGCGAAAAAATTCTAAAAATTAAAAAACATCATCCAGGCTTCGTTTCAAGTCAAAACAGGTCAGGACTGGCCAAAAATAGAGAAGAAAAAAAATTTCCTTCCTATCCGTTCGAACCCGACCCGAATTAGAAAATTCAAAAATAAATGCGAAAAAATTCTAAAAATTGAAAAACATCATCCAGGCTTCATTTCAAGTTGAAATGGTTCAGGACTGGCCGAAAAATAGAGAACAAAAAAAATTTCCTTCCTATCCGTTCGAACTCGACCCGAATTAGAAAATTCAACAATAAATGCGAAAAAATTCAAAAAATTAAAAAACATCATCCAGGCTTCATTTCAAGTCGAAACGGGTCAGGACAGGCCGAAAAATAGAGAACAAAAAACATTTCCTTCCTATCCGTTAGAACCCGACCCGAATTAGAAAATTCAAAAATAAATGCGAAAAAATTCTAAAAATTATAAAACATCATCCAGGCTTCATTTCCAGATGAAACGGGTCAAAACAGGCCAAAAAATAGCGAGCAAAAAAAATTTCCTTCCTATCCGTTCGAACCCGACCCAAATTAGAAAATTCTAAAATAAATGCGAAAAAATTCTAAAAATTAAAAAACATCATCCTGGCTTCATTTCAAAAAGAAAAGGGTCAGGACAGGCCGAAAAATAGAGAACAAAAAAAATTTCCTTCCTCTCCGTTCGAACCCGACCCGAATTAGAAAATTCAAAAATAAATGCGAAAAAATTCTAAAAATTATAAAACATCATCCAGGCTTCATTTACAGACGAAACTGGTCAGGACTGGCCGAAAAATAGGGAAGAAAAAAAATTTCCTTCCTATCCGTTCGAACCCGACCCGAATTAGAAAATCCAAAAGTATATGCGAAAAAATTCTAAAAATTAAAAAACGTCATCCAGGCTTCATTTACAGACGAAACGGGTCAGGAGTGGCCGAAAAATAGGGAAGAAAAAAAAATTTTTTCCTATCCGTTCGAACCCGACCCAAATTAGAATATCCAAAAGTAAATGGGAAAAAATTCTAAAAATTAAAAAACGTCATCCAGGCTTCGTTTCAAGTCAAAACGGGTCAGGACTGGCCGAAAAATAGAGAAGAAAAAAAATTTCCTTCCTATCCGTTCGAACCCGACCCGAATTAGAAAATTCAAAAATAAATGCGAGAAAATTCTAAAAATTGAAAAACATCATCCAGGCTTCATTTCAAGTTGAAACGGTTCAGGACTGGCCGAAAAATAGAGAACAAAAAAAATTTCCTTCCTATCCGTTCGAATCCGACCCCAATTAGGAAATTCAAAAACAAAAGCGAAAAAATTCTAAAAATTATAAAACATCATCCAGGCTTCATGTCCAGGCGAAACGGGTCAGGACAGGCCAAAAAATAGAGAAAAAAAAAAAAAAAAATTTCCTCCCTGTCCGTTCGAACCTGATCCGAATTAGAAAATTCAAAAATAAATGCAAAAAAATTCTAAAAATTAAAAAACATCATCCAGGCTTCATTTGAAGTCGAAACGGGTCAGGACCGGCCAAAAAAAAGAGAACAAAAAAAATTTCATTCCAATCCGTTCGAACCCGACCCGAATTAGAAAATCCAAAAGAAAATGCGAAAAAATTCTAAAAATTAAAAAACGTCATCCAGGCTTCGTGTCAAGTCAAAACGGGTCAGGACTGGCCAAAAAATAGAGAAGAAAAAAAATTTCCTTCCTATCCGTTCGAACCCGACCCGAATTACAAAATTCAAAAATAAATGCGAAAAAATTCTAAAAATCAAAAAACATCATCCAGGCTTCATTTCAAGTCGAAAAGGGTCAGGACAGGCCAGAAAATAGCGAGCAAAAAAAATTTCCTTCTTATCCGTTCGAACCCGACCCGAATTAGAAAATTCTAAAATAAATGCGAAAAAATTCTAAAAATTAAAAAACATCATCCTGGCTTCATTTCAAAAAGAAACGGGTCAGGACAGGCCGAAAAATAGAGAACAAAAAAAATTTCCTTCATCTCCTTTCGAACCCGACCCGAATTAGAAAATTCAAAAATAAATGCGAAAAAATTCTAAAAATTAAAAAACATCATCCAGGCTTCATTTGAAGTCGAAACGGTTCAGGACCGGCCAAAAAAAAGAGTACAAAAAAAATTTCATTCCTATCCGTTCGAACCCGACCCGAATTAGAAAATCCAAAAGAAAATGCGAAAAAATTATAAAATTAAAAAAACGTCATCCAGGCTTCGTTTCAAGTCAAAACTGGTCAGGACTGGCCAAAAAATAGAGAAGAAAAAAAATTTCCTTCCTATCCGTTCGAACCCGACCCGAATTACAAAATTCAAAAATAAATGCGAAAAAATTCTAAAAATCAAAAAACATCATCCTGGCTTCATTTCAAGAAGAAACGGGTCAAGACTGGCCGAAAAATAGAGAACAAAAACAATTTCCTTCCTCTCCGCTCGAACCCGACCCGAATTAGAAAATTAAAAAATAAATGCGAAAAAATTCTAAAAATTATAAAACATCATCCAGGCTTCATTTACAGACGAAACGAGTCAGGACTGGCCGAAAAATACGGAAGAAAAAAAAAATTTTCCAATCCGTTCGAACCCGACCCAAATAAGAAAATCCAAAAGTAAATGCGAAAAAATTCTAAAAATTAAAAAACATCATCCAGGCTTCGTTTCAAGTCAAAACAGGTCAGGACTGGCCAAAAATAGAGAAGAAAAAAAATTTCCTTCCTATCCGTTCGAACCCGACCCGAATTAGAAAATTCAAAAATAAATGCGAAAAAATTCTAAAAATTGAAAAACATCATCCAGGCTTCATTTCAAGTTGAAATGGTTCAGGACTGGCCGAAAAATAGAGAAGAAAAAAAATTTCCTTCCTATCCGTTCGAACTCGACCCGAATTAGAAAATTCAACAATAAATGCGAAAAAATTCAAAAAATTAAAAAACATCATCCAGGCTTCATTTCAAGTCGAAACGGGTCAGGACAGGCCGAAAAATAGAGAACAAAAAACATTTCCTTCCTATCCGTTAGAACCCGACCCGAATTAGAAAATTCAAAAATAAATGCGAAAAAATTCTAAAAATTATAAAACATCATCCAGGCTTCATTTCCAGATGAAACGGGTCAAAACAGGCCAAAAAATTGCGAGCAAAAAAAATTTCCTTCCTATCCGTTCGAACCCGACCCAAATTAGAAAATTCTAAAATAAATGCGAAAAAATTCTAAAAATTAAAAAACATCATCCTGGCTTCATTTCAAAAAGAAAAGGGTCAGGACAGGCCGAAAAATAGAGAACAAAAAAAATTTCCTTCCTCTCCGTTCGAACCCGACCCGAATTAGAAAATTCAAAAATAAATGCGAAAAAATTCTAAAAATTATAAAACATCATCCAGGCTTCATTTACAGACGAAACTGGTCAGGACTGGCCGAAAAATAGGGAAGAAAAAAAATTTCCTTCCTATCCGTTCGAACCCGACCCGAATTAGAAAATCCAAAAGTATATGCGAAAAAATTCTAAAAATTAAAAAACGTCATCCAGGCTTCATTTACAGACGAAACGGGTCAGGAGTGGCCGAAAAATAGGGAAGAAAAAAAATTTTTTTCCTATCCGTTCGAACCCGACCCAAATTAGAATATCCAAAAGTAAATGGGAAAAAATTCTAAAAATTAAAAAACGTCATCCAGGCTTCGTTTCAAGTCAAAACGGGTCAGGACTGGCCGAAAAATAGAGAAGAAAAAAAATTTCCTTCCTATCCGTTCGAACCCGACCCGAATTAGAAAATTCAAAAATAAATGCGAGAAAATTCTAAAAATTGAAAAACATCATCCAGGCTTCATTTCAAGTTGAAACGGTTCAGGACTGGCCGAAAAATAGAGAACAAAAAAAATTTCCTTCCTATCCGTTCGAATCCGACCCCAATTAGGAAATTCAAAAATAAAAGCGAAAAAATTCTAAAAATTATAAAACATCATCCAGGCTTCATGTCCAGGCGAAACGGGTCAGGACAGGCCAAAAAATAGAGAAAAAAAAAAAATTTCCTCCCTGTCCGTTCGAACCCGATCCGAATTAGAAAATTCAAAAATAAATGCAAAAAAATTCTAAAAATTAAAAAACATCATCCAGGCGTCATTTGAAGTCGAAACGGGTCAGGACCGGCCAAAAAAAAGAGAACAAAAAAAATTTCATTCCAATCCGTTCGAACCCGACCCGAATTAGAAAATCCAAAAGAAAATGCGAAAAAATTCTAAAAATTAAAAAACGTCATCCAGGCTTCGTGTCAAGTCAAAACGGGTCAGGACTGGCCAAAAAATAGAGAAGAAAAAAAATTTCCTTCCTATCCGTTCGAACCCGACCCGAATTACAAAATTCAAAAATAAATGCGAAAAAATTCTAAAAATCAAAAAACATCATCCACGCATCATTTCAAGTCGAAAAGGGTCAGGACAGGCCAAAAAATAGCGAGCAAAAAAAATTTCCTTCTTATCCGTTCGAACCCGACCCGAATTAGAAAATTCTAAAATAAATGCGAAAAAATTCTAAAAATTAAAAAACATCATCCTGGCTTCATTTCAAAAAGAAACGGGTCAGGACAGGCCGAAAAATAGAGAACAAAAAAAATTTCCTTCATCTCCTTTCGAACCCGACCCGAATTAGAAAATTCAAAAATAAATGCGAAAAAATTCTAAAAATTAAAAAACATCATCCAGGCTTCATTTCAAGTCGAAACGGTTCAGGACCGGCCAAAAAAAAGAGTACAAAAAAAATTTCATTCCTATCCGTTCGAACCCGACCCGAATTAGAAAATCCAAAAGAAAATGCGAAAAAATTATAAAATTAAAAAAACGTCATCCAGGCTTCGTTTCAAGTCAAAACTGGTCAGGACTGGCCAAAAAATAGAGAAGAAAAAAAATTTCCTTCCTATCCGTTCGAACCCGACCCGAATTACAAAATTCAAAAATAAATGCGAAAAAATTCTAAAAATCAAAAAACATCATCCTGGCTGCATTTCAAGAAGAAACGGGTCAAGACTGGCCGAAAAATAGAGAACAAAAACAATTTCCTTCCTCTCCGCTCGAACCCGACCCGAATTAGAAAATTAAAAAATAAATGCGAAAAAATTCTAAAAATTATAAAACATCATCCAGGCTTCATTTCCAGACGAAACGGGTCAGGACAGGCCAAAAAATAGCGAGCAAAAAAAATTTCCTTCCTATCCGTTCGAACCCGACCCGAATTAGAAAATTCAAAAATAAATGCGAAAAAATTCTAAAAATTATAAAACATCATCCAAGCTTCATTTCCAGACGAAACGGGTCAGGACAGGCCAAAAAATAGCGAGCAAAAAAAATTTCCTTCCTATCCGTCCGAACCCGACCCGAATTAGAAAATTCTAAAATAAATGCGAAAAAATTCTAAAAATTAAAAAACATCATCCTGGCTTCATTTCAAAAAGAAACGGGTCAGGACAGGCCGAAAAATAGAGAACAAAAAAAATTTCCTTCATCTCCGTTCGAACCCGACCCGAATTAGAAAATTCAAAAATAAATGCGAAAAAATTCTAAAAATTAAAAAACATCATCCAGGCTTCATTTGAAGTCGAAACGGTTCAGGACCGGCCAAAAAAAAGAGTACAAAAAAAATTTCATTCCTATCCGTTCGAACCCGACCCGAATTAGAAAATCCAAAAGAAAATGCGAAAAAATTATAAAAATAAAAAAACGTCATCCAGGCTTCGTTTCAAGTCAAAACTGGTCAGGACTGGCCAAAAAATAGAGAAGAAAAAAAATTTCCTTCCTATCCGTTCGAACCCGACCCGAATTACAAAATTCTAAAATAAATGCGAAAAAATTCTAAAAATCAAAAAACATCATCCTGGCTGCATTTCAAGAAGAAACGGGTCAAGACTGGCCGAAAAATAGAGAACAAAAACAATTTCCTTCCTCTCCGCTCGAACCCGACCCGAATTAGAAAATTAAAAAATAAATGCGAAAAAATTCTAAAAATTATAAAACATCATCCAGGCTTCATTTCCAGACGAAACGGGTCAGGACAGGCCAAAAAATAGCGAGCAAAAAAAATTTCCTTCCTATCCGTTCGAACCCGACCCGAATTAGAAAATTCTAAAATAAATGCGAAAAAATTCTAAAAATTAAAAAACTTCATCCTGGCTTCATTTCAAAAAGAAACGGGTCAGGACAGGCCGAAAAATAGAGAACAAAAAAAATTTCCTTCCTCTCCGTTCGAACCCGACCCGAATTAGAAAATTCAAAAATAAATGCGAAAAAATTCTAAAAATTATAAAACATCATCCAGGCTTCATTTACAGACGAAACGGGTGAGGACTGGCCGAAAAATAGGGAAGAAAAAAAATTTCCTTCCTATCCGTTCGAACCCGACCCGAATTAGAAAATCCAAAAGTAAATGCGAAAAAATTCTAAAAACTAAAAAACGTCATCCAGGCTTCATTTACAGACGAAACGAGTCAGGACTGGCCGAAAAATAGGGAAGAAAAAAAAAATTTTCCTATCCGTTCGAACCCGACCCAAATTAGAAAATCCAAAAGTAAATGCGAAAAAATTCTAAAAATTAAAAAACATCATCCAGGCTTCGTTTCAAGTCAAAACGGGTCAGGACTGGCCGAAAAATAGAGAAGAAAAAAAATTTCCTTCCTATCCGTTCGAACCCGACCCGAATTAGAAAATTAAAAAATAAATGCGAAAAAATTCTAAAAATTGAAAAACATCATCCAGGCTTCATTTCAAGTGGAAATGGTTCAGGACTGGCCGAAAAATAGAGAAGAAAAAAAATTTCCTTCCTATCCGTTCGAACTCGACCCGAATTAGAAAATTCTAAAACAAATGCGAAAAAATTCAAAAAACTAAAAAACATCATCCAGGCTTCATTTCAAGTCGAAACGGGTCAGGACAGGCCGGAAAATAGAGAACAAAAAAAATTTTCTTCCTATCCGTTCGAACACGACCCGAATTAGAAAATTCAAAAATAAAAGCGAAAAAATTCAAAAAATTAAAAAACATCATCCAGGCTTCATTTGAAGTCGAAACGGGTCATGACAGGCCAAAAAATAGAAAAACAAAAAAAATTTCCTTCCTATCCGTTCGAACTCGACCCGAATTAGAAAATTCTAAAATAAATGCGAAAAAATTCAAAAAATTAAAAAACATCATCCAGGCTTCATTTCAGGTCGAAACGGGTCTGGACAGGCCGAAAAATAGAGAACAAAAAAAATTTCCTTCCTATCCGTTCGAACCCGACCCGAATGAGAAAATTCAAAAATAAATGCGAAAAAATTCTAAAAATTATAAAACATCATCCAGGCTTCATTTCCAGACGAAACGGGTCAGGACAGGCCAAAAAATAGCGAGCAAAAAAAATTTCCTTCCTATCCGTCCGAACCCGACCCGAATTAGAAAATTCTAAAATAAATGCGAAAAAATTCTAAAAATTAAAAAATATCATCCTGGCTTCATTTCAAAAAGAAACGGGTCAGGACAGGCCGAAAAATAGAGAACAAAAAAAATTTCCTTCATCTCCGTTCGAACCCGACCCGAATTAGAAAATTCAAAAATAAATGCGAAAAAATTCTAAAAATTAAAAAACATCATCCAGGCTTCATTTGAAGTCGAAACGGTTCAGGACCGGCCAAAAAAAAGAGTACAAAAAAAATTTCATTCCTATCCGTTCGAACCCGACCCGAATTAGAAAATCCAAAAGAAAATGCGAAAAAATTATAAAAATAAAAAAACGTCATCCAGGCTTCGTTTCAAGTCAAAACTGGTCAGGACTGGCCAAAAAATAGAGAAGAAAAAAAATTTCCTTCCTATCCGTTCGAACCCGACCCGAATTACAAAATTCAAAAATAAATGCGAAAAAATTCTAAAAATCAAAAAACATCATCCTGGCTGCATTTCAAGAAGAAACGGGTCAAGACTGGCCGAAAAATAGAGAACAAAAACAATTTCCTTCCTCTCCGCTCGAACCCGACCCGAATTAGAAAATTAAAAAATAAATGCGAAAAAATTCTAAAAATTATAAAACATCATCCAGGCTTCATTTCCAGACGAAACGGGTCAGGACAGGCCAAAAAATAGCGAGCAAAAAAAATTTCCTTCCTATCCGTTCGAACCCGACCCGAATTAGAAAATTCTAAAATAAATGCGAAAAAATTCTAAAAATTAAAAAACATCATCCTGGCTTCATTTCAAAAAGAAACGGGTCAGGACAGGCCGAAAAATAGAGAACAAAAAAAATTTCCTTCCTCTCCGTTCGAACCCGACCCGAATTAGAAAATTCAAAAATAAATGCTAAAAAATTCTAAAAATTATAAAACATCATCCAGGCTTCATTTACAGACGAAACGGGTGAGGACTGGCCGAAAAATTGGGAAGAAAAAAAATTTCCTTCCTATCCGTTCGAACCCGACCCGAATTAGAAAATCCAAAAGTAAATGCGAAAAAATTCTAAAAATTAAAAAACGTCATCCAGGCTTCATTTACAGACGAAACGAGTCAGGACTGGCCAAAAAATAGGGAAGAAAAAAAAATTTTTCCTATCCGTTCGAACCCGACCCAAATTAGAAAATCCAAAAGTAAATGCGAAAAAATTCTAAAAATTAAAAAACATCATCCAGGCTTCGTTTCAAGTCAAAACGGGTCAGGACTGGCCGAAAAATAGAGAAGAAAAAAAATTTCCTTCCTATCCGTTCGAACCCGACCCGAATTAGAAAATTAAAAAATAAATGCGAAAAAATTCTAAAAATTGAAAAACATCATCCAGGCTTCATTTCAAGTGGAAATGGTTCAGGACTTGCCGAAAAATAGAGAAGAAAAAAAATTTTCTTCCTATCCGTTCGAACTCGACCCGAATTAGAAAATTCTAAAACAAATGCGAAAAAATTCAAAAAATTAAAAAACATCATCCAGGCTTCATTTCAAGTCGAAACGGGTCAGGACAGGCCGGAAAATAGAGAACAAAAAAAATTTTCTTCCTATCCGTTCGAACACGACCCGAATTAGAAACTTCAAAAATAAAAGCGAAAAAATTCCAAAAATTAAAAAACATCATCCAGGCTTCATTTGAAGTCGAAACGGGTCATGACAGGCCAAAAAATAGAAAAACAAAAAAAATTTCCTTCCTATCCGTTCGAACTCGACCCGAATTAGAAAATTCTAAAATAAATGCGAAAAAATTCAAAAAATTAAAAAACATCATCCAGGCTTCATTTCAGGTCGAAACGGGTCAGGACAGGCCGAAAAATAGAGAACAAAAAAAATTTCCTTCCTATCCGTTCGAACCCGACCCGAATTAGAAAATTCAAAAATAAATGCGAAAAAATTCTAAAAATTATAAAACATCATCCAGGCTTCATTTCCAGACGAAACGGGTCAGGACAGGCCAAAAAATAGCGAGCAAAAAAAATTTCCTTCCTATCCTTCCGAACCCGACCCGAATTAGAAAATTCTAAAATAAATGCGAAAAAATTCTAAAAATTAAAAAACATCATCCTGGCTTCATTTCAAAAAGAAAAGGGTCAGGACAGGCCGAAAAATAGAGAACAAAAAAAATTTCCTTCATCTCCGTTCGAACCCGACCCGAATTAGAAAATTCAAAAATAAATGCGAAAAAATTCTAAAAATTAAAAAACATCATCCAGGCTTCATTTGAAGTCGAAACGTGTCAGGACCGGCCAAAAAAAAGAGTACAAAAAAAATTTCATTCCTATCCGTTCGAACCCGACCCGAATTAGAAAATCCAAAAGAAAATGCGAAAAAATTATAAAAATAAAAAAACGTCATCCAGGCTTCGTTTCAAGTCAAAACTGGTCAGGACTGGCCAAAAAATAGAGAAGAAAAAAAATTTCCTTCCTATCCGTTCGAACCCGACCCGAATTACAAAATTCAAAAATAAATGCGAAAAAATTCTAAAAATCAAAAAACATCATCCTGGCTGCATTTCAAGAAGAAACGGGTCAAGACTGGCCGAAAAATAGAGAACAAAAACAATTTCCTTCCTCTCCGCTCGAACCCGACCCGAATTAGAAAATTAAAAAATAAATGCGAAAAAATTCTAAAAATTATAAAACATCATCCAGGCTTCATTTCCAGACGAAACGGGTCAGGACAGGCCAAAAAATAGCGAGCAAAAAAAATTTCCTTCCTATCCGTTCGAACCCGACCCGAATTAGAAAATTCTAAAATAAATGCGAAAAAATTCTAAAAATTAAAAAACATCATCCTGGCTTCATTTCAAAAAGAAACGGGTCAGGACAGGCCGAAAAATAGAGAACAAAAAAAATTTCCTTCCTCTCCGTTCGAACCCGACCCGAATTAGAAAATTCAAAAATAAATGCGTAAAAATTCTAAAAATTATAAAACATCATCCAGGCTTCATTTACAGACGAAACGGGTGAGGACTGGCCGAAAAATAGGGAAGAAAAAAAATTTCCTTCCTATCCGTTCGAACCCGACCCGAATTAGAAAATCCAAAAGTAAATGCGAAAAAATTCTAAAAATTAAAAAACGTCATCCAGGCTTCATTTACAGACGAAACGAGTCAGGACTGGCCGAAAAATAGGGAAGAAAAAAAAATTTTTCCTATCCGTTCGAACCCGACCCAAATTAGAAAATCCAAAAGTAAATGCGAAAAAATTCTAAAAATTAAAAAACATCATCCAGGCTTCGTTTCAAGTCAAAACGGGTCAGGACTGGCCGAAAAATAGAGAAGAAAAAAAATTTCCTTCCTATCCGTTCGAACCCGACCCGAATTAGAAAATTAAAAAATAAATGCGAAAAAATTCTAAAAATTGAAAAACATCATCCAGGCTTCATTTCAAGTGGAAATGGTTCAGGACTGGCCGAAAAATAGAGAAGAAAAAAAATTTCCTTCCTATCCGTTCGAACTCGACCCGAATTAGAAAATTCTAAAACAAATGCGAAAAAATTCAAAAAATTAAAAAACATCATCCAGGCTTCATTTCAAGTCGAAACGGGTCAGGACAGGCTGGAAAATAGAGAACAAAAAAAATTTTCTTCCTATCCGTTCGAACACGACCCGAATTAGAAAATTCAAAAATAAAAGCGAAAAAATTCCAAAAATTAAAAAACATCATCCAGGCTTCATTTGAAGTCGAAACGGGTCATGACAGGCCAAAAAATAGAAAAACAAAAAAAATTTCCTTCCTATCCGTTCGAACTCGACCCGAATTAGAAAATTCTAAAATAAATGCGAAAAAATTCAAAAAATTAAAAAACATCATCCAGGCTTCATTTCAGGTCGAAACGGGTCAGGACAGGCCGAAAAATAGAGAATAAAAAAAATTTCCTTCCTATCCGTTCGAACCCGACCCGAATTAGAAAATTCAAAAATAAATGCGAAAAAATTCTAAAAATTATAAAACATCATCCAGGCTTCATTTCCAGACGAAACGGGTCAGGACAGGCCAAAAAATAGCGAGCAAAAAAAATTTCCTTCCTATCCGTCCGAACCCGACCCGAATTAGAAAATTCTAAAATAAATGCGAAAAAATTCTAAAAATTAAAAAACATCATCCTGGCTTCATTTCAAAAAGAAACGGGTCAGGACAGGCCGAAAAATAGAGAACAAAAAAAATTTCCTTCCTCTCCGTTCGAACCCGACCCGAATTAGAAAATTCAAAAATAAATGCGAAAAAATTCTAAAAATTATAAAACATCATCCAGGCTTCATTTACAGACCAAACGGGTCAGGACTGGCCGAAAAATAGGGAAGAAAAAAAATTTCCTTCCTATCCGTTCGAACCCGACCCGAATTAGAAAATCCAAAAGTAAATGCGAAAAAATTCTAAAAATTAAAAAACGTCATCCAGGCTTCATTTACAGACGAAACGGGTCAGGAGTGGCCGAAAAATAGGGAAGAAAAAAAAAAATTTTCCGGTCCGTTCGAACCCGACCCAAATTAGAAAATCCAAAAGTAAATGCGAAAAAATTCTAAAAATTAAAAAACGTCATCCAGGCTTCGTTTCAAGTCAAAACGGGTCAGGACTGGCCGAAAAATAGAGAATAAAAAAAATTTCCTTCCTATCCGTTCGAACCCGACCCGAATTAGAAAATTCAAAAATAAATGCGAGAAAATTCTAAAAATTGAAAAACATCATCCAGGCTTCATTTCAAGTTGAAACGGTTCAGGACTGGCCGAAAAATAGAGAAGAAAAAAAATTTCCTTCCTATCCGTTCGAACCCGACCCCGATTAGGAAATTCAAAAATAAAAATGAAAAAATTCTAAAAATTATAAAACATCATCCAGGCTTCATGACCAGGCGAAACGGGTCAGGACAGGCCAAAAAATAGAGAAAAAAAAAAAAAAAAATTTCCTCCCTATCCGTTCGAACCAGATCCGAATTAGAAAATTCAAAAATAAATGCAAAAAAATTCTAAAAATTAAAAAACATCATCCAGGCTTCATTTGAAGTCGAAACGGGTCAGGACCGGCCAAAAAAAAGAGAACAAAAAAAATTTCATTCCAATCCGTTCGAACCCGACCCGAATTAGAAAATCCAAAAGAAAATGCGAAAAAATTCGAAAAATTAAAAAACATCATCCAGGCTTCGTGTCAAGTCAAAACGGGTCAGGACAGGCTAAAAAATAGCGAGCAAAAAAAATTTCCTTCTTATCCGTTCGAACCTGACCCGAATTAAAAAATTCTAAAATAAATGCGAAAAAATTCTAAAAATTAAAAAACATCATCCTGGCTTCATTTCAAAAAGAAACGGGTCAGGACAGGCCGAAAAATAGAGAACAAAAAAAATTTCCTTCATCTCCGTTCGAACCCGACCCGAATTAAAAAATTCAAAAATAAATGCGAAAAAATTGTAAAAATTAAAAAACATCATCCAGGCTTCATTTGAAGTCGAAACGGGTCAGGACCGGCCAAAAAAAAGAGTACAAAAAAAATTTCATTCCTATCCGTTCGAACACCACCCGAATTAGAAAATCCAAAAGAAAATGCGAAAAAATTCTAAAAATAAAAAAACGTCATCCAGGCTTCGTTTCAAGTCAAAACGGGTCAGGACTAGCCAAAAAATAGAGAAGAAAAAAAATTTCCTTCCTATCCGTTCGAACCCGACCCGAATTACAAAATTCAAAAATAAATGCGAAAAAATTCTAAAAATCAAAAAACATCATCCTGGCTGCATTTCAAGAAGAAACGGGTCAAGACTGGCCGAAAAATAGAGAACAAAAACAATTTCCTTCCTCTCCGCTCGAACCCGACCCGAATTAGAAAATTCAAAAATAAATGCGAAAAAATTCTAAAAATTATAAAACATCATCCAGGCTTCATTTCCAGACGAAACGGGTCAGGACAGGCCAAAAAATAGCGTGCAAAAAAAATTTCCTTCCTATCCGTTCGAACCCGACCCGAATTAGAAAATTCTAAAATAAATGCGAAAAAATTCTAAAAATTAAAAAACATCATCCTGGCTTCATTTCAAAAAGAAACGGGTCAGGACAGGCCGAAAAATAGAGAACAAAAAAAATTTCCTTCCTCTCCGTTCGAACCCGACCCGAATTAGAAAATTCAAAAATAAATGCGAAAAAATTCTAAAAATTATAAAACATCATCCAGGCTTCATTTACAGACGAAACGGGTGAGGACTGGCCGAAAAATAGGGAAGAAAAAAAATTTCCTTCCTATCCGTTCGAACCCGACCCGAATTAGAAAATCCAAAAGTAAATGCGAAAAAATTCTAAAAATTAAAAAACGTCATCCAGGCTTCATTTACAGACGAAACGAGTCAGGACTGGCCGAAAAATAGGGAAGAAAAAAAAAATTTTTCCAATCCGGTCGAACCCGACCCAAATTAGAAAATCCAAAAGTAAATGCGAAAAAATTCTAAAAATTAAAAAACATCATCCAGGCTTCGTTTCAAGTCAAAACAGGTCAGGACTGGCCAAAAATAGAGAAGAAAAAAAATTTCCTTCCTATCCGTTCGAACCCGACCCGAATTAGAAAATTCAAAAATAAATGCGAAAAAATTCTAAAAATTGAAAAACATCATCCAGGCTTCATTTCAAGTTGAAATGGTTCAGGACTGGCCGAAAAATAGAGAAGAAAAAAAATTTCCTTCCTATCCGTTCGAACTCGACCCGAATTAGAGAATTCTAAAACAAATGCGAAAAAATTCAAAAAATTAAAAAACATCATCCAGGCTTCATTTCAAGTCGAAACGGGTCAGGACAGGCCGGAAAATAGAGAACAAAAAAAATTTTCTTCCTATCCGTTCGAACACGACCCGAATTAGAAAATTCAAAAATAAAAGCGAAAAAATTCCAAAAATTAAAAAACATCATCCAGGCTTCATTCGAAGTCGAAACGGGTCATGACAGGCCAAAAAAATAGAAAAACAAAAAAAATTTCCTTCCTATCCGTTCGAACTCGACCCGAATTAGAAAATTCTAAAATAAATGCGAAAAAATTCAAAAAATTAAAAAACATCATCCAGGCTTCATTTCAAGTCGAAACGGGTCAGGACAGGCCGAAAAATAGAGAACAAAAAAAATTTCCTTCCTATCCGTTCGAACCCGACCCGAATTAGAAAATTCAAAAATAAATGCGAAAAAATTCTAAAAATTATAAAACATCATCCAGGCTTCATTTCCAGACGAAATGGGTCAGGACAGGCCAAAAAATAGCGAGCAAAAAAAATTTCCTTCCTATCCGTTCGAACCCGACCCGAATTAGAAAATTCTAAAATAAATGCGAAAAAATTCTAAAAATTAAAAAACATCATCCTGGCTTCATTTCAAAAAGAAACGGGTCAGGACAGGCCGAAAAATAGAGAACAAAAAAAATTTCCTTCCTATCCGTTCGAACCCGACCCGAATTAGAAAATTCAAAAATAAATGCGAAAAAATTCTAAAAATTATAAAACATCATCCAGGCTTCATTTCCAGACGAAACGGGTCAAGACAGGCCAAAAAATAGCGAGCAAAAAAAATTTCTTTCCTATCCGTTCGAACCCGACCCGAATTAGAAAATTCTAAAATAAATGCGAAAAAATTCTAAAAATTAAAAAATATCATCCTGGCTTCATTTCAAAAAGAAACGGGTCAGGACAGGCCGAAAAATAGAGAACAAAAAAAATTTCCTTCCTCTCCGTTCGAACCCGACCCGAATTAGAAAATTCAAAAATAAATGCGAAAAAATTCTAAAAATTATAAAACATCATCCAGGCTTCATTTACAGACGAAACGGGTGAGGACTGGCCGAAAAATAGGGAAGAAAAAATATTTCCTTCCTATCCGTTCGAACCCGACCCGAATTAGAAAATCCAAAAGTAAATGCGAAAAAATTCTAAAAATTAAAAAACGTAATCCAGGCTTCATTTACAGACGAAACGAGTCAGGACTGGCCGAAAAATAGGGAAGAAAAAATAAATTTTTCCAATCCGTTCGAACCCGACCCAAATTAGAAAATCCAAAAGTAAATGCGAAAAAATTCTAAAAATTAAAAAACGTCATCCAGGCTTCGTTTCAAGTCAAAACGGGTCAGGACTGGCCGAAAAATAGAGAAGAAAAAAAATTTCCTTCCTATCCGTTCGAACCCGACCCGAATTAGAAAATTCAAAAATAAATGCGAAAAAATTCTAAAAATTAAAAAACATCATCCAGGCTTCATTTGAAGTCGAAACGGTTCAGGACCGGCCAAAAAAAAGAGTACAAAAAAAATTTCATTCCTATCCGTTCGAACCCGACCCGAATTAGAAAATCCAAAAGAAAATGCGAAAAAATTATAAAAATAAAAAAACGTCATCCAGGCTTCGTTTCAAGTCAAAACTGGTCAGGACTGGCCAAAAAATAGAGAAGAAAAAAAATTTCCTTTCTATCCGTTCGAACCCGACCCGAATTACAAAATTCAAAAATAAATGCGAAAAAATTCTAAAAATCAAAAAACATCATCCTGGCTGCATTTCAAGAAGAAACGGGTCAAGACTGGCCGAAAAATAGAGAACAAAAACAATTTCCTTCCTCTCCGCTCGAACCCGACCCGAATTAGAAAATTAAAAAATAAATGCGAAAAAATTCTAAAAATTATAAAACATCATCCAGGCTTCATTTCCAGACGAAACGGGTCAGGACAGGCCAAAAAATAGCGATCAAAAAAAATTTCCTTCCTATCCGTTCGAACCCGACCCGAATTAGAAAATTCTAAAATAAATGCGAAAAAATTCTAAAAATTAAAAAACATCATCCTGGCTTCATTTCAAAAAGAAACGGGTCAGGACAGGCCGAAAAATAGAGAACAAAAAAAATTTCCTTCCTCTCCGTTCGAACCCGACCCGAATTAGAAAATTCAAAAATAAATGCGAAAAAATTCTAAAAATTATAAAACATCATCCAGGCTTCATTTACAGACGAAACGGGTGAGGACTGGCCGAAAAATAGGGAAGAAAAAAAATTTCCTTCCTATCCGTTCGAACCCGACCCGAATTAGAAAATCCAAAAGTAAATGCGAAAAAATTCTAAAAATTAAAAAAGGTCATCCAGGCTTCATTTACAGACGAAACGAGTCAGGACTGGCCGAAAAATAGGGAAGAAAAAAAAAATTTTCCTATCCGTTCGAACCCGAACCAAATTAGAAAATCCAAAAGTAAATGCGAAAAAATTCTAAAAATTAAAAAACATCATCCAGGCTTCGTTTCAAGTCAAAACGGGTCAGGACTGGCCGAAAAATAGAGAAGAAAAAAAATTTCCTTCCTATCCGTTCGAACCCGACCCGAATTAGAAAATTAAAAAATAAATGCGAAAAAATTCTAAAAATTGAAAAACATCATCCAGGCTTCATTTCAAGTGGAAATGGTTCAGGACTGGCCGAAAAATAGAGAAGAAAAAAAATTTCCTTCCTATCCGTTCGAACTCGACCCGAATTAGAAAATTCTAAAACAAATGCGAAAAAATTCAAAAAATTAAAAAACATCATCCAGGCTTCATTTCAAGTCGAAACGGGTCAGGACAGGCTGGAAAATAGAGAACAAAAAAAATTTTCTTCCTATCCGTTCGAACACGACCCGAATTAGAAAATTCAAAAATAAAAGCGAAAAAATTCCAAAAATTAAAAAACATCATCCAGGCTTCATTTGAAGTCGAAACGGGTCATGACCGGCCAAAAAATAGAAAAACAAAAAAAATTTCCTTCCTATCCGTTCGAACTCGACCCGAATTAGAAAATTCTAAAATAAATGCGAAAAAATACAAAAAATTAAAAAACATCATACAGGCTTCATTTCAGGTCGAAACGGGTCAAGACAGGCCGAAAAATAGAGAATAAAAAAAATTTCCTTCCTATCCGTTCGAACCCGACCCGAATTAGAAAATTCAAAAATAAATGCGAAAAAATTCAAAAAATTATAAAACATCATCCAGGCTTCATTTCCAGACGAAACGGGTCAGGACAGGCCAAAAAATAGCGAGCAAAAAAAATTTCCTTCCTATCCGTCCGAACCCGACCCGAATTAGAAAATTCTAAAATAAATGCGAAAAAATTCTAAAAATTAAAAAACATCATCCTGGCTTCATTTCAAAAAGAAACGGGTCAGGACAGGCCGAAAAATAGAGAACAAAAAAAATTTCCTTCCTCTCCGTTCGAACCCGACCCGAATTAGAAAATTCAAAAATAAATGCGAAAAAATTCTAAAAATTATAAAACATCATCCAGGCTTCATTTACAGACCAAACGGGTCAGGACTGGCCGAAAAATAGGGAAGAAAAAAAATTTCCTTCCTATCCGTTCGAACCCGACCCGAATTAGAAAATCCAAAAGTAAATGCGAAAAAATTCTAAAAATTAAAAAACGTCATCCAGGCTTCATTTACAGACGAAACGGGTCAGGAGTGGCCGAAAAATAGGGAAGAAAAAAAAAAATTTTCCGGTCCGTTCGAACCCGACCCAAATTAGAAAATCCAAAAGTAAATGCGAAAAAATTCTAAAAATTAAAAAACGTCGTCCAGGCTTCGTTTCAAGTCAAAACGGGTCAGGACTGGCCGAAAAATAGAGAATAAAAAAAATTTCCTTCCTATCCGTTCGAACCCGACCCGAATTAGAAAATTCAAAAATAAATGCGAGAAAATTCTAAAAATTGAAAAACATCATCCAGGCTTCATTTCAAGTTGAAACGGTTCAGGACTGGCCGAAAAATAGAGAAGAAAAAAAATTTCCTTCCTATCCGTTCGAACCCGACCCCGATTAGGAAATTCAAAAATAAAAATGAAAAAATTCTAAAAATTATAAAACATCATCCAGGCTTCATGACCAGGCGAAACGGGTCAGGACAGGCCAAAAAATAGAGAAAAAAAAAAAAAAATTTCCTCCCTATCCGTTCGAACCCGATCCGAATTAGAAAATTCAAAAATAAATGCAAAAAAATTCTAAAAATTAAAAAACATCATCCAGGCTTCATTTGAAGTCGAAACGGGTCAGGACCGGCCAAAAAAAAGAGAACAAAAAAAATTTCATTCCAATCCGTTCGAACCCGACCCGAATTAGAAAATCCAAAAGAAAATGCGAAAAAATTCTAAAAATTAAAAAACGTCATCCAGGCTTCGTGTCAAGTCAAAACGGGTCAGGACAGGCTAAAAAATAGCGAGCAAAAAAAATTTCCTTCTTATCCGTTCGAACCTGACCCGAATTAAAAAATTCTAAAATAAATGCGAAAGAATTCTAAAAATTAAAAAACATCATCCTGGCTTCATTTCAAAAAGAAACGGGTCAGGACAGGCCGAAAAATAGAGAACAAAAAAAATTTCCTTCATCTCCGTTCGAACCCGACCCGAATTAAAAAATTCAAAAATAAATGCGAAAAAATTGTAAAAATTAAAAAACATCATCCAGGCTTCATTTGAAGTCGAAACGGGTCAGGACCGGCCAAAAAAAAGAGTACAAAAAAAATTTCATTCCTATCCGTTCGAACACGACCCGAATTAGAAAATCCAAAAGAAAATGCGAAAAAATTCTAAAAATAAAAAAACGTCATCCAGGCTTCGTTTCAAGTCAAAACGGGTCAGGACTAGCCAAAAAATAGAGAAGAAAAAAAATTTCCTTCCTATCCGTTCGAACCCGACCCGAATTACAAAATTCAAAAATAAATGCGAAAAAATTCTAAAAATCAAAAAACATCATCCTGGCTGCATTTCAAGAAGAAACGGGTCAAGACTGGCCGAAAAATAGAGAACAAAAACAATTTCCTTCCTCTCCGCTCGAACCCGACCCGAATTAGAAAATTCAAAAATAAATGCGAAAAAATTCTAAAAATTATAAAACATCATCCAGGCTTCATTTCCAGACGAAACGGGTCAGGACAGGCCAAAAAATAGCGTGCAAAAAAAATTTCCTTCCTATCCGTTCGAACCCGACCTTAATTAGAAAATTCTAAAATAAATGCGAAAAAATTCTAAAAATTAAAAAACATCATCCTGGCTTCATTTCAAAAAGAAACGGGTCAGGACAGGCCGAAAAATAGAGAACAAAAAAAATTTCCTTCCTCTCCGTTCGAACCCGACCCGAATTAGAAAATTCAAAAATAAATGCGAAAAAATTCTAAAAATTATAAAACATCATCCAGGCTTCATTTACAGACGAAACGGGTGAGGACTGGCCGAAAAATAGGGAAGAAAAAAAATTTCCTTCCTATCCGTTCGAACCCGACCCGAATTAGAAATTCTAAAAGTAAATGCGAAAAAATTCTAAAAATTAAAAAACGTCATCCAGGCTTCATTTACAGACGAAACGAGTCAGGACTGGCCGAAAAATAGGGAAGAAAAAAAAAATTTTTCCAATCCGTTCGAACCCGACCCAAATTAGAAAATCCAAAAGTAAATGCGAAAAAATTCTAAAAATTAAAAAACATCATCCAGGCTTCGTTTCAAGTCAAAACAGGTCAGGACTGGCCAAAAATAGAGAAGAAAAAAAATTTCCTTCCTATCCGTTCGAACCCGACCCGAATTAGAAAATTCAAAAATAAATGCGAAAAAATTCTAAAAATTGAAAAACATCATCCAGGCTTAATTTCAAGTTGAAATGGTTCAGGACTGGCCGAAAAATAGAGAAGAAAAAAATTTCCTTCCTATCCGTTCGAACTCGACCCGAATTAGAGAATTCTAAAACAAATGCGAAAAAATTCAAAAAATTAAAAAACATCATCCAGGCTTCATTTCAAGTCGAAACGGGTCAGGACAGGCCGGAAAATAGAGAACAAAAAAAATTTTCTTCCTATCCGTTCGAACACGACCCGAATTAGAAAATTCAAAAATAAAAGCGAAAAAATTCCAAAAATTAAAAAACATCATCCAGGCTTCATTCGAAGTCGAAACGGGTCATGACAGGCCAAAAAATAGAAAAACAAAAAAAATTTCCTTCCTATCCGTTCGAACTCGACCCGAATTAGAAAATTCTAAAATAAATGCGAAAAAATTCAAAAAATTAAAAAACATCATCCAGGCTTCATTTCAAGTCGAAACGGGTCAGGACAGGCCGAAAAACAGAGAACAAAAAAAATTTCCTTCCTATCCGTTCGAACCCGACCCGAATTAGAAAATTCAAAAATAAATGCGAAAAAATTCTAAAAATTATAAAACATCATCCAGGCTTCATTTCCAGACGAAACGGGTCAGAACAGGCCAAAAAATAGCGAGCAAAAAAAATTTCCTCCCTATCCGTTCGAACCCGACCCGAATTAGAAAATTCTAAAATAAATGCGAAAAAATTCTAAAAATTAAAAAACATCATCCTGGCTTCATTTCAAAAAGAAAAGGGTCAGGACAGGCCGAAAAATAGAGAACAAAAAAAATTTCCTTCCTCTCCGTTCGAACCCGACCCGAATTAGAAAATTCAAAAATAAATGCGAAAAAATTCTAAAAATTATAAAACATCATCCAGGCTTCATTTACAGACGAAACGGGTCAGGACTGGCCGAAAAATAGGGAAGAAAAAAAATTTCCTTCCTATCCGTTCGAACCCGACCCGAATTAGAAAATCCAAAAGTATATGCGAAAAAATTCTAAAAATTAAAAAACGTCATCCAGGCTTCATTTACAGACGAAACGGGTCAGGAGTGGCCGAAAAATAGGGAAGAAAAAAAATTTTTTTCCTATCCGTTCGAACTCGACCCAAATTAGAATATCCAAAAGTAAATGGGAAAAAATTCTAAAAATTAAAAAACGTCATCCAGGCTTCGTTTCAACTTAAAACGGGTCAGGACTGGCCGAAAAATAGAGAAGAAAAAAAATTTCCTTCCTATCCGTTCGAACCCGACCCGAATTAGAAAATTCAAAAATAAATGCGAGAAAATTCTAAAAATTGAAAAACATCATCCAGGCTTCATTTCAAGTTGAAACGGTTCAGGACTGGCCGAAAAATAGAGAACAAAAAAAATTTCCTTCCTATCCGTTCGAACCCGACCCCAATTAGGAAATTCAAAAATAAAAGCGAAAAAATTCTAAAAATTATAAAACATCATCCAGGCTTAATGTCCAGGCGAAACGGGTCAGGACAGGCCGAAAAATAGAGAACAAAAAAAATTTCCTTCCTATCCGTTCGAACCCGACCCGAATTAGAAAATTCAAAAATAAATGCGAAAAAATTCTAAAAATTATAAAACATTATCCAGGCTTCATTTCCAAACGAAACGGGTCAGGACAGGTCAAAAAATAGCGAGCAAAAAAAATTTCCTTCCTATCCGTCCGAACCCGACCCGAATTAGAAAATTCTAAAATAAATGCGAAAAAATTCTAAAAATTAAAAAACATCATCCTGGCTTCATTTCAAAAAGAAACGGGTCAGGACAGGCCGAAAAATAGAGAACAAAAAAAATTTCCTTCCTCTCCGTTCGAACCCGACCCGAATTAGAAAATTCAAAAATAAATGCGAAAAAATTCTAAAAATTATAAAGCATCATCCAGGCTTCATTTACAGACCAAACGGGTCAGGACTGGCCGAAAAATAGGGAAGAAAAAAAATTTCCTTCCTATCCGTTCGAACCTGACCCGAATTAGAAAATCCAAAAGTAAATGCGAAAAAATTCTAAAAATTAAAAAACGTCATCCAGGCTTCATTTACAGACGAAACGGGTCAGGAGTGGCCGAAAAATAGGGAAGAAAAAAAAAATTTTTCCTGTCCGTTCGAACCCGACCCAAATTAGAAAATCCAAAAGTAAATGCGAAAAAATTCTAAAAATTAAAAAACGTCATCCAGGCTTCGTTTCAAGTCAAAACGGGTCAGGACTGGCCGAAAAATAGAGAATAAAAAAAATTTCCTTCCTATCCGTTCGAACCCGACCCGAATAAGAAAATTCAAAAATAAATGCGAGAAAATTCTAAAAATTGAAAAACATCATCCAGGCTTCATTTCAAGTTGAAACGGTTCAGGACTGGCCGAAAAATAGAGAACAAAAAAAATTTCCTTCCTATCCGTTCGAACCCGACCCCAATTAGGAAATTCAAAAATAAAAGCGAAAAAATTCTAAAAATTATAAAACATCATCCAGGCTTCATGTCCAGGCGAAATGGGTCAGGACAGGCCAAAAAATAGAGAAAAAAAAAAAATTTCCTCCCTATCCGTTCGAACCCGATCCGAATTAGAAAATTCAAAAATAAATGCAAAAAAATTCTAAAAATTAAAAAACATCATCCAGGCTTCATTTGAAGTCGAAACGGGTCAGGACCGGCCAAAAAAAAGAGAACAAAAAAAATTTCATTCCAATCCGTTCGAACCCGACCCGAATTCGAAAATCCAAAAGAAAATGCGAAAAAATTCTAAAAATTAAAAAACGTCATCCAGGCTTCGTGTCAAGTCAAAACGGGTCAGGACAGGCTAAAAAATAGCGAGCAAAAAAAATTTCCTTCTTCTCCGTTCGGACCCGACCCGAATTAGAAAATTCAAAAATAAATGCGAAAAAATTGTAAAAATTAAAAAACATCATCCAGGCTTCATTTGAAGTCGAAACGGGTCAGGACCGACCAAAAAAAAGAGTACAAAAAAAATTTCATTCCTATCCGTTCGAACACGACCCGAATTAGAAAATCCAAAAGAAAATGCGAAAAAATTCTAAAAATAAAAAAACGTCATCCAGGCTTCGTTTCAAGTCAAAACGGGTCAGGACTAGACAAAAAATAGAGAAGAAAACAAATTTCCTTCCTATCCGTTCGAACCTGACCCGAATTAGAAAATTCAAAAATAAATGCGAAAAAATTCTAAAAATCAAAAAACATCATCCTGGCTGCATTTCAAGAAGAAACGGGTCAAGACTGGCCGAAAAATAGAGATCAAAAACAATTTCCTTCCTCTCCGCTCGAACCCGACCCGAATTAGAAAATTCAAAAATAAATGCGAAAAAATTCTAAAAATTATAAAACATCATCCAGGCTTCATTTCCAGACGAAACGGGTCAGGACAGGCCAAAAAATAGCGAGCAAAAAAAATTTCCTTCCTATCCGTTCGAACCCGACCCGAATTTGAAAATTCTAAAATAAATGCGAAAAAATTCTAAAAATTAAAAAACATCATCCTGGCTTCATTTCAAAAAGAAACGGGTCAGGACAGGCCGAAAAATAGAGAACAAAAAAAATTTCCTTCCTCTCCGTTCGAACCCGACCCGAATTAGAAAATTCAAAAATAAATGCGAAAAAATTCTAAAAATTATAAAACATCATCCAGGCTTCATTTACAGACGAAACGGGTGAGGACTGGCCGAAAAATAGGGAAGAAAAAAAAAAATTTTCCAATCCGTTCGAACCCGACCCAAATTAGAAAATCCAAAAGTAAATGCGAAAAAATTCTAAAAATTAAAAAACATCATCCAGGCTTCGTTTCAAGTCAAAACAGGTCAGGACTGGCCAAAAATAGAGAAGAAAAAAAATTTCCTTCCTATCCGTTCGAACCCGACCCGAATTAGAAAATTCAAAAATAAATGCGAAAAAATTCTAAAAATTGAAAAACATCATCCAGGCTTCATTTCAAGTTGAAATGGTTCAGGACTGGCCGAAAAATAGAGAAGAAAAAAAATTTCCTTCCTATCCGTTCAAACTCGACCCGAATTAGAGAATTCTAAAACAAATGCGAAAAAATTCAAAAAATTAAAAAACATCATCCAGGCTTCATTTCAAGTCGAAACGGGTCAGGACAGGCCGGAAAATAGAGAACAAAAAAAATTTTCTTCCTATCCGTTCGAACACGACCCGAATTAGAAAATTCAAAAATAAAAGCGAAAAAATTCCAAAAATTAAAAAACATCATCCAGGCTTCATTTGAAGTCGAAACGGGTCATGACAGGCCAAAAAATAGAAAAACAAAAAAAATTTCCTTCCTATCCGTTCGAACTCGACCCGAATTAGAAAATTCTAAAATAAATGCGAAAAAATTCAAAAAATTAAAAAACATCATCCAGGCTTCATTTCAAGTCGAAACGGGTCAGGACAGGCCGAAAAATAGAGAACAAAAAAAATTTCCTTCCTATCCGTTCGAACCCGACCCGAATTAGAAAATTCAAAAATAAATGCGAAAAAATTCTAAAAATTATAAAACATCATCCAGGCTTCATTTCCAGACGAAATGGGTCAGGACAGGCCAAAAAATAGCGAGCAAAAAAAATTTCCTTCCTATCCGTTCGAACCCGACCCGAATTAGAAAATTCTAAAATAAATGCGAAAAAATTCTAAAAATTAAAAAACATCATCCTGGCTTCATTTCAAAAAGAAACGGGTCAGGACAGGCCGAAAAATAGAGAACAAAAAAAATTTCCTTCGTATCCGTTCGAACCCGACCCGAATTAGAAAATTCAAAAATAAATGCGAAAAAATTCTAAAACATCATCCAGGCTTCATTTCCAGACGAAACGGGTCAGGACAGGCCAAAAAATAGCGAGCAAAAAAAATTTCTTTCCTATCCGTTCGAACCCGACCCGAATTAGAAAATTCTAAAATAAATGCGAAAAAATTCTAAAAATTAAAAAATATCATCCTGGCTTCATTTCAAAAAGAAACGGGTCAGGACAGGCCGAAAAATAGAGAACAAAAAAAATTTCCTTCCTCTCCGTTCGAACCCGACCCGAATTAGAAAATTCAAAAATAAATGCAAAAAAATTCTAAAAATTAAAAAACGTCATCCAGGCTTCGTTTCAACTTAAAACGGGTCAGGACTGGCCGAAAAATAGAGAAGAAAAAAAATTTCCTTCCTATCCGTTCGAACCCGACCCGAATTAGAAAATTCAAAAATAAATGCGAGAAAATTCTAAAAATTGAAAAACATCATCCAGGCTTCATTTCAAGTTGAAACGGTTCAGGACTGGCCGAAAAATAGAGAACAAAAAAAATTTCCTTCCTATCCGTTCGAACCCGACCCCAATTAGGAAAATCAAAA
This sequence comes from Quercus robur, assembly GCF_932294415.1. Classification (NCBI taxonomy): domain Eukaryota; kingdom Viridiplantae; phylum Streptophyta; class Magnoliopsida; order Fagales; family Fagaceae; genus Quercus; species Quercus robur. The sequence continues at coordinate 44,470,268 of NC_065535.1, forward strand.
ATAAAAGCGAAAAAATTCTAAAAATTATAAAACATCATCCAGGCTTAATGTCCAGGCGAAACGGGTCAGGACAGGCCGAAAAATAGAGAACAAAAAAATTTCCTTCCTATCCGTTCGAACCCGACCCGAATTAGAAAATTCAAAAATAAATGCGAAAAAATTCTAAAAATTATAAAACATTATCCAGGCTTCATTTCCAAACGAAACGGGTCAGGACAGGCCAAAAAATAGCGAGCAAAAAAAATTTCCTTCCTATCCGTCCGAACCCGACCCGAATTAGAAAATTCTAAAATAAATGCGAAAAAATTCTAAAAATTAAAAAACATCATCCTGGCTTCATTTCAAAAAGAAACGGGTCAGGACAGGCCGAAAAATAGAGAACAAAAAAAATTTCCTTCCTCTCCGTTCGAACCCGACCCGAATTAGAAAATTCAAAAATAAATGCGAAAAAATTCTAAAAATTATAAAGCATCATCCAGGCTTCATTTACAGACCAAACGGGTCAGGACTGGCCGAAAAATAGGGAAGAAAAAAAATTTCCTTCCTATCCGTTCGAACCTGACCCGAATTAGAAAATCCAAAAGTAAATGCGAAAAAATTCTAAAAATTAAAAAACGTCATCCAGGCTTCATTTACAGACGAAACGGGTCAGGAGTGGCCGAAAAATAGGGAAGAAAAAAAAAATTTTTCCTGTCCGTTCGAACCCGACCCAAATTAGAAAATCCAAAAGTAAATGCGAAAAAATTCTAAAAATTAAAAAACGTCATCCAGGCTTCGTTTCAAGTCAAAACGGGTCAGGACTGGCCGAAAAATAGAGAATAAAAAAAATTTCCTTCCTATCCGTTCGAACCCGACCCGAATAAGAAAATTCAAAAATAAATGCGAGAAAATTCTAAAAATTGAAAAACATCATCCAGGCTTCATTTCAAGTTGAAACGGTTCAGGACTGGCCGAAAAATAGAGAACAAAAAAAATTTCCTTCCTATCCGTTCGAACCCGACCCCAATTAGGAAATTCAAAAATAAAAGCGAAAAAATTCTAAAAATTATAAAACATCATCCAGGCTTCATGTCCAGGCGAAATGGGTCAGGACAGGCCAAAAAATAGAGAAAAAAAAAAAAAAAAATTTCCTCCCAATCCGTTCGAACCCGATCCGAATTAGAAAATTCAAAAATAAATGCAAAAAAATTCTAAAAATTAAAAAACATCATCCAGGCTTCATTTGAAGTCGAAACGGGTCAGGACCGGCCAAAAAAAAGAGAACAAAAAAAATTTCATTCCAATCCGTTCGAACCCGACCCGAATTCGAAAATCCAAAAGAAAATGCGAAAAAATTCTAAAAATTAAAAAACGTCATCCAGGCTTCGTGTCAAGTCAAAACGGGTCAGGACAGGCTAAAAAATAGCGAGCAAAAAAAATTTCCTTCTTCTCCGTTCGGACCCGACCCGAATTAGAAAATTCAAAAATAAATGCGAAAAAATTGTAAAAATTAAAAAACATCATCCAGGCTTCATTTGAAGTCGAAACGGGTCAGGACCGGCCAAAAAAAAGAGTACAAAAAAAATTTCATTCCTATCCGTTCGAACACGACCCGAATTAGAAAATCCAAAAGAAAATGCGAAAAAATTCTAAAAATAAAAAAACGTCATCCAGGCTTCGTTTCAAGTCAAAACGGGTCAGGACTAGACAAAAAATAGAGAAGAAAACAAATTTCCTTCCTATCCGTTCGAACCTGACCCGAATTACAAAATTCAAAAATAAATGCGAAAAAATTCTAAAAATCAAAAAACATCATCCTGGCTGCATTTCAAGAAGAAACGGGTCAAGACTGGCCGAAAAATAGAGATCAAAAACAATTTCCTTCCTCTCCGCTCGAACCCGACCCGAATTAGAAAATTCAAAAATAAATGCGAAAAAATTCTAAAAATTATAAAACATCATCCAGGCTTCATTTCCAGACGAAACGGGTCAGGACAGGCCAAAAAATAGCGAGCAAAAAAAATTTCCTTCCTATCCGTTCGAACCCGACCCGAATTTGAAAATTCTAAAATAAATGCGAAAAAATTCTAAAAATTAAAAAACATCATCCTGGCTTCATTTCAAAAAGAAACGGGTCAGGACAGGCCGAAAAATAGAGAACAAAAAAAATTTCCTTCCCCTCCGTTCGAACCCGACCCGAATTAGAAAATTCAAAAATAAATGCGAAAAAATTCTAAAAATTATAAAACATCATCCAGACTTCATTTACAGACGAAACGGGTGAGGACTGGCCGAAAAATAGGGAAGAAAAAAAAAAATTTTCCAATCCGTTCGAACCCGACCCAAATTAGAGAATCCAAAAGTAAATGCGAAAAAATTCTAAAAATTAAAAAACATCATCCAGGCTTCGTTTCAAGTCAAAACAGGTCAGGACTGGCCAAAAATAGAGAAGAAAAAAAATTTCCTTCCTATCCGTTCGAACCCGACCCGAATTAGAAAATTCAAAAATAAATGCGAAAAAATTCTAAAAATTGAAAAACATCATCCAGGCTTCATTTCAAGTTGAAATGGTTCAGGACTGGCCGAAAAATAGAGAAGAAAAAAAATTTCCTTCCTATCCGTTCGAACTCGACCCGAATTAGAGAATTCTAAAACAAATGCGAAAAAATTCAAAAAATTAAAAAACATCATCCAGGCTTCATTTCAAGTAGAAACGGGTCAGGACAGGCCGGAAAATAGAGAACAAAAAAAATTTTTTTCCTATCCGTTCGAACACGACCCGAATTAGAAAATTCAAAAATAAAAGCGAAAAAATTCCAAAAATTAAAAAACATCATCCAGGCTTCATTTGAAGTCGAAACGGGTCATGACAGGCCAAAAAATAGAAAAACAAAAAAAATTTCCTTCCTATCCGTTCGAACTCGACCCGAATTAGAAAATTCTGAAATAAATGCGAAAAAATTCAAAAAATTAAAAAACATCATCCAGGCTTCATTTCAAGTCGAAACGGGTCAGGACAGGCCGAAAAATAGAGAACAAAAAAAATTTCCTTCCTATCCGTTCGAACCCGACCCGAATTAGAAAATTCAAAAATAAATGCGAAAAAATTCTAAAAATTATAAAACATCATCCAGGCTTCATTTCCAGACGAAATGGGTCAGGACAGGCCAAAAAATAGCGAGCAAAAAAAATTTCCTTCCTATCCGTTCGAACCCGACCCGAATTAGAAAATTCTAAAATAAATGCGAAAAAATTCTAAAAATTAAAAAACATCATCCTGGCTTCATTTCAAAAAGAAACGGGTCAGGACAGGCCGAAAAATAGAGAACAAAAAAAATTTCCTTCCTATCCGTTCGAACCCGACCCGAATTTGAAAATTCAAAAATAAATGCGAAAAAATTCTAAAAATTATAAAACATCATCCAGGCTTCATTTCCAGACGAAACGGGTCAGGACAGGCCAAAAAATAGCGAGCAAAAAAAATTTCTTTCCTATCCGTTCGAACCCGACCCGAATTAGAAAATTCTAAAATAAATGCGAAAAAATTCTAAAAATTAAAAAATATCATCCTGGCTTCATTTCAAAAAGAAACGGGTCAGGACAGGCCGAAAAATAGAGAACAAAAAAAATTTCCTTCCTCTCCGTTCGAACCCGACCCGAATTAGAAAATTCAAAAATAAATGCGAAAAAATTCTAAAAATTATAAAACATCATCCAGGCTTCATTTACAGACGAAACGGGTGAGGACTGGCCGAAAAATAGGGAAGAAAAAATATTTCCTTCCTATCCGTTCGAACCCGACCCGAATTAGAAAATCCAAAAGTAAATGCGAAAAAATTCTAAAAATTAAAAAACGTAATCCAGGCTTCATTTACAGACGAAACGAGTCAGGACTGGCCGAAAAATAGGGAAGAAAAAATAAATTTTTCCAATCCGTTCGAACCCGACCAAAATTAGAAAATCCAAAAGTAAATGCGAAAAAATTCTAAAAATTAAAAAACGTCATTCAGGCTTCGTTTCAAGTCAAAACGGGTCAGGACTGGCCGAAAAATAGAGAAGAAAAAAAATTTCCTTCCTATCCGTTCGAACCCGACCCGAATTAGAAAATTCAAAAATAAATGCGAGAAAATTCTAAAAATTGAAAAACATCATCCAGGCTTCATTTCAAGTTGAAATGGTTCAGGACTGGCCGAAAAATAGAGAAGAAAAAAAATTTCCTTCCTATCCGTTCGAACTCGACCCGAATTAGAGAATTCTAAAACAAATGCGAAAAAATTCAAAAAATTAAAAAAACATCATCCAGCCTTCATTTCAAGTCGAAACGGGTCAGGACAGGCCGGAAAATAGAGAACAAAAAAAATTTTCTTCCTACCGTTCGAACACGACCCGAATTAGAAAATTCAAAAATAAAAGCGAAAAAATTCCAAAAATGAAAAAACATCATCCAGGCTTCATTCGAAGTCGAAACGGGTCATGACAGGCCAAAAAATAGAAAAACAAAAAAAATTTCCTTCCTATCCGTTCGAACTCGACCCGAATTAGAAAATTCTAAAATAAATGCGAAAAAATTCAAAAAATTAAAAAACATCATCCAGGCTTCATTTCAAGTCGAAACGGGTCAGGACAGGCCGAAAAATAGAGAACAAAAAAAATTTCCTTCCTATCCGTTCGAACCCGACCCGAATTAGAAAATTCAAAAATAAATGCGAAAAAATTCTAAAAATTATAAAACTTCATCCAGGCTTCATTTCCAGACGAAACGGGTCAGGACAGGCCGAAAAATAGCGAGCAAAAAAAATTTCCTTCCTATCCGTTCGAACCCGACCCGAATTAGAAAATTCTAAAATAAATGCGAAAAAATTCTAAAAATTAAAAAACATCATCCTGGCTTCATTTGAAAAAGAAACGGGTCAGGACAGGCCGAAAAATAGAGAACAAAAAAAATTTCTTTCCTCTTCGTTCGAACCCGACCCGAATTAGAAAATTCAAAAATAAATGCGAAAAAATTCTAAAAATTATAAAAAATCATCCAGGCTTCATTTACAGACGAAACGGGTCAGGACTGGCCGAAAAATAGGGAAGAAAAAAAATTTCCTTCCTATCCGTTCGAACCCGACCCGAATTAGAAAATCCAAAAGTAAATGCCAAAAAATTCTAAAAATTAAAAAACGTCATCCAGGCTTCATTTACAGACGAAACGAGTCAAGACTGGCCAAAAAATAGAGAAGAAAAAAAATTTCCTTCCTATCCGTTCGAACCCGACCCGAATTAGAAAATTCAAAAATAAATGCGAAAAAATTCTAAAAATTGAAAAACATCATCCAGGCTTCATTTCAAGTTGAAATGGTTCAGGACTGGCCGAAAAATAGAGAACAAAAAAAATTTTCTTCCTATCCGTTCGAACACGACCCGAATTAGAAAATTCAAAAATAAAAGCGAAAAAATTCCAAAAATTAAAAAACATCATCCAGGCTTCATTCGAAGTCGAAACGGGTCATGACAGGCCAAAAAATAGAAAAACAAAAAAAATTTCCTTCCTATCCGTTCGAACTCGACCCGAATTAGAAAATTCTAAAATAAATGCGAAAAAATTCAAAAAATTAAAAAACATCATCCAAGCTTCATTTCAAGACGAAACGGGTCAGGACAGGCCGAAAAATAGAGAACAAAAAAAATTTCCTTCCTATCCGTTCGAACCCGACCCGAATTAGAAAATTCAAAAATAAATGCGAAAAAATTCTAAAATTATAAAACATCATCCAGGCTTCATTTCCAGACGAAACGGGTCAGAACAGGCCAAAAAATAGCGAGCAAAAAAAATTTCCTTCCTATCCGTTCGAACCCGACCCGAATTAGAAAATTCTAAAATAAATGCGAAAAAATTCTAAAAATTAAAAAACATCATCCTGGCTTCATTTCAAAAAGAAAAGGGTCAGGACAGGCCGAAAAATAGAGAACAAAAAAAATTTCCTTCCTCTCCGTTCGAACCCGACCCGAATTAGAAAATTCAAAAATAAATGCGAAAAAATTCTAAAAATTATAAAACATCATCCAGGCTTCATTTACAGACGAAACGGGTCAGGACTGGCCGAAAAATAGGGAAGAAAAAAAATTTCCTTCCTATCCGTTCGAACCCGACCCGAATTAGAAAATCCAAAACTATATGCGAAAAAATTCTAAAAATTAAAAAACGTCATCCAGGCTTCATTTACAGACGAAACGGGTCAGGAGTGGCCGAAAAATAGGGAAGAAAAAAAAATTTTTTCCTATCCGTACGAACCCGACCCAAATTAGAATATCCAAAAGTAAATGGGAAAAAATTCTAAAAATTAAAAAACGTCATCCAGGCTTCGTTTCAAGTCAAAACGGGTCAGGACTGGCCGAAAAATAGAGAAGAAAAAAAATTTCCTTCCTATCCGTTCGAACCCGACCCGAATTAGAAAATTCAAAAATAAATGCGAAAAAATTCTAAAAATTGAAAAACATCATCCAGGCTTCATTTCAAGTTGAAACGGTTCAGGACTGGCCGAAAAATAGAGAACAAAAAAAATTTCCTTCCTATCCGTTCGAACCCGACCCCAATTAGGAAATTCAAAAATAAAAGTGAAAAAATTCTGAAAATTATAAAACATCATCCAGGCTTCATGTCCAGGCGAAACGGGTCAGGACAGGCCGAAAAATAGAGAACAAAAAAAATTTCCTTCCTATCCGTTCGAACCCGACCCGAATTAGAAAATTCAAAAATAAATGCGAAAAAATTCTAAAAATTATAAAACATTATCCAGGCTTCATTTCCAGACGAAACGGGTCAGGACAGGCCAAAAAATAGCGAGTAAAAAAAATTTCCTTCCTATCCGTCCGAACCCGACCCGAATTAGAAAATTCTAAAATAAATGCGAAAAAATTCTAAAAATTAAAAAACATCATCCTGGCTTCATTTCAAAAAGAAACGGGTCAGGACAGGCCGAAAAATAGAGAACAAAAAAAATTTCCTTCCTCTCCGTTCGAACCCGACCCGAATTAGAAAATTCAAAAATAAATGCGAAAAAAATTCTAAAAATTATAAAACATCATCCAGGCTTCATTTACAGACCAAACGGGTCAGGACTGGCCGAAAAATAGGGAAGAAAAAAAATTTCCTTCCTATCCGTTCGAACCCGACCCGAATTAGAAAATCCAAAAGTAAATGCGAAAAAATTCTAAAAATTAAAAAACGTCATCCAGGCTTCATTTACAGACGAAACGGGTCAGGAGTGGCCGAAAAATAGGGAAGAAAAAAAAAATTTTCCTGTCCGTTCGAACCCGACCCAAATTAGAAAATCCAAAAGTAAATGCGAAAAAATTCTAAAAATTAAAAAACGTCATCCAGGCTTCGTTTCAAGTCAAAACGGGTCAGGACTGGCCGAAAAATAGAGAATAAAAAAAATTTCCTTCCTATCCGTTCGAACCCGACCCGAATAAGAAAATTCAAAAATAAATGCGAGAAAATTCTAAAAATTGAAAAACATCATCCAGGCTTCATTTCAAGTTGAAACGGTTCAAGACTGGCCGAAAAATAGAGAACAAAAAAAATTTCCTTCCTATCCGTTCGAACCCGACCCCAATTAGGAAATTCAAAAATAAAAGCGAAAAAATTCTAAAAATTATAAAACATCATCCAGGCTTCATGTCCAGGCGAAACGGGTCAGGACAGGCCAAAAAATAGAGAAAAAAAAAAAAAAAATTTCCTCCCTATCCGTTCGAACCCGATCCGAATTAGAAAATTCAAAAATAAATGCAAAAAAATTCTAAAAATTAAAAAACATCATCCAGGCTTCATTTGAAGTCGAAACGGGTCAGGACCGGCCAAAAAAAAGAGAACAAAAAAAATTTCATTCCAATCCGTTCGAACCCGACCTGAATTAGAAAATCCAAAAGAAAATGCGAAAAAATTCTAAAAATTAAAAAACGTCATCCAGGCTTCGTGTCAAGTCAAAACGGGTCAGGACAGGCTAAAAAATAGCGAGCAAAAAAAATTTCCTTCTTATCCGTTCGAACCCGACCCGAATTACAAAATTCTAAAATAAATGCGAAAAAATTCTAAAAATTAAAAAACATCATCCTGGCTTCATTTCAAAAAGAAACGGGTCAGGACAGGCCGAAAAATAGAGAAAAAAAAAATTTCCCTCATCTCCGTTCGGACCCGACCCGAATTAGAAAATTCAAAAATAAATGCGAAAAAATTGTAAAAATTAAAAAACATTATCCAGGCTTCATTTGAAGTCGAAACGGGTCAGGACCGGCCAAAAAAAAGAGTACAAAAAAAATTTCATTCCTATCCGTTCGAACACGACCCGAATTAGAAAATCCAAAAGAAAATGCGAAAAAATTCTAAAAATAAAAAAAACGTCATCCAGGCTTCGTTTCAATTCAAAACGGGTCAGGACTAGCCAAAAAATAGAGAAGAAAAAAAATTTCCTTCCTATCCGTTCGAACCTGACCCGAATTACAAAATTCAAAAATAAATGCGAAAAAATTCTAAAAATCAAAAAACATCATCCTGGCTGCATTTCAAGAAGAAACGGGTCAAGACTGGCCGAAAAATAGAGAACAAAAACAATTTCCTTCCTCTCCGCTCGAACCCAACCCGAATTAGAAAATTCAAAAATAAATGCGAAAAAATTCTAAAAATTATAAAACATCATCCAGGCTTCATTTCCAGACGAAACGGGTCAGGACAGGCCAAAAAATAGCGAGCAAAAAAAATTTCCTTCCTATCCGTTCGATCCCGACCCGAATTAGAAAATTCTAAAATAAATGCGAAAAAATTCTAAAAATTAAAAAACATCATCCTGGCTTCATTTCAAAAAGAAACGGGTCAGGACAGGCCGAAAAATAGAGAACAAAAAAAATTTCCTTCCTCTCCGTTCGAACCCGACCCAAATTAGAAAATTCAAAAATAAATGCGAAAAAATTCTAAAAATTATAAAACATCATCCAGGCTTCATTTACAGACGAAACGGGTCAGGACTGGCCGAAAAATAGGGAAGAAAAAAAATTTCCTTCCTATCCGTTCGAACCCGACCCGAATTAGAAAATCCAAAAGTAAATGACAAAAAATTCTAAAAATTAAAAAACGTCATCCAGGCTTCATTTACGGACGAAACGAGTCAGGACTGGCCGAAAAATAGGGAAGAAAAAAAAAATTTTCCAATCCGTTCGAACCCGACCCAAATTAGAAAATCCAAAAGTAAATGCGAAAAAATTCTAAAAATGAAAAAACATCATCCAGGCTTCGTTTCAAGTCAAAACAGGTCAGGACTGGCCAAAAATAGAGAAGAAAAAAAATTTCCTTCCTATCCGTTCGAACCCGACCCGAATTAGAAAATTCAAAAATAAATTCGAAAAAATTCTAAAAATTGAAAAACATCATCCAGGCTTCATTTCAAGTTGAAATGGTTCAGGACTGGCCGAAAAATAGAGAATAAAAAAAATTTCCTTCCTATCCGTTCGAACTCGACCCGAATTAGAGAATTCTAAAACAAATGCGAAAAAATTCAAAAAATTAAAAAACATCATCCAGGCTTCATTTCAAGTCGAAACGGGTCAGGACAGGCCGGAAAATAGAGAACAAAAAAAATTTTCTTCCTATCCGTTCGAACACGACCCGAATTAGAAAATTCAAAAATAAAAGCGAAAAAATTCCAAAAATTAAAAAACATCATCCAAGCTTCATTTGAAGTCGAAACAGGTCATGACAGGCCAAAAAATAGAAAAACAAAAAAAATTTCCTTCCTATCCGTTCGAACTCGACCCGAATTAGAAAATTCTAAAATAAATGCGAAAAAATTCAAAAAATTAAAAAACATCATCCAGGCTTCATTTCAAGTCGAAACGGGTCAGGACAGGCCGAAAAATAGAGAACAAAAAAAATTTCCTTCCTATCCGTTCGAACCCGACCCGAATTAGAAAATTCAAAAATAAATGCGAAAAAATTCTAAAAATTATAAAACATCATCCAGGCTTCATTTCCAGACGAAACGGGTCAGGACAGGCCAAAAAATAGCGAGCAAAAAAAATTTCCTTCCTATCCGTTCGAACCCGACCCGAATTAGAAAATTCTAAAATAAATGCGAAAAAATTCTAAAAATTAAAAAACATCATCCTGGCTTCATTTGAAAAAGAAACGGGTCAGGACAGGCCGAAAAATAGGGAACAAAAAAAATTTCCTTCCTCTCCGTTCGAACCCGACCCGAATTAGAAAATTCAAAAATAAATGCGAAAAAATTCTAAAAATTATAAAACATCATCCAGGCTTCATTTACAGACGAAACGGGTCAGGACTGGCCGAAAAATAGGGAAGAAAAAAAATTTCCTTCCTATCCGTTCGAACCCGACCCGAATTAGAAAATCCAAAAGTAAATGCGAAAAAATTCTGAAAATTAAAAAACGTCATCCAGGCTTCATTTACAGACGAAACGAGTCAGGACTGGCCGAAAAATAGGGAAGAAAAAAAAAAATTTTCCTATCCGTTCGAACCCGACCCAAATTAGAAAATCCAAAAGTAAATGCGAAAAAATTCTAAAAATTAAAAAACATCATCCAGGCTTCGTTTCAAGTCAAAACGGGTCAAGACTGGCCGAAAAATAGAGAAGAAAAAAAATTTCCTTCCTATCCGTTCGAACCCGACCCGAATTAGAAAATTAAAAAATAAATGCGAAAAAATTCTAAAAATTGAAAAACATCATCCAGGCTTCATTTCAAGTGGAAATGGTTCAGGACTGGCCGAAAAATAGAGAAGAAAAAAAATTTCCTTCCTATCCGTTCGAACTCGACCCGAACTAGAAAATTCTAAAACAAATGCGAAAAAATTCAAAAAATTAAAAAACATCATCCAGGCTTCATTTCAAGTCGAAACGGGTCAGGACAGGCCGGAAAATAGAGAACAAAAAAAATTTTCTTCCTATCCGTTCGAACACGACCCGAATTAGAAAATTCAAAAATAAAAGCGAAAAAATTCCAAAAATTAAAAAACATCATCCAGGCTTCATTTGAAGTCGAAACGGGTCATGACAGGCCAAAAAATAGAAAAACAAAAAAAATTTCCTTCCTATCCGTTCGAACTCGACCCGAATTAGAAAATTCTAAAATAAATGCGAAAAAATTCAAAAAATTAAAAAACATCATCCAGGCTTCATTTCAAGTCGAAACGGGTCAGGACAGGCCGAAAAATAGAGAACAAAAAAAATTTCCTTCCTATCCGTTCGAACCTGACCCGAATTAGAAAATTCAAAAATAAATGCGAAAAAATTCTAAAAACTATAAAACATCATCCAGGCTTCATTTCCAGACGAAACGGGTCAGGACAGGCCAAAAAATAGCGGGCAAAAAAAATTTCCTTCCTATCTGTTCGAACCCGACCCGAATTAGAAAATTCTAAAATAAATGCGAAAAAATTCTAAAAATTAAAAAACATCATCCTGGCTTCATTTCAAAAAGAAACGGGTCAGGACAGGCCGAAAAATAGAGAACAAAAAAAATTTCCATCTTATCCGTTCGAACCCGACCCGAATTAGAAAATTCAAAAATAAATGCGAAAAAATTCTAAAAATTATAAAACATCATCCAGGCTTCATTTCCAGACGAAACGGGTCAGAACAGGCCAAAAAATAGCGAGCAAAAAAAATTTCCTTCCTCTCCGTTCGAACCCGACCCGAATTAGAAAATTCAAAAATAAATGCGAAAAAATTCTAAAAATTATAAAACATCATCCAGGCTTCATTTACAGACGAAACAGGTCAGGACTGGCCGAAAAATAGGGAAGAAAAAAAATTTCCTTCCTATCCGTTCGAACCCGACCCGAATTAGAAAATCCAAAAGTATATGCGAAAAAATTCTAAAAATTAAAAAACGTCATCCAGGCTTCATTTACAGACAAAACGGGTCAGGAGTGGCCGAAAAATAGGGAAGAAAAAAAAATTTTTTCCTATCCGTTCGAACCCGACCCAAATTAGAATATCCAAAAGTAAATGGGAAAAAATTCTAAAAATTATAAAACATCATCCAGGCTTCATTTCCAGACGAAACGGGTCAGAACAGGCCAAAAAATAGCGAGCAAAAAAAATTTCCTTCCTATCCGTTCGAACCCGACCCGAATTAGAAAATTCTAAAATAAATGCGAAAAAATTCTAAAAATTAAAAAACATCATCCTGGCTTCATTTCAAAAAGAAAAGGGTCAGGACAGGCCGAAAAATAGAGAACAAAAAAAATTTCCTTCCTCTCCGTTCGAACCCGACCCGAATTAGAAAATTCAAAAATAAATGCGAAAAAAATTCTAAAAATTATAAAACATCATCCAGGCTTCATTTACAGACCAAACGGGTCAGGACTGGCCGAAAAATAGGGAAGAAAAAAAATTTCCTTCCTATCCGTTCGAACCCGACCCGAAGTAGAAAATCCAAAAGTAAATGCGAAAAAATTCTAAAAATTAAAAAACGTCATCCAGGCTTCATTTACAGACGAAACGGGTCAGGAGTGGCCGAAAAATAGGGAAGAAAAAAAAAATTTTCCTGTCCGTTCGAACCCGACCCAAATTAGAAAATCCAAAAGTAAATGCGAAAAAATTCTAAAAATTAAAAAACGTCATCCAGGCTTCGTTTCAAGTCAAAACGGGTCAGGACTGGCCGAAAAATAGAGAATAAAAAAAATTTCCTTCCTATCCGTTCGAACCCGACCCGAATAAGAAAATTCAAAAATAAATGCGAGAAAATTCTAAAAATTGAAAAACATCACCAGGCTTCATTTCAAGTTGAAACGGTTCAAGACTGGCCGAAAAATAGAGAACAAAAAAAATTTCCTTCCTATCCGTTTGAACCCGACCCCAATTAGGAAATTCAAAAATAAAAGCGAAAAAATTCTAAAAATTATAAAACATCATCCAGGCTTCATGTCCAGGCGAAACGGGTCAGGACAGGCCAAAAAATAGAGAAAAAAAAAAAAAAAAAATTTCCTCCCTATCCGTTCGAACCCGATCCGAATTAGAAAATTCAAAAATAAATGCAAAAAAATTCTAAAAATTAAAAAACATCATCCAGGCTTCATTTGAAGTCGAAACGGGTCAGGACCGGCCAAAAAAAAGAGAACAAAAAAAATTTCATTCCAATCCGTTCGAACCCGACCTGAATTAGAAAATCCAAAAGAAAATGCGAAAAAATTCTAAAAATTAAAAAACGTCATCCAGGCTTCGTGTCAAGTCAAAACGGGTCAGGACAGGCTAAAAAATAGCGAGCAAAAAAAATTTCCTTCTTATCCGTTCGAACCCGACCCGAATTACAAAATTCTAAAATAAATGCGAAAAAATTCTAAAAATTAAAAAACATCATCCTGGCTTCATTTCAAAAAGAAACGGGTCAGGACAGGCCGAAAAATAGAGAAAAAAAAAAATTTCCCTCATCTCCGTTCGGACCCGACTCGAATTAGAAAATTCAAAAATAAATGCGAAAAAATTGTAAAAATTAAAAAACATTATCCAGGCTTCATTTGAAGTCGAAACGGGTCAGGACCGGCCAAAAAAAAGAGTACAAAAAAAATTTCATTCCTATCCGTTCGAACACGACCCGAATTAGAAAATCCAAAAGAAAATGCGAAAAAATTCTAAAAATAAAAAAACGTCATCCAGGCTTCGTTTCAATTCAAAACGGGTCAGGACTAGCCAAAAAATAGAGAAGAAAAAAAATTTCCTTCCTATCCGTTCGAACCTGACCCGAATTACAAAATTCAAAAATAAATGCGAAAAAATTCTAAAAATCAAAAAACATCATCCTGGCTGCATTTCAAGAAGAAACGGGTCAAGACTGGCCGAAAAATAGAGAACAAAAACAATTTCCTTCCTCTCCGCTCGAACCCAACCCGAATTAGAAAATTCAAAAATAAATGCGAAAAAATTCTAAAAATTATAAAACATCATCCAGGCTTCATTTCCAGACGAAACGGGTCAGGACAGGCCAAAAAATAGCGAGCAAAAAAAATTTCCTTCCTATCCGTTCGATCCCGACCCGAATTAGAAAATTCTAAAATAAATGCGAAAAAATTCTAAAAATTAAAAAACATCATCCTGGCTTCATTTCAAAAAGAAACGGGTCAGGACAGGCCGAAAAATAGAGAACAAAAAAAATTTCCTTCCTCTCCGTTCGAACCCGACCCGAATTAGAAAATTCAAAAATAAATGCGAAAAAATTCTAAAAATTATAAAACATCATCCAGGCTTCATTTACAGACGAAACGGGTCAGGACTGGCCGAAAAATAGGGAAGAAAAAAAATTTCCTTCCTATCCGTTCGAACCCGACCCGAATTAGAAAATCCAAAAGTAAATGACAAAAAATTCTAAAAATTAAAAAACGTCATCCAGGCTTCATTTACGGACGAAACGAGTCAGGACTGGCCGAAAAATAGGGAAGAAAAAAAAAATTTTCCAATCCGTTCGAACCCGACCCAAATTAGAAAATCCAAAAGTAAATGCGAAAAAATTCTAAAAATGAAAAAACATCATCCAGGCTTCGTTTCAAGTCAAAACAGGTCAGGACTGGCCAAAAATAGAGAAGAAAAAAAATTTCCTTCCTATCCGTTCGAACCCGACCCGAATTAGAAAATTCAAAAATAAATTCGAAAAAATTCTAAAAATTGAAAAACATCATCCAGGCTTCATTTCAAGTTGAAATGGTTCAGGACTGGCCGAAAAATAGAGAATAAAACAAATTTCCTTCCTATCCGTTCGAACTCGACCCGAATTAGAGAATTCTAAAACAAATGCGAAAAAATTCAAAAAATTAAAAAACATCATCCAGGCTTCATTTCAAGTCGAAACGGGTCAGGACAGGCCGGAAAATAGAGAACAAAAAAAATTTTCTTCCTATCCGTTCGAACACGACCCGAATTAGAAAATTCAAAAATAAAAGCGAAAAAATTCCAAAAATTAAAAAACATCATCCAGGCTTCATTTGAAGTCGAAACGGGTCATGACAGGCCAAAAAATAGAAAAACAAAAAAAATTTCCTTCCTATCCGTTCGAACTCGACCCGAATTAGAAAATTCTAAAATAAATGCGAAAAAATTCAAAAAATTAAAAAACATCATCCAGGCTTCATTTAAAGTCGAAACGGGTCAGGACAGGCCGAAAAATAGAGAACAAAAAAAATTTCCTTCCTATCCGTTCGAACCCGACCCGAATTAGAAAATTCAAAAATAAATGCGAAAAAATTCTAAAAATTATAAAACATCATCCAGGCTTCGTTTCCAGACGAAACGGGTCAGGACAGGCCAAAAAATAGCGAGCAAAAAAAATTTCCTTCCTATCCGTTCGAACCCGACCCGAATTAGAAAATTCTAAAATAAATGCGAAAAAATTCTAAAAATTAAAAAACATCATCCTGGCTTCATTTGAAAAAGAAACGGGTCAGGACAGGCCGAAAAATAGGGAACAAAAAAAATTTCCTTCCTCTCCGTTCGAACCCGACCCGAATTAGAAAATTCAAAAATAAATGCGAAAAAATTCTAAAAATTATAAAACATCATCCAGGCTTCATTTACAGACGAAACGGGTCAGGACTGGCCGAAAAATAGGGAAGAAAAAAAATTTCCTTCCTATCCGTTCGAACCCGACCCGAATTAGAAAATCCAAAAGTAAATGCGAAAAAATTCTGAAAATTAAAAAACGTCATCCAGGCTTCATTTACAGACGAAACGAGTCAGGACTGGCCGAAAAATAGGGAAGAAAAAAAAAATTTTTCCTATCCGTTCGAACCCGACCCAAATTAGAAAATCCAAAAGTAAATGCGAAAAAATTCTAAAAATTAAAAAACATCATCCAGGCTTCGTTTCAAGTCAAAACGGGTCAAGACTGGCCGAAAAATAGAGAAGAAAAAAAATTTCCTTCCTATCCGTTCGAACCCGACTCGAATTAGAAAATTAAAAAATAAATGCGAAAAAATTCTAAAAATTGAAAAACATCATCCAGGCTTCATTTCAAGTGGAAATGGTTCAGGACTGGCCGAAAAATAGAGAAGAAAAAAAATTTCCTTCCTATCCGTTCGAACTCGACCCGAACTAGAAAATTCTAAAACAAATGCGAAAAAATTCAAAAAATTAAAAAACATCATCCAGGCTTCATTTCAAGTCGAAACGGGTCAGGACAGGCCGGAAAATAGAGAACAAAAAAAATTTTCTTCCTATCCGTTCGAACACGACCCGAATTAGAAAATTCAAAAATAAAAGCGAAAAAATTCCAAAAATTAAAAAACATCATCCAGGCTTCATTTGAAGTCGAAACGGGTCATGACAGGCCAAAAAATAGAAAAACAAAAAAAATTTCCTTCCTATCCGTTCGAACTCGACCCGAATTAGAAAATTCTAAAATAAATGCGAAAAAATTCAAAAAATTAAAAAACATCATCCAGGCTTCATTTCAAGTCGAAACGGGTCAGGACAGGCCGAAAAATAGAGAACAAAAAAAATTTCCTTCCTATCCGTTCGAACCCGACCCGAATTAGAAAATTCAAAAATAAATGCGAAAAAATTCTAAAAACTATAAAACATCATCCAGGCTTCATTTCCAGACGAAACGGGTCAGGACAGGCCAAAAAATAGCGGGCAAAAAAAATTTCCTTCCTATCTGTTCGAACCCGACCCGAATTAGAAAATTCTAAAATAAATGCGAAAAAATTCTAAAAATTAAAAAACATCATCCTGGCTTCATTTCAAAAAGAAACGGGTCAGGACAGGCCGAAAAATAGAGAACAAAAAAAATTTCCATCCTATCCGTTCGAACCCGACCCGAATTAGAAAATTCAAAAATAAATGCGAAAAAATTCTAAAAATTATAAAACATCATCCAGGCTTCATTTCCAGACGAAACGGGTCAGAACAGGCCAAAAAATAGCGAGCAAAAAAAATTTCCTTCCTATCCGTTCGAACTCGACCCGAATTAGAAAATTCTAAAATAAATGCGAAAAAATTCTAAAAATTAAAAAACATCATCCTGGCTTCATTTCAAAAAGAAAAGGGTCAGGACAGGCCGAAAAATAGAGAACAAAAAAAATTTCCTTCCTCTCCGTTCGAACCCGACCCGAATTAGAAAATTCAAAAATAAATGCGAAAAAATTCTAAAAATTATAAAACATCATCCAGGCTTCATTTACAGACGAAACGGGTCAGGACTGGCCGAAAAATAGGGAAGAAAAAAAATTTCCTTCCTATCCGTTCGAACCCGACCCGAATTAGAAAATCCAAAAGTATATGCGAAAAAATTCTAAAAATTAAAAAACATCATCCAGGCTTCATTTACAGACAAAACGGGTCAGGAGTGGCCGAAAAATAGGGAAGAAAAAAAAAAAATTTTCCTATCCGTTCGAACCCGACCCAAATTAGAATATCCAAAAGTAAATGGGAAAAAATTCTAAAAATTAAAAAACATCATCCAGGCTTCGTTTCAAGTCAAAACGGGTCAGGACTGGCCGAAAAATAGAGAAGAAAAAAAATTTCCTTCCTATCCGTTCGAACCCGACCCGAATTAGAAAATTCAAAAATAAATGCGAGAAAATTCTAAAAATTGAAAAACATCATCCAGGCTTCATTTCAAGTTGAAACGGTTCAGGACTGGCCGAAAAATAGAGAACAAAAAAAATTTCCTTCCTATCCGTTCGAACCCGACCCCAATTAGGAAATTCAAAAATAAAAGCGAAAAAATTCTAAAAATTATAAAACATCATCCAGGCTTCATGTCCAGGCGAAACGGGTCAGGACAGGCCGAAAAATAGAGAAGAAAAAAAATTTCCATCCTATCCGTTCGAACCCGACCCGAATTAGAAAATTCAAAAATAAATGCGAAAAAATTCTAAAAATTATAAAACATTATCCAGGCTTCATTTCCAGACGAAACGGGTCAGGACAGGCCAAAAAATAGCGAGCAAAAAAAATATCTTTCCTATCCGTCCGAACCCGACCCGAATTAGAAAATTCTAAAATAAATGCGAAAAAATTCTAAAAATTAAAAAACATCATCCTGGCTTCATTTCAAAAAGAAACGGGTCAGGACAGGCCGAAAAATAGAGAACAAAAAAAATTTCCATCCTCTCCGTTCGAACCCGACCCGAATTAGAAAATTCAAAAATAAATGCGAAAAAATTCTAAAAATTATAAAACATCATCCTGGCTTCATTTACAGACCAAACGGGTCAGGACTGGCCGAAAAATAGGGAAGAAAAAAAATTTCCTTCCTATCCGTTCGAACCCGACCCGAATTAGAAAATCCAAAAGTAAATGCGAAAAAATTCTAAAAATTAAAAAACGTCATCCAGGCTTCATTTACAGACGTAACGGGTCAGGAGTGGCCGAAAAATAGGGAAGAAAAAAAAAAAATTTTCCTGTCCGTTCGACCCCGACCCAAATTAGAAAATCCAAAAGTAAATGCGAAAAAATTCTGAAAATTAAAAAACGTCATCCAGGCTTCATTTACAGACGAAACGAGTCAGGACTGGCCGAAAAATAGGGAAGAAAAAAAAAATTTTTCCTATCCGTTCGAACCCGACCCAAATTAGAAAATCCAAAAGTAAATGCGAAAAAATTCTAAAAATTAAAAAACATCATCCAGGCTTCGTTTCAAGTCAAAACGGGTCAAGACTGGCCGAAAAATAGAGAAGAAAAAAAATTTCCTTCCTATCCGTTCGAACCCGACCCGAATTAGAAAATTAAAAAATAAATGCGAAAAAATTCTAAAAATTGAAAAACATCATCCAGGCTTCATTTCAAGTGGAAATGGTTCAGGACTGGCCGAAAAATAGAGAAGAAAAAAAATTTCCTTCCTATCCGTTCGAACTCGACCCGAACTAGAAAATTCTAAAACAAATGCGAAAAAATTCAAAAAATTAAAAAACATCATCCAGGCTTCATTTCAAGTCGAAACGGGTCAGGACAGGCCGGAAAATAGAGAACAAAAAAAATTTTCTTCCTATCCGTTCGAACACGACCCGAATTAGAAAATTCAAAAATAAAAGCGAAAAAATTCCAAAAATTAAAAAACATCATCCAGGCTTCATTTGAAGTCGAAACGGGTCATGACAGGCCAAAAAATAGAAAAACAAAAAAAAATTTCCTTCCTATCCGTTCGAACTCGACCCGAATTAGAAAATTCTAAAATAAATGCGAAAAAATTCAAAAAATTAAAAAACATCATCCAGGCTTCATTTCAAGTCGAAACGGGTCAGGACAGGCCGAAAAATAGAGAACAAAAAAAATTTCCTTCCTATCCGTTCGAACCCGACCCGAATTAGAAAATTCAAAAATAAATGCGAAAAAATTCTAAAAACTATAAAACATCATCCAGGCTTCATTTCCAGACGAAACGGGTCAGGACAGGCCAAAAAATAGCGGGCAAAAAAAATTTCCTTCCTATCTGTTCGAACCCGACCCGAATTAGAAAATTCTAAAATAAATGCGAAAAAATTCTAAAAATTAAAAAACATCATCCTGGCTTCATTTCAAAAAGAAACGGGTCAGGACAGGCCGAAAAATAGAGAACAAAAAAAATTTCCTTCCTATCCGTTCGAACCCGACCCGAATTAGAAAATTCAAAAATAAATGCGATAAAATTCTAAAAATTATAAAACATCATCCAGGCTTCATTTCCAGACGAAACGGGTCAGAACAGGCCAAAAAATAGCGAGCAAAAAAAATTTCCTTCCTATCCGTTCGAACCCGACCCGAATTAGAAAATTCTAAAATAAATGCGAAAAAATTCTAAAAATTAAAAAACATCATCCTGGCTTCATTTCAAAAAGAAAAGGGTCAGGACAGGCCGAAAAATAGAGAACAAAAAAAATTTCCTTCCTCTCCGTTCGAACCCGACCCGAATTAGAAAATTCAAAAATAAATGCGAAAAAATTCTTAAAATTATAAAACATCATCCAGGCTTCATTTACAGACGAAACGGGTCAGGACTGGCCGAAAAATAGGGAAGAAAAAAAAATTTCCTTCCTATCCGTTCGAACCCGACCCGAATTAGAAAATCCAAAAGTATATGCGAAAAAATTCTAAAAATTAAAAAACGTCATCCAGGCTTCATTTACAGACAAAACGGGTCAGGAGTGGCCGAAAAATAGGGAAGAAAAAAATTTTTTTTCCTATCCGTTCGAACCCGACCCAAATTAGAATATCCAAAAGTAAATGGGAAAAAATTCTAAAAATTAAAAAACGTCATCCAGGCTTCGTTTCAAGTCAAAACGGGTCAGGACTGGCCGAAAAATAGAGAAGAAAAAAAATTTCCTTCCTATCCGTTCGAACCCGACCCGAATTAGAAAATTCAAAAATAAATGCGAGAAAATTCTAAAAATTGAAAAACATCATCCAGGCTTCATTTCAAGTTGAAACGGTTCAGGACTGGCCGAAAAATAGAGAACAAAAAAAATTTCCTTCCTATCCGTTCGAACCCGACCCCAATTAGGAAATTCAAAAATAAAAGCGAAAAAATTCTAAAAATTATAAAACATCATCCAGGCTTCATGTCCAGGCGAAACGGGTCAGGACAGGCCGAAAAATAGAGAACAAAAAAAATTTCCTTCCTATCCGTTCGAACCCAACCCGAATTAGAAAATTCAAAAATAAATGCGAAAAAATTCTAAAAATTATAAAACATTATCCAGGCTTCATTTCCAGACGAAACGGGTCAGGACAGTCCAAAAAATAGCGAGCAAAAAAAATTTCTCTCCTATCCGTCCGAACCCGACCCGAATTAGAAAATTCTAAAATAAATGCGAAAAAATTCTAAAAATTAAAAAACATCATCCTGGCTTCATTTCAAAAAGAAACGGGTCAGGACAGGCCGAAAAATAGAGAACAAAAAAAATTTCCTTCCTCTCCGTTCGAACCCGACCCGAATTAGAAAATTCAAAAATAAATGCGAAAAAATTCTAAAAATTATAAAACATCATCCTGGCTTCATTTACAGACCAAACGGGTCAGGACTGGCCGAAAAATAGGGAAGAAAATAAATTTCCTTCCTATCCGTTCGAACCCGACCCGAATTAGAAAATCCAAAAGTAAATGCGAAAAAATTCTAAAAATTAAAAAACGTCATCCAGGCTTCATTTACAGACGTAACGGGTCAGGAGTGGCCGAAAAATAGGGAAGAAAAAAAAAAAAAATTCCTGTCCGTTCGACCCCGACCCAAATTAGAAAATCCAAAAGTAAATGCGAAAAAATTCTGAAAATTAAAAAACGTCATCCAGGCTTCATTTACAGACGAAACGAGTCAGGACTGGCCGAAAAATAGAGAAGAAAAAAAAAAATTTTCCTATCCGTTCGAACCCGACCCAAATTAGAAAATCCAAAAGTAAATGCGAAAAAATTCTAAAAATTAAAAAACATCATCCAGGCTTCATTTGAAGTCGAAACGGGTCATGACAGGCCAAAAAATAGAAAAACAAAAAAAATTTCCTTCCTATCCGTTCGAACTCGACCCGAATTAGAAAATTCTAAAATAAATGCGAAAAAATTCAAAAAATCAAAAAACATCATCCAGGCTTCATTTCAAGTCGAAACGGGTCAGGACAGGCCGAAAAATAGAGAACAAAAAAAATTTTCTTCCTATCCGTTCGAACACGACCCGAATTAGAAAATTCAAAAATAAAAGCGAAAAAATTCCAAAAATTAAAAAACATCATCCAGGCTTCATTTGAAGTCGAAACGGGTCATGACAGGCCAAAAAATAGAAAAACAAAAAAAATTTCCTTCCTATCCGTTCGAACTCGACCCGAATTAGAAAATTCTAAAATAAATGCGAAAAAATTCAAAAAATCAAAAAACATCATCCAGGCTTCATTTCAAGTCGAAACGGGTCAGGACAGGCCGAAAAATAGAGAACAAAAAAAATTTCCTTCCTATCCGTTCGAACCCGACCCGAATTAGAAAATTCAAAAATAAATGCGAAAAAATTCTAAAAACTATAAAACATCATCCAGGCTTCATTTCCAGACGAAACGGGTCAGGACAGGCCAAAAAATAGCGAGCAAAAAAAATTTCCTTCCTATCTGTTCGAACCCGACCCGAATTAGAAAATTCTAAAATAAATGCGAAAAAATTCTAAAAATTAAAAAACATCATCCTGGCTTCATTTCAAAAAGAAACGGGTCAGGACAGGCCGAAAAATAGAGAACAAAAAAAATTTCCTTCCTATCCGTTCGAACCCGACCCGAATTAGAAAATTCAAAAATAAATGCGAAAAAATTTTAAAAATTATAAAACATCATCCAGGCTTCATTTCCAGACGAAACGGGTCAGAACAGGCCAAAAAATAGCGAGCAAAAAAAATTTCCTTCCTATCCGTTCGAACCCGACCCGAATTAGAAAATTCTAAAATAAATGCGAAGAAATTCTAAAAATTAAAAAACATCATCCTGGCTTCATTTCAAAAAGAAAAGGGTCAGGACAGGCCGAAAAATAGAGAACAAAAAAAATTTCCTTCCTCTCCGTTCGAACCCGACCCGAATTAGAAAATTCAAAAATAAATGCGAAAAAATTCTGAAAATTATAAAACATCATCCAGGCTTCATTTACAGACGAAACGGGTCAGGACTGGCCGAAAAATAGGGAAGAAAAAAAATTTCCTTCCTATCCGTTCGAACCCGACCCGAATTAGAAAATCCAAAAGTATATGCGAAAAAATTCTAAAAATTAAAAAACGTCATCCAGGCTTCATTTACAGACAAAACGGGTCAGGAGTGGCCGAAAAATAGGGAAGAAAAAAATTTTTTTTCCTATCCGTTCGAACCCGACCCAAATTAGAATATCCAAAAAGTAAATGGGAAAAAATTCTAAAAATTAAAAAACGTCATCTAGGCTTCGTTTCAAGTCAAAACGGGTCAGGACTGGCCGAAAAATAGAGAAGAAAAAAAATTTCCTTCCTATCCGTTCGAACCCGACCCTAATTAGAAAATTCAAAAATAAATGCGAGAAAATTCTAAAAATTGAAAAACATCATCCAGGCTTCATTTCAAGTTGAAACGGTTCAGGACTGGCCGAAAAATAGAGAACAAAAAAAATTTCCTTCCTATCCGTTCGAACCCGACCCCAATTAGGAAATTCAAAATTAAAAGCGAAAAAATTCTAAAAATTATAAAACATCATCCAGGCTTCATGTCCAGGCGAAACGGGTCAGGACAGGCCGAAAAATAGAGAACAAAAAAAATTTCCTTCCTATCCGTTCGAACCCAACCCGAATTAGAAAATTCAAAAATAAATGCGAAAAAATTCTAAAAATTATAAAACATTATCCAGGCTTCATTTCCAGACGAAACGGGTCAGGACAGGCCAAAAAATAGCGAGCAAAAAAAATTTCTTTCCTATCCGTCCGAACCCGACCCGAATTAGAAAATTCTAAAATAAATGCGAAAAAATTCTAAAAATTAAAAAGCATCATCCTGGCTTCATTTGAAAAAGAAACGGGTCAGGACAGGCCGAAAAATAGAGAACAAAAAAAATTTCCTTCCTCTCCGTTCGAACCCGACCCGAATTAGAAAATTCAAAAATAAATGCGAAAAAATTCTAAAAATTATAAAACATCATCCAGGCTTCATTTACAGACCAAACGGGTCAGGACTGGCCGAAAAATAGGGTAGAAAAAAAATTTCCTTCCTATCCGTTCGAACCCGACCCGAATTAGAAAATCCAAAAGTAAATGCGAAAAAATTCTAAAAATTAAAAAACGTCATCCAGGCTTCATTTACAGACGTAACGGGTCAGGAGTGGCCGAAAAATAGGGAAGAAAAAAAAAATTTTTCCTGTCCGTTCGACCCCGACCCAAATTAGAAAATCCAAAAGTAAATGCGAAAAAATTCTAAAAATTAAAAAACGTCATCCAGGCTTCGTTTCAAGTCAAAACGGGTCAGGACTGGCCGAAAAATAGAGAATAAAAAAAATTTCCTTCCTATCCGTTCGAACCCGACCCGAATAAGAAAATTCAAAAATAAATGCGAGAAAATTCTAAAAATTGAAAAACATCATCCAGGCTTCATTTCAAGTTGAAACGGTTCAGGACTGGCCGAAAAATAGAGAACAAAAAAAATTTCCTTCCTATCCGTTCGAACCCGACCCCAATTAGGAAATTCAAAAATAAAAGCGAAAAAATTCTAAAAATTATAAAACATCATCCAGGCTTCATGTCCAGGCGAAACGGGTCAGGACAGGCCAAAAAATAGAGAAAAAAAAAAAAAAATTTCCTCCCTATCCGTTCGAACCCGATCCGAATTAGAAAATTCAAAAATAAATGCAAAAAAATTCTAAAAGTTAAAAAACATCATCCAGGCTTCATTTGAAGTCGATACGGGTCAGGACCGGCCAAAAAAAAGAGAACAAAAAAAATTTCATTCCAATCCGTTCGAACCCGACCCGAATTAGAAAATCCAAAAGAAAATGCGAAAAAATTCTAAAAATTAAAAAACGTCATCCAGGCTTCGTGTCAAGTCAAAACGGGTCAGGACAGGCTAAAAAATAGCGAGCAAAAAAAATTTCCTTCTTATCCGTTCGAACCCGACCCGAATTACAAAATTCTAAAATAAATGCGAAAATATTCTAAAAATTAAAAAACATCATCCTGGCTTCATTTCAAAAAGAAACGGGTCAGGACAGGCCGAAAAATAGAGAACAAAAAAAATTTCCTTCATCTCCGTTCGGACCCGACCCGAATTAGAAAATTCAAAAATAAATGCGAAAAAATTGTAAAAATTAAAAAACATCATCCAGGCTTCATTTGAAGTCGAAACGGGTCAGGACCGGCCAAAAAAAGGAGTACAAAAAAAATTTCATTCCTATCCGTTCGAACACGACCCGAATTAGAAAATCCTAAAGAAAATGCAAAAAAATTCTAAAAATAAAAAAACGTCATCCAGGCTTCGTTTCAAGTCAAAACGGGTCAGGACTAGCCAAAAAATAGAGAAGAAAAAAAATTTCCTTCCTATCCGTTCGAACCTGACCCGAATTACAAAATTCAAAAATAAATGCGAAAAAATTCTAAAAATCAAAAAACATCATCCTGACTGCATTTCCAGAAGAAACGGGTCAAGACTGGCCGAAAAATAGAGAACAAAAACAATTTCCTTCCTCTCCGCTCGAACCCGACCCGAAGTAGAAAATTCAAAAATAAATGCGAAAAAATTCTAAAAATTATAAAACATCATCCAGGCTTCATTTCCAGAAGAAACGGGTCAGGACAGGCCAAAAAATAGCGAGCAAAAAAAATTTCCTTCCTATCCGTTCGAACCCGACCCGAATTAGAAAATTCTAAAATAAATGCTAAAAAATTCTAAAAATTAAAAAACATCATCCTGGCTTCATTTCAAAAAGAAACGGGTCAGGACAGGCCGAAAAATAGAGAACAAAAAAAATTTCCTTCCTCTCCGTTCGAACCCGACCCGAATTAGAAAATTCAAAAATAAATGCGAAAAAATTCTAAAAATTATAAAACATCATACAGGCTTCATTTACAGACGAAACGGGTGAGGACTGGCTGAAAAATAGGGAAGAAAAAAAATTTCCTTCCTATCCGTTCGAACCCGACCCGAATTAGAAAATCCAAAAGTAAATGCGAAAAAATTCTAAAAATTAAAAAACGTCATCGAGGTTTCATTTACGGACGAAACGAGTCAGGACTGGCCGAAAAATAGGGAAGAAAAAAAAAAATTTTCCAATCCGTTCGAACCCGACCCAAATTAGAAAATCCAAAAGTAAATGCGAAAAAATTCTAAAAATTAAAAAACATCATCCAGGCTTCGTTTCAAGTCAAAACAGGTCAGGACTGGCCAAAAATAGAGAAGAAAAAAAATTTCCTTCCTATCCGTTCGAACCCGACCCGAATTAGAAAATTCAAAAATAAATGCGAAAAAATTCTAAAAATTGAAAAACATCATCCAGGCTTCATTTCAAGTTGAAATGGTTCAGGACTGGCCGAAAAATAGAGAAGAAAAAAAATTTCCTTCCTATCCGTTCGAACTCGACCCGAATTAGAGAATTCTAAAACAAATGCGAAAAAATTCAAAAAATTAAAAAACATCATCCAGGCTTCATTTCAAGTCGAAACGGGTCAGGACAGGCCGGAAAATAGAGAACAAAAAAAATTTTCTTCCTATCCGTTCGAACACGACCCGAATTAGAAAATTCTAAAATAAATACGAAAAAATTCCAAAAATTAAAAAACATCATCCAGGCTTCATTTGAAGTCGAAACGGGTCATGACAGGCCAAAAAATAGAAAAACAAAAAAAATTTCCTTCCTATCCGTTCGAACTCGACCCGAATTAGAAAATTCTAAACTAAATGCGAAAAAATTCAAAAAATTAAAAAACATCATCCAGGCTTCATTTCAAGTCGAAACGGGTCAGGACAGGCCGAAAAATAGAGAACAAAAAAAATTTCCTTCCTCTCCGTTCGAACCCGACCCGAATTAGAAAATTCAAAAATAACTGCGAAAAAATTCTAAAAATTATAAAACATCATCCAGGCTTCATTTACAGACGAAACGGGTCAGGACTTGCCGAAAAATAGGGAAGAAAAAAAATTTCCTTCCTATCCGTTCGAACCCGACCCGAATTAGAAAATCCAAAAGTAAATGCGAAAAAATTCTAAAAATTAAAAAACGTCATCCAGGCTTCATTTACAGACGAAACGAGTCAGGACTGGCCGAAAAATAGGGAAGAAAAAAAAAATTTTTCCTATCCGTTCGAACCCGACCCAAATTAGAAAATCCAAAAGTAAATGCGAAAAAATTCTAAAAATTAAAAAACATCATCCAGGCTTCGTTTCAAGTCAAAACGGGTCAGGACTGGCCGAAAAATAGAGAAGAAAAAAAATTTCCTTCCTATCCGTTCGAACCCGACCCGAATTAGAAAATTAAAAAATAAATGCGAAAAAATTCTAAAAATTGAAAAACATCATCCAGGCTTCATTTCAAGTGGAAATGGTTCAGGACTGGCCGAAAAATAGAGAAGAAAAAAAATTTCCTTCCTATCCGTTCGAACTCGACCCGAACTAGAAAATTCTAAAACAAATGCGAAAAAATTCAAAAAATTAAAAAACATCATCCAGGCTTCATTTCAAGTCGAAACGGGTCAGGACAGGCCGGAAAATAGAGAACAAAAAAAATTTTCTTCCTATCCGTTCGAACACGACCCGAATTAGAAAATTCAAAAATAAAAGCGAAAAAATTCCAAAAACTAAAAAACATCATCCAGGCTTCATTTGAAGTCGAAACGGGTCATGACAGGCCAAAAAATAGAAAAACAAAAAAAATTTCCTTCCTATCCGTTCGAACTCGACCCGAATTAGAAAATTCTAAAATAAATGCGAAAAAATTCAAAAAATTAAAAAACATCATCCAGGCTTCATTTCAAGTCGAAACGGGTCAGGACAGGCCGAAAAATAGAGAACAAAAAGAATTTCCTTCCTATCCGTTCGAACCCGACCCGAATTAGAAAATTCAAAAATAAATGCGAAAAAATTCTAAAAATTATAAAACATCATCCAGGCTTCATTTCCAGACAAAACGGGTCAGGACAGGCCAAAAAATAGCGAGCAAAAAAAATTTCCTTCCTATCCGTTCGAACCCGACCCGAATTAGAAAATTCTAAAATAAATGCGAAAAAATTCTAAAAATTAAAAAACATCATCCTGGCTTCATTTCAAAAAGAAACGGGTCAGGACAGGCCGAAAAATAGAGAACAAAAAAAATTTCCTTCCTATCCGTTCGAACCCGACCCGAATTAGAAAATTCAAAAATAAATGCAAAAAAATTCTAAAAATTATAAAACATTATCCAGGCTTCATTTCCAGACGAAACGGGTCAGGACAGGCCAAAAAATAGCGAGCAAAAAAAATTTCCTTCCTATCCGTCCGAACCCGACCCGAATTAGAAAATTCTAAAATAAATGCGAAAAAATTCTAAAAATTAAAAAACATCATCCTGGCTTCATTTCAAAAAGAAACGGGTCAGGACAGGCCGAAAAATAGAGAACAAAAAAAATTTCCTTCCTCTCCGTTCGAACCCGACCCGAATTAGAAAATTCAAAAATAAATGCGAAAAAATTCTAAAAATTATAAAACATCATCAGGGCTTCATTTACAGACCAAACGGGTCAGGACTGGCCGAAAAATAGGGAAGAAAAAAATTTCCTTCCTATCCGTTCGAACCCGACCCGAATTAGAAAATCCAAAAGTAAATGCGAAAAAATTCTAAAAATTAAAAAACGTCATCCAGGCTTCATTTACAGACGAAACGGGTCAGGAGTGGCCGAAAAATAGGGAAGAAAAAAAAAAATTTTCCTGTCCGTTCGAACCCGACCCAAATTAGAAAATCCAAAAGTAAATGCGAAAAAATTCTAAAAATTAAAAAACGTCATCCAGGCTTCGTTTCAAGTCAAAATGGGTCAGGACTGGCCGAAAAATAGAGAATAAAAAAAATTTCCTTCCTATCCGTTCGAACCCGACCCGAATTAGAAAATTCAAAAATAAATGCGAGAAAATTCTAAAAATTGAAAAACATCATCCAGGCTTCATTTCAAGTTGAAACGGTTCAGGACTGGCCGAAAAATAGAGAACAAAAAAAATTTCCTTCCTATCCGTTCGAACCCGACCCCAATTAGGAAATTCAAAAATAAAAGCGAAAAAATTCTAAAAATTATAAAACATCATCCAGGCTTCATGTCCAGGCGAAACGGGTCAGGACAGGCCAAAAAATAGAGAAAAAAAAAAAAAAAAATTCCTCCCTATCCGTTCGAACCCGATCCGAATTAGAAAATTCAAAAATAAATGCAAAAAAATTCTAAAAATTAAAAAACATCATCCAGGCTTCATTTGAAGTCGAAACGGGTCAGGACCGGCCAAAAAAAAGAGAACAAAAAAAATTTCATTCCAATCCGTTCGAACCCGACCCGAATTAGAAAATCCAAAAGAAAATACGAAAAAATTCTAAAAATTAAAAAACGTCATCCAGGCTTCGTGTCAAGTCAAAACGGGTCAGGACAGGCTAAAAAATAGCGAGCAAAAAAAATTTCCTTCTTATCCGTTCGAACCCGACCCGAATTACAAAATTCTAAAATAAATGCGAAAAAATTCTAAAAATTAAAAAACATCATCCTGGCTTCATTTCAAAAAGAAACGGGTCAGGACAGGCCGAAAAATAGAGAACAAAAAAATTTCCTTCATCTCCGTTCGGACCCGACCCGAATTAGAAAATTCAAAAGTAAATGCGAAAAAATTGTAAAAATTAAAAAACATCATCCAGGCTTCATTTGAAGTCGAAACGGGTCTGGACCGGCCAAAAAGAAGAGTACAAAAAAAATTTCATTCCTATCCGTTCGAACACGACCCGAATTAGAAAATCCAAAAGAAAATGCGAAAAAATTCTAAAAATAAAAAACGTCATCCAGGCTTCGTTTCAAGTCAAAACGGGTCAGGACTAGCCAAAAAATAGAGAAGAAAAAAAATTTCCTTCCTATCCGTTCGAACCCGACCCGAATTACAAAATTCAAAAACAAATGCGAAAAAAATCAAAAAATCAAAAAATATCATCCTGGCTGCATTTCAAGAAGAAACGGGTCAAGACTGGCCGAAAAATAGAGAACAAAAACAATTTCCTTCCTCTCCGCTCGAACCCGACCCGAATTAGAAAATTCAAAAATAAATGCGAAAAAATTCTAAAAATTATAAAACATCATCCAGGCTTCATTTCCAGACAAAACGGGTCAGGACACGCCAAAAAATAGCGAGCAAAAAAAATTTCCTTCCTCTCCGTTCGAACCCGACCCGAATTAGAAAATTCAAAAATAAGTGCGAAAAAATTCTAAAAATTATAAAAGATCATCCAGGCTTCATTTACAGACGAAACGGGTGAGGACTGGCCGAAAAATAGGGAAGAAAAAAAATTTCCTTCCTATCCATTCGAACCCGACCCGAATTAGAAAATCCAAAAGTAAATGCGAAAAAATTCTAAAAATTAAAAAACGTCATCCAGGCTTCATTTACGGACGAAACGAGTCAGGACTGGCCGAAAAATAGGGAAGAAAAAAAAAAATTTCCAATCCGTTCGAACCCGACCCAAATTAGAAAATCCAAAAGTAAATGCGAAAAAATTCTAAAAATTAAAAAACATCATCCAGGCTTCGTTTCAAGTCAAAACAGGTCAGGACTGGCCAAAAATATAGAAGAAAAAAAATTTCCTTCCTATCCGTTCGAACCCGACCCGAATTAGAAAATTCAAAAATAAAAGCGAAAAAATTCCAAAAATTAAAAAACATCATCCAGGCTTCATTTGAAGTCGAAACGGGTCATGACAGGCCAAAAAATAGAAAAACAAAAAAAAATTTCCTTCCTATCCGTTCGAACTCGACCCGAATTAGAAAATTCTAAAATAAATGCGAAAAAATTTAAAAAATTAAAAAACATCATCCAGGCTTCATTTCAAGTCGAAACGGGTCAGGACAGGCCGAAAAATAGAGAACAAAACAAATTTCCTTCCTATCCGTTCGAACCCGACCCGAATTAGAAAATTCAAAAATAAATGCGAAAAAATTCTAAAAATTATAAAACATCATCCAGGCTTCATTTCCAGACGGAACGGATCAGGACAGGCCAAAAAATAGAGAGCAAAAAAAATTTCCTTCCTATCCGTTCGAACCCGACCCGAATTAGAAAATTCTAAAATAAACGCGAAAAAATTCTAAAAATTAAAAAACATCATCCTGGCTTCATTTGAAAAAGAAACGGGTCAGGACAGGCCGAAAAATAGAGAACAAAAAAAATTTCCTTCCTCTCCGTTCGAACCCGACCCGAATTAGAAAATTCAAAAATAAATGCGAAAAAATTCTAAAAATTATAAAACATCATCCAGGCTTCATTTACAGACGAAACGGGTCAGGACTGGCCGAAAAATAGGGAAGAAAAAAAATTTCCTTCCTATCCGTTCGAACCCGACCCGAATTAGAAAATCCAAAAGTAAATGCGAAAAAATTCTAAAAATTAAAAAACGTCATCCAGGCTTCATTTACAGACGAAACGAGTCAGGACTGGCCGAAAAATAGGGAAGAAAAAAAAAAATTTCCTATCCGTTCGAACCCGACCCGAATTAGAAAATCCAAAAGTAAATGCGAAAAAATTCTAAAAATTAAAAAACATCATCCAGGCTTCGTTTCAAGTCAAAACGGGTCAGGACTGGCCGAAAAATAGAGAAGAAAAAAAATTTCCTTCCTATCCGTTCGAACCCGACCCGAATTAGAAAATTAAAAAATAAATGCGAAAAAATTCTAAAAATTGAAAAACATCATCCAGGCTTCATTTCAAGTGGAAATGGTTCAGGCTGGCCGAAAAATAGAGAAGAAAAAAAATTTCCTTCCTATCCGTTCGAACTCGACCCGAATTAGAAAATTCTAAAACAAATGCGAAAAAATTCAAAAAATTAAAAAACATCATCCAGGCTTCATTTCAAGTCGAAACGGGTCAGGACAGGCTGGAAAATAGAGAACAAAAAAAATTTTCTTCCTATCCGTTCGAACACGACCCGAATTAGAAAATTCAAAAATAAAAGCGAAAAAATTCCAAAAATTAAAAAATATCATCCAGGCTTCATTTGAAGTCGAAACGGGTCATGACAGGCCAAAAAATAGAAAAACAAAAAAAATTTCCTTCCTATCCGTTCGAACTCGACCCGAATTAGAAAATTCTAAAATAAATGCGAAAAAATTCAAAAAATTAAAAAACATCATCCAGGCTTCATTTCAGGTCGAAACGGGTCAGGACAGGCCGAAAAATAGAGAACAAAAAAAATTTCCTTCCTATCCGTTCGAACCCGACCCGAATTAGAAAATTCAAAAATAAATGCGAAAAAATTCTAAAAATTATAAAACATCATCCAGGCTTCATTTCCAGACGAAACGGGTCAGGACAGGCCAAAAAATAGCGAGCAAAAAAAATTTCATTCCTATCCGTTCGAACCCGACCCGAATTAGAAAATTCTAAAATAAATGCGAAAAAATTCTAAAAATTAAAAAACATCATCCTGGCTTCATTTCAAAAAGAAACGGGTCAGGACAGGCCGAAAAATAGAGAACAAAAAAAATTTCCTTCCTCTCCGTTCGAACCCGACCCGAATTAGAAAATTCAAAAATAAATGCGAAAAAATTCTAAAAATTATAAAACATCATCCAGGCTTCATTTACAGACCAAACGGGTCAGGACTAGCCAAAAAATAGGGAAGAAAAAAAATTTCCTTCCTATCCGTTCGAACCCGACCCGAATTAGAAAATCCAAAAGTAAATGCGAAAAAATTCTAAAAATTAAAAAACGTCATCCAGGCTTCATTTACAGACGAAACGGGTCAGGAGTGGCCGAAAAATAGGGAAGAAAAAAAAAATTTTTCCTGTCCGTTCGAACCCGACCCAAATTAGAAAATCCAAAAGTAAATGCGAAAAAATTCTAAAAATTAAAAAACATCATCCAGGCTTCATTTGAAGTCGAAACGGTTCAGGACTGGCCAAAAAAAAGAGTACAAAAAAAATTTCATTCCTATCCGTTCGAACCCGACCCGAATTAGAAAATCCAAAAGAAAATGCGAAAAAATTATAAAAAAAAAAAACGTCATCCAGGTTTCGTTTCAAGTCAAAACGGGTCAGGACTGGCAAAAAAATAGAGAAGAAAAAAAATTTCCTTCCTATCCGTTCGAACCCGACCCGAATTACAAAATTCAAAAATAAATGCGAAAAAATTCTAAAAATCAAAAAACATCATCCTGGCTGCATTTCAAGAAGAAACGGGTCAAGACTGGCCGAAAAATAGAGAACAAAAACAATTTCCTTCCTCTCCGCTCGAACCCGACCCGAATTAGAAAATTCAAAAATAAATGCGAAAAAATTCTAAAAATTATAAAACATCATCCAGGCTTCATTTCCAGAGGAAACGGGTCAGGACAGGCCAAAAAATAGCGAGCAAAAAAAATTTCCTTCCTATCCGTTCGAACCCGACCCGAATTAGAAAATTCTAAAATAAATGCGAAAAAATTCTAAAAATTAAAAAACATCATCTGGCTTCATTTCAAAAAGAAACGGGTCAGGACAGGCCGAAAAATAGAGAACAAAAAAAATTTCCTTTCTCTCCGTTCGAACCCGACCCGAATTAGAAAATTCAAAAATAAATGCGAAAAAATTCTAAAAATTATAAAACATCATCCAGGCTTCATTTACAGACGAAACGGGTGAGGACTGGCCGAAAAATAGGGAAGAAAAAAAATTTCCTTCCTATCCGTTCGAACCCGACCCGAATTAGAAAATCCAAAAGTAAATGCGAAAAAATTCTAAAAATTAAAAAACGTCATCCAGGCTTTATTTACAGACGAAACGAGTCAGGACTGGCCGAAAAATAGGGAAGAAAAAAAAAAATTTTCCTATCCGTTCGAACCCAACCCAAATTAGAAAATCCAAAAGTAAATGCGAAAAAATTCTAAAAATTAAAAAACATGATCCAGGCTTCGTTTCAAGTCAAAACGGGTCAGGACTGGCCGAAAAATAGAGAAGAAAAAAAATTTCCTTCCTATCCGTTCGAACCCGACCCGAATTAGAAAATTCTAAAATAAATGCGAAAAAATTCTAAAAATTGAAAAACATCATCCAGGCTTCATTTCAAGTGGAAATGGTTCAGGACTGGCCGAAAAATAGAGAAGAAAAAAAATTTCCTTCCTATCCGTTCGAACCCGACCCGAATTAGAAAATTCTAAAACAAATGCGAAAAAATTCAGAAAATTAAAAAACATCATCCAGGCTTCATTTCAAGTCGAAACGGGTCAGGACAGGCCGGAAAATAGAGAACAAAAAAAATTTTCTTCCTATCCGTTCGAACACGACCCGAATTAGAAAATTCAAAAATAAAAGCGAAAAAATTCCAAAAATTAAAGAACATCATCCAGGCTTCATTTGAAGTCGAAACGGGTCATGACAGGCCAAAAAATAGAAAAACAAAAAAAATTTCCTTCCTATCCGTTCGAACTCGACCCGAATTAGAAAATTCTAAAATAAATGCGAAAAAATTCAAAAAATTAAAAAACATCATCCAGGCTTCATTTCAGGTCGAAACGGGTCAGGACAGGCCGAAAAATAGAGAACAAAAAAAATTTCCTTCCTATCCGTTCGAACCCGACCCGAATTAGAAAATTCAAAAATAAATGCGAAAAAATTCTAAAAATTATAAAACATCATCCAGGCTTCATTTCCAGACGAAACGGGTCAGGACAGGCCAAAAAATAGCGAGCAAAAAAAATTTCCTTCCTATCCGTTCGAACCCGACCCGAATTAGAAAATTCTAAAATAAATGCGAAAAAATTCTAAAAATTAAAAAACATCATCCTGGCTTCATTTCAAAAAGAAACGGGTCAGGACAGGCCGAAAAATAGAGAACAAAAAAAATTTCCTTCCTATCCGTTCGAACCCGACCCGAATTAGAAAATTCAAAAATAAATGCGAAAAAATTCTAAAAATTATAAAACATTATCCAGGCTTCATTTCCAGACGAAACGGGTCAGGACAGGCCAAAAAATAGAGAGCAAAAAAAATTTCCTTCCTATCCATTCGAACCCGACCCGAATTAGAAAATTCTAAAATAAATGCGAAAAAATTCTAAAAATTAAAAAACATCATCCTGGCTTCATTTCAAAAAGAAACGGGTCAGGACAGGCCGAAAAATAGAGAACAAAAAAAATTTCCTTCCTCTCCGTTCGAACCCGACCCGAATTAGAAAATTCAAAAATAAATGCGAAAAAATTCTAAAAATTATAAAACATCATCCAGGCTTCATTTACAGACCAAACGAGTCAGGACTGGCCGAAAAATAGGGAAGAAAAAAAATTTCCTTCCTATCCGTTCGAACCCGACCCGAATTAGAAAATCCAAAAGTAAATGCGAAAAAATTCTAAAAATTAAAAAACGTCATCCAGGCTTCATTTACAGACGAAACGGGTCAGGAGTGGCCGAAAAATAGGGAAGAAAAAAAAAAAATTTCCTGCCCGTTCGAACCCGACCCAAATTAGAAAATCCAAAAGTAAATGCGAAAAAATTCTAAAAATTAAAAAACATCATCCAGGCTTCATTTGAAGTCGAAACGGTTCAGGACTGGCCAAAAAAAAGAGTACAAAAAAAATTTCATTCCTATCCGTTCGAACCCGACCCGAATTAGAAAATCCAAAAGAAAATGCGAAAAAATTATAAAAATAAAAAAACGTCGTCCAGGTTTCGTTTCAAGTCAAAACGGGTCAGGACTGGCCAAAAAATAGAGTAGAAAAAAAATTTCCTTCCTATCCGTTCGAACCCGACCCGAATTACAAAATTCAAAAATAAATGCGAAAAAATTCTAAAAATCAAAAAACATCATCCTGGCTGCATTTCAAGAAGAAACGGGTCAAGACTGGCCGAAAAATAGAGAACAAAAACAATTTCCTTCCTCTCCGCTCGAACCCGACCCGAATTAGAAAATTCAAAAATAAATGCGAAAAAATTCTAAAAATTATAAAACATCATCCAGGCTTCATTTCCAGAGGAAACGGGTCAGGACAGGCCAAAAAATAGCGAGCAAAAAAAATTTCCTTCCTATCCGTTCGAACCCGACCCGAATTAGAAAATTCTAAAATAAATGCGAAAAAATTCTAAAAATTAAAAAACATCATCCTGGCTTCATTTCAAAAAGAAACGGGTCAGGACAGGCCGAAAAATAGAGAACAAAAAAAATTTCCTTCATCTCCGTTCGAACCCGACCCGAATTAGAAAATTCAAAAATAAATGCGAAAAAATTCTAAAAATTAAAAAACATCATCCAGGCTTCATTTGAAGTCGAAACGGTTCAGGACTGGCCAAAAAAAAGAGTACAAAGAAAATTTCATTCCTATCCGTTCGAACCCGACCCGAATTAGAAAATCCAAAAGAAAATGCGAAAAAATTATAAAAATAAAAAAACGTCATCCAGGCTTCGTTTCAAGTCAAAACGGGTCAGGACTGGCCAAAAAATAGAGAAGAAAAAAAATTTCCTTCCTATCCGTTCGAACCCGACCCGAATTACAAAATTCAAAAATAAATGCGAAAAAATTCTAAAAATCAAAAAACATCATCTTGGCTCCATTTCAAAAAGAAACGGGTCAAGACTGGCCGAAAAATAGAGAACAAAAACAATTTCCTTCCTCTCCGCTCGAACCCGACCCGAATTAGAAAATTCAAAAATAAATGCGAAAAAATTCTAAAAATTAAAAAACATCATCCTGGCTTCATTTCAAAAAGAAACGGGTCAGGACAGGCCGAAAAATAGAGAACAAAAAAAATTTCCTTCCTATCCGTTCGAACCCGACCCGAATTAGAAAATTCAAAAATAAATGCGAAAAAATTCTAAAAATTATAAAACATTATCCAGGCTTCATTTCCAGACGAAACGGGTCAGGACAGGCCAAAAAATAGCGAGCAAAAAAAATTTCCTTCCTATCCATTCGAACCCGACCCGAATTAGAAAATTCTAAAATAAATGCGAAAAAATTCTAAAAATTAAAAAACATCATCCTGGCTTCATTTCAAAAAGAAACGGGTCAGGACAGGCCGAAAAATAGAGAACAAAAAAAATTTCCTTCCTCTCCGTTCGAACCCAACCCGAATTAGAAAATTCAAAAATAAATTTGAAAAAATTCTAAAAATTATAAAACATCATCCAGGCTTCATTTACAGACCAAACGGGTCAGGACTGGCCGAAAAGTAGGGAAGAAAAAAAATTTCCTTCCTATCCGTTCGAACCCGACCCGAATTAGAAAATCCAAAAGTAAATGCGAAAAAATTCTAAAAATTAAAAAACGTCATCCAGGCTTCATTTACAGACGAAACGGGTCAGGAGTGGCCGAAAAATAGGGAAGAAAAAAAAAATTTGTCCTGTCCGTTCGAACCCGACCCAAATTAGAAAATCCAAAAGTAAATGCGAAAAAATTCTAAAAATTAAAAAACATCATCCAGGCTTCATTTGAAGTCGAAACGGTTCAGGACTGGCCAAAAAAAAGAGTACAAAAAAAATTTCATTCCTATCCGTTCGAACCCGACCCGAATTAGAAAATCCAAAAGAAAATGCGAAAAAATTATAAAAATAAAAAAACGTCATCCAGGTTTCGTTTCAAGTCAAAACGGGTCAGGACTGGCCAAAAAATAGAGAAGAAAAAAAATTTCCTTCCTATCCGTTCGAACCCGACCCGAATTACAAAATTCAAAAATAAATGCGAAAAAATTCTAAAAATCAAAAAACATCATCTTGGCTCCATTTCAAGAAGAAACGGGTCAAGACTGGCCGAAAAATAGAGAACAAAAACAATTTCCTTCCTCTCCGCTCGAACCCGACCCGAATTAGAAAACTCAAAAATAAATGCGA
Organism: Quercus robur; assembly: GCF_932294415.1. Lineage (NCBI taxonomy): Eukaryota > Viridiplantae > Streptophyta > Magnoliopsida > Fagales > Fagaceae > Quercus > Quercus robur. The sequence continues at coordinate 44,507,685 of NC_065535.1, forward strand.
AAAAATTCTAAAAATTAAAAAACATCATCCTGGCTTCATTTCAAAAAGAAACGGGTCAGGACAGGCCGAAAAATAGAGAACAAAAAAAAATTTCCTTCCTATCCGTTCGAACCCGACCCGAATTAGAAAATTCTAAAATAAATGCGAAAAAATTCTAAAAATTATAAAACATTATCCAGGCTTCATTTCCAGACGAAACGGGTCAGGACAGGCCAAAAAATAGCGAGCAAAAAAAATTTCCTTCCTATCCATTCGAACCCGACCCGAATTAGAAAATTCTAAAATAAATGCGAAAAAATTTTAAAAATTAAAAAACATCATCCTGGCTTCATTTCAAAAAGAAACGGGTCAGGACAGGCCGAAAAATAGAGAACAAAAAAAATTTCCTTCCTCTCCGTTCGAACCCAACCCGAATTAGAAAATTCAAAATTAAATTTGAAAAAATTCTAAAAATTATAAAACATCATCCAGGCTTCATTTACAGACCAAACGGGTCAGGACTGGCCGAAAAGTAGGGAAGAAAAAAAATTTCCTTCCTATCCGTTCGAACCCGACCCGAATTAGAAAATCCAAAAGTAAATGCGAAAAAATTCTAAAAATTAAAAAACGTCATCCAGGCTTCATTTACAGACGAAACGGGTCAGGAGTGGCCGAAAAATAGGGAAGAAAAAAAAAATTTGTCCTGTCCGTTCGAACCCGACCCAAATTAGAAAATCCAAAAGTAAATGCGAAAAAATTCTAAAAATTAAAAAACATCATCCAGGCTTCATTTGAAGTCGAAACGGTTCAGGACTGGCCAAAAAAAAGAGTACAAAAAAAATTTCATTCCTATCCGTTCGAACCCGACCCGAATTAGAAAATCCAAAAGAAAATGCGAAAAAATTATAAAAATAAAAAAACGTCATCCAGGTTTCGTTAAAAGTCAAAACGGGTCAGGACTGGCCAAAAAATAGAGAAGAAAAAAAATTTCCTTCCTATCCGTTCGAACCCGACCCGAATTACAAAATTCAAAAATAAATGCGAAAAAATTCTAAAAATCAAAAAACATCATCCTGGCTGCATTTCATGAAGAAACGGGTCAAGACTGGCCGAAAAATAGAGAACAAAAACAATTTCCTTCCTCTCCGCTCGAACCCGACCCGAATTAGAAAATTCAAAAATAAATGCGAAAAAATTCTAAAAATTATAAAACATCATCCAGGCTTCATTTCCAGAGGAAACGGGTCAGGACAGGCCAAAAAATAGCGAGCAAAAAAAATTTCCTTCCTATCCGTTCGAACCCGACCCGAATTAGAAAATTCTAAAATAAATGCGAAAAAATTCTAAAAATTAAAAAACATCATCCTGGCTTCATTTCAAAAAGAAACGGGTCAGGACAGGGCGAGAAATAGAGAACAAAAAAAATTTCCTTCATCTCCGTTCGAACCCGACCCGAATTAGAAAATTCAAAAATAAATGCGAAAAAATTCTAAAAATTAAAAAACATCATCCAGGCTTCATTTGAAGTCGAAACGGTTCAGGACTGGCCAAAAAAAAGAGTACAAAGAAAATTTCATTCCTATCCGTTCGAACCCGACCCGAATTAGAAAATCCAAAAGAAAATGCGAAAAAATTATAAAAATAAAAAAACGTCATCCAGGCTTCGTTTCAAGTCAAAACGGGTCAGGACTGGCCAAAAAATAGAGAAGAAAAAAAATTTCCTTCCTATCCGTTCGAACCCGACCCGAATTACAAAATTCAAAAATAAATGCGAAAAAATTCTAAAAATCAAAAAACATCATCTTGGCTCCATTTCAAGAAGAAACGGGTCAAGACTGGCCGAAAAATAGAGAACAAAAACAATTTCCTTCCTCTCCGCTCGAACCCGACCCGAATTAGAAAATTCAAAAATAAATGCGAAAAAATTCTAAAAATTAAAAAACATCATCCTGGCTTCATTTCAAAAAGAAACGGGTCAGAACAGGCTGAAAAATAGAGAACAAAAAAAATTTCCTTCCTATCCGTTCGAACCCGACCCGAATTAGAAAATTCAAAAATAAATGCGAAAAAATTCTAAAAAATATAAAACATTATCCAGGCTTCATTTCCAGACGAAACGGGTCAGGACAGGCCAAAAAATAGCGAGCAAAAAAAATTTCCTTCCTATCCATTCGAACCCGACCCGAATTAGAAAATTCTAAAATAAATGCGAAAAAATTCTAAAAATTAAAAAACATCATCCTGGCTTCATTTCAAAAAGAAACGGGTCAGGACAGGCCGAAAAATAGAGAACAAAAAAAATTTCCTTCCTCTCCGTTCGAACCCAACCCGAATTAGAAAATTCAAAAATAAATTTGAAAAAATTCTAAAAATTATAAAACATCATCCAGGCTTCATTTACAGACCAAACGGGTCAGGACTGGCCGAAAAATAGGGAAGAAAAAAAATTTCCTTCCTATCCGTTCGAACCCGACCCGAATTAGAAAATCCAAAAGTAAATGCGAAAAAATTCTAAAAATTAAAAAACGTCATCCAGGCTTCATTTACAGACGAAACGGGTCAGGACTGGCCGAAAAATAGGGAAGAAAAAAAAAATTTGTCCTGTCCGTTCGAACTCGACCCAAATTAGAAAATCCAAAAGTAAATGCGAAAAAATTCTAAAAATTAAAAAACATCATCCAGGCTTCATTTGAAGTCGAAATGGTTCAGGACTGGCCAAAAAAAAGAGTACAAAAAAAATTTCATTCCTATCCGTTCGAACCCGACCCGAATTAGAAAATCCAAAAGAAAATGCGAAAAAATTATAAAAATAAAAAAAACGTCATCCAGGTTTCGTTTCAAGTCAAAACGGGTCAGGACTGGCCAAAAAAAAGAGAAGAAAAAAAATTTCCTTCCTATCGGTTCGAACCCGACCCGAATTACAAAATTCAAAAATAAATGCGAAAAAATTCTAAAAATCAAAAAACATCATCCTGGCTGCATTTCAAGAAGAAACGGGTCAAGACTGGCCGAAAAATAGAGAACAAAAACAATTTCCTTCCTCTCCGCTCGAACCCGACCCGAATTAGAAAATTCAAAAATAAATGCGAAAAAATTCTAAAAATTAAAAAACATCATCCTGGCTTCATTTCAAAAAGAAACGGGTCAGGACAGGCCGAAAAATAGAGAACAAAAAAAATTTCCTTCCTATCCGTTCGAACCCGACCCGAATTAGAAAATTCAAAAATAAATGCGAAAAAATTCTAAAAATTATAAAACATTATCCAGGCTTCATTTCCAGACGAAACGGGTCAGGACAGGCCAAAAAATAGCGAGCAAAAAAAATTTCCTTCCTATCCATTCGAACCCGACCCGAATTAGAAAATTCTAAAATAAATGCGAAAAAATTCTAAAAATTAAAAAACATCATCCTGGCTTCATTTCAAAAAGAAACGGGTCAGGACAGGCCGAAAAATAGAGAACAAAAAAAATTTCCTTCCTCTCCGTTCGAACCCGACCCGAATTAGAAAATTCAAAAATAAATTTGAAAAAATTCTAAAAATTATAAAACATCATCCAGGCTTCATTTACAGACCAAACGGGTCAGGACTGGCCGAAAAATAGGGAAGAAAAAAAAAAAAATTTCCTGTCCGTTCGAACCCGACCCGAATTAGAAAATCCAAAAGTAAATGCGAAAAAATTCTAAAAATTAAAAAACATCATCCAGGCTTCATTTGAAGTCGAAACGGTTCAGGACTGGCCAAAAAAAAGAGTACAAAAAAAATTTCATTCCTATCCGTTCGAACCCGACCCGAATTAGAAAATCCAAAAGTAAATGCGAAAAAATTCTAAAAATTAAAAAACGTCATCCAGGCTTCATTTACAGACGAAACGGGTCAGGAGTGGCCGAAAAATAGGGAAGAAAAAAAAAATTTGTCCTGTCCGTTCGAACCCGACCCAAATTAGAAAATCCAAAAGTAAATGCGAAAAAATTCTAAAAATTAAAAAACATCATCCAGGCTTCATTTGAAGTCGAAACGGTTCAGGACAGGCCGAAAAATAGAGAACAAAAAAAATTTCATTCATCTCCGTTCGAACCCGACCCGAATTAGAAAATTCAAAAATAAATGCGAAAAAATTCTAAAAATTAAAAAACATCATCCAGGCTTCATTTGAAGTCGAAACGGTTCAGGACTGGCCAAAAAAAAGAGTACAAAAAAAATTTCATTCCTATCCGTTCGAACCCGACCCGAATTAGAAAATCCAAAAGAAAATGCGAAAAAATTATAAAAATAAAAAAACGTCATCCAGGTTTCGTTTCAAGTCAAAACGGGTCAGGACTGGCCAAAAAAAAGACAAGAAAAAAAATTTCCTTCCTATCCGTTCGAACCCGACCCGAATTACAAAATTCAAAAATAAATGCGAAAAAATTCTAAAAATCAAAAAACATCATCCTGGCTGCATTTCAAGAAGAAACGGGTCAAGACTGGCCGAAAAATAGAGAACAAAAACAATTTCCTTCCTCTCCGCTCGAACCCGACCCGAATTAGAAAATTCAAAAATAAATGCGAAAAAATTCTAAAAATTATAAAACATCATCCAGGCTTCATTTCCAGAGGAAACGGGTCAGGACAGGCCAAAAAATAGCGAGCAAAAAAAATTTCCTTCCTATCCGTTCGAACCCGACCCGAATTAGAAAATTCTAAAATAAATGCGAAAAAATTCTAAAAATTAAAAAACATCAGCCTGGCTTCATTTCAAAAAGAAACGGGTCAGGACAGGCCGAAAAATAGAGAACAAAAAAAATTTCCTTCATCTCCGTTCGAACCCGACCCGAATTAGAAAATTCAAAAATAAATGCGAAAAAATTCTAAAAATTAAAAAACATCATCCAGGCTTCATTTGAAGTCGAAACGGTTCAGGACTGGCCAAAAAAAAGAGTACAAAGAAAATTTCATTCCTATCCGTTCGAACCCGACCCGAATTAGAAAATCCAAAAGAAAATGCGAAAAAATTATAAAAATAAAAAAACGTCATCCAGGCTTCGTTTCAAGTCAAAACGGGTCAGGACTGGCCAAAAAATAGAGAAGAAAAAAAATTTCCTTCCTATCCGTTCGAACCCGACCCGAATTACAAAATTCAAAAATAAATGCGAAAAAATTCTAAAAATCAAAAAACATCATCTTGGCTCCATTTCAAGAAGAAACGGGTCAAGACTGGCCGAAAAATAGAGAACAAAAACAATTTCCTTCCTCTCCGCTCGAACCCGACCCGAATTAGAAAATTCAAAAATAAATGCGAAAAAATTCTAAAAATTAAAAAACATCATCCTGGCTTCATTTCAAAAAGAAACGGGTCAGGACAGGCCGAAAAATAGAGAACAAAAAAAATTTCCTTCCTATCCGTTCGAACCCGACCCGAATTAGAAAATTCAAAAATAAATGCGAAAAAATTCTAAAAAATATAAAACATTATCCAGGCTTCATTTCCAGACGAAACGGGTCAGGACAGGCCAGAAAATAGCGAGCAAAAAAAATTTCCTTCCTATCCATTCGAACCCGACCCGAATTAGAAAATTCTAAAATAAATGCGAAAAAATTCTAAAAATTAAAAAACATCATCCTGGCTTCATTTCAAAAAGAAACGGGTCAGGACAGGCCGAAAAATAGAGAACAAAAAAAATTTCCTTCCTCTCCGTTCGAACCCAACCCGAATTAGAAAATTCAAAAATAAATTTCAAAAAATTCTAAAAATTATAAAACATCATCCAGGCTTCATTTACAGACCAAACGGGTCAGGACTGGCCGAAAAATAGGGAAGAAAAAAAATTTCCTTCCTATCCGTTCGAACCCGACCCGAATTAGAAAATCCAAAAGTAAATGCGAAAAAATTCTAAAAATTAAAAAACGTCATCCAGGCTTCATTTACAGACGAAACGGGTCAGGAGTGGCCGAAAAATAGGGAAGAAAAAAAAAATTTGTCCTGTCCGTTCGAACTCGACCCAAATTAGAAAATCCAAAAGTAAATGCGAAAAAATTCTAAAAATTAAAAAACATCATCCAGGCTTCATTTGAAGTCGAAACGGTTCAGGACTGGCCAAAAAAAAGAGTACAAAAAAAATTTCATTCCTATCCGTTCGAACCCGACCCGAATTAGAAAATCCAAAAGAAAATGCGAAAAAATTATAAAAATAAAAAAACGTCATCCAGGTTTCGTTTCAAGTCAAAACGGGTCAGGACTGGCCAAAAAAAAGAGAAGAAAAAAAATTTCCTTCCTATCCGTTCGAACCCGACCTGAATTACAAAATTCAAAAATAAATGCGAAAAAATTCTAAAAATCAAAAAACATCATCCTGGCTGCATTTCAAGAAGAAACGGGTCAAGACTGGCCGAAAAATAGAGAACAAAAACAATTTCCTTCCTCTCCGCTCGAACCCGACCCGAATTAGAAAATCAAAAATAAATGCGAAAAAATTCTAAAAATTAAAAAACATCATCCTGGCTTCATTTCAAAAAGAAACGGGTCAGGACAGGCAGAAAAATAGAGAACAAAAAAAATTTCCTTCCTATCCGTTCGAACCCGACCCGAATTAGAAAATTCTAAAATAAATGCGAAAAAATTCAAAAAATTATAAAACATCATCCAGGCTTCATTTCCAGACGGAACGGGTCAGGACAGGCCAAAAAATAGCGAGCAAAAAAAATTTCCTTCCTATCCATTCGAACCCGACCCGAATTAGAAAATTCTAAAATAAATGCGAAAAAATTCTAAAAATTAAAAAACATCATCCTGGCTTCATTTCAAAAAGAAACGGGTCAGGACAGGCCGAAAAATAGAGAACAAAAAAAATTTCCTTCCTCTCCGTTCGAACCCGACCCGAATTAGAAAATTCAAAAATAAATTTGAAAAAATTCTAAAAATTATAAAACATCATCCAGGCTTCATTTACAGACCAAACGGGTCAGGACTGGCCGAAAAATAGGGAAGAAAAAAAATTTCCTTCCTATCCGTTCGAACCCGACCCGAATTAGAAGATCCAAAAGTAAATGCGAAAAAATTCTAAAAATTAAAAAACGTCATCCAGGCTTCATTTACAGACGAAACGGGTCAGGAGTGGCCGAAAAATAGGGAAGAAAAAAAAAAAAATTTCCTGTCCGTTAGAACCCGACCCAAATTAGAAAATCCAAAAGTAAATGCGAAAAAATTCTAAAAATTAAAAAACATCATCCAGGCTTCATTTGAAGTCGAAACGGTTCAGGACTGGCCAAAAAAAAGAGTACAAAAAAAATTTCATTCCTATCCGTTCGAACCCGACCCGAATTAGAAAATCCAAAAGTAAATGCGAAAAAATTCTAAAAATTAAAAAACGTCATCCAGGCTTCATTTACAGACGAAACGGGTCAGGAGTGGCCGAAAAATAGGGAAGAAAAAAAAAATTTGTCCTGTCCGTTCGAACCCGACCCAAATTAGAAAATCCAAAAGTAAATGCGAAAAAATTCTAAAAATTAAAAAACATCATCCAGGCTTCATTTGAAGTCGAAACGGTTCAGGACAGGCCGAAAAATAGAGAACAAAAAAAATTTCCTTCATCTCCGTTCGAACCCGACCCGAATTAGAAAATTCAAAAATAAATGCGAAAAAATTCTAAAAATTAAAAAACATCATCCAGGCTTCATTTGAAGTCGAAACGGTTCAGGACTGGCCAAAAAAAAGAGTACAAAGAAAATTTCATTCCTATCCGTTCGAACCCGACCCGAATTAGAAAATCCAAAAGAAAATGCGAAAAAATTATAAAAATAAAAAAACGTCATCCAGGCTTCGTTTCAAGTCAAAACGGGTCAGGACTGGCCAAAAAATAGAAAAGAAAAAAAATTTGCTTCCTATCCGTTCGAACCCGACCCGAATTACAAAATTCAAAAATAGATGCGAAAAAATTCTAAAAATCAAAAAACATCATCTTGGCTCCATTTCAAGAAGAATCGGGTCAAGACTGGCTGAAAAATAGAGAACAAAAACAATTTCCTTCCTCTCCGCTCGAACCCGACCCGAATTAGAAAATTCAAAAATAAATGCGAAAAAATTCTAAAAATTATAAAACATTATCCAGGCTTCATTTCCAGATGAAACGGGTCAGGACAGGCCAAAAAATAGCGAGCAAAAAAAATTTCCTTCCTATCCGTTCGAACCCGACCCGAATTAGAAAATTCTAAAATAAATGCGAAAAAATTCTAAAAATTAAAAAACATCATCCTGGCTTCATTTCAAAAAGAAACGGGTCAGGACAGGCCGAAAAATAGAGAACAAAAAAAATTTCCTTCATCTCCGTTCGAACCCGACCCGAATTAGAAAATTCAAAAATAAATGCGAAAAAATTCTAAAAATTATAAAACATCATCCAGGCTTCATTTACAGACCAAACGGGTCAGGACTGGCCGAAAAATAGGGAAGAAAAAAAATTTCCTTCCTATCCGTTCGAACCCGACCCGAATTAGAAAATCCAAAAGTAAATGCGAAAAAATTCTAAAAATTAAAAAACGTCATCCAGGCTTCATTTACAGACGAAACGGGTCAGGAGTGGCCGAAAAATAGGGAAGAAAAAAAAAATTTGTCCTGTCCGTTCGAACTCGACCCAAATTAGAAAATCCAAAAGTAAATGCGAAAAAATTCTAAAAATTAAAAAACATCATCCAGGCTTCATTTGAAGTCGAAACGGTTCAGGACTGGCCAAAAAAAAGAGTACAAAAAAAATTTCATTCCTATCCGTTCGAACCCGACCCGAATTAGAAAATCCAAAAGAAAATGCGAAAAAATTATAAAAATAAAAAAACGTCATCCAGGTTTCGTTTCAAGTCAAAACGGGTCAGGACTGGCCAAAAAAAAGAGAAGAAAAAAAATTTCCTTCCTATCCGTTCGAACCCGACCTGAATTACAAAATTCAAAAATAAATGCGAAAAAATTCTAAAAATCAAAAAACATCATCCTGGCTGCATTTCAAGAAGAAACGGGTCAAGACTGGCCGAAAAATAGAGAACAAAAACAATTTCCTTCCTCTCCGCTCGAACCCGACCCGAATTAGAAAATTCAAAAATAAATGCGAAAAAATTCTAAAAATTAAAAAACATCATCCTGGCTTCATTTCAAAAAGAAACGGGTCAGGACAGGCAGAAAAATAGAGAACAAAAAAAATTTCCTTCCTATCCGTTCGAACCCGACCCGAATTAGAAAATTCAAAAATAAATGCGAAAAAATTCTAAAAATTATAAAACATTATCCAGGCTTCATTTCCAGACGGAACGGGTCAGGACAGGCCAAAAAATAGCGAGCAAAAAAAATTTCCTTCCTATCCATTCGAACCCGACCCGAATTAGAAAATTCTAAAATAAATGCGAAAAAATTCTAAAAATTAAAAAACATCATCCTGGCTTCATTTCAAAAAGAAACGGGTCAGGACAGGCCGAAAAATAGAGAACAAAAAAAATTTCCTTCCTCTCCGTTCGAACCCGACCCGAATTAGAAAATTCAAAAATAAATTTGAAAAAATTCTAAAAATTATAAAACATCATCCAGGCTTCATTTACAGACCAAACGGGTCAGGACTGGCCGAAAAATAGGGAAGAAAAAAAATTTCCTTCCTATCCGTTCGAACCCGACCCGAATTAGAAAATCCAAAAGTAAATGCGAAAAAATTCTAAAAATTAAAAAACGTCATCCAGGCTTCATTTACAGACGAAACGGGTCAGGAGTGGCCGAAAAATAGGGAAGAAAAAAAAAAAAATTTCCTGTCCGTTAGAACCCGACCCAAATTAGAAAATCCAAAAGTAAATGCGAAAAAATTCTAAAAATTAAAAAACATCATCCAGGCTTCATTTGAAGTCGAAACGGTTCAGGACTGGCCAAAAAAAAGAGTACAAAAAAAATTTCATTCCTATCCGTTCGAACCCGACCCGAATTAGAAAATCCAAAAGTAAATGCGAAAAAATTTTAAAAATTAAAAAACGTCATCCAGGCTTCATTTACAGACGAAACGGGTCAGGAGTGGCCGAAAAATAGGGAAGAAAAAAAAAATTTGTCCTGTCCGTTCGAACCCGACCCAAATTAGAAAATCCAAAAGTAAATGCGAAAAAATTCTAAAAATTAAAAAACATCATCCAGGCTTCATTTGAAGTCGAAACGGTTCAGGACAGGCCGAAAAATAGAGAACAAAAAAAATTTCCTTCATCTCCGTTCGAACCCGACCCGAATTAGAAAATTCAAAAATAAATGCGAAAAAATTCTAAAAATTAAAAAACATCATCCAGGCTTCATTTGAAGTCGAAACGGTTCAGGACTGGCCAAAAAAAAGAGTACAAAGAAAATTTCATTCCTATCCGTTCGAACCCGACCCGAATTAGAAAATCCAAAAGAAAATGCGAAAAAATTATAAAAATAAAAAAACGTCATCCAGGCTTCGTTTCAAGTCAAAACGGGTCAGGACTGGCCAAAAAATAGAAAAGAAAAAAAATTTGCTTCCTATCCGTTCGAACCCGACCCGAATTACAAAATTCAAAAATAGATGCGAAAAAATTCTAAAAATCAAAAAACATCATCTTGGCTCCATTTCAAGAAGAATCGGGTCAAGACTGGCTGAAAAATAGAGAACAAAAACAATTTCCTTCCTCTCCGCTCGAACCCGACCCGAATTAGAAAATTCAAAAATAAATGCGAAAAAATTCTAAAAATTATAAAACATTATCCAGGCTTCATTTCCAGATGAAACGGGTCAGGACAGGCCAAAAAATAGCGAGCAAAAAAAATTTCCTTCCTATCCGTTCGAACCCGACCCGAATTAGAAAATTCTAAAATAAATGCGAAAAAATTCTAAAAATTAAAAAACATCATCCTGGCTTCATTTCAAAAAGAAACGGGTCAGGACAGGCCGAAAAATAGAGACCAAAAAAAATTTCCTTCATCTCCGTTCGAACCCGACCCGAATTAGAAAATTCAAAAATAAATGCGAAAAAATTCTAAAAATTAAAAAACATCATCCAGGCTTCATTTGAAGTCGAAACGGTTCAGGACTGGCCAAAAAAAAGAGTACAAAGAAAATTTCATTCCTATCCGTTCGAACCCGACCCGAATTAGAAAATCCAAAAGAAAATGCGAAAAAATTATAAAAATAAAAAAAACGTCATCCAGGCTTCGTTTCAAGTCAAAACGGGTCAGGACTGGCCAAAAAATAGAGAAGAAAAAAAATTTCCTTCCTATCCGTTCGAACCCGACCCGAATTACAAAATTCAAAAATAAATGCGAAAAAATTCTAAAAATCAAAAAACATCATCTTGGCTCCATTTCAAGAAGAAACGGGTCAAGACTGGCCGAAAAATAGAGAACAAAAACAATTTCCTTCCTCTCCGCTCGAACCCGACCCGAATTAGAAAATTCAAAAATAAATGCGAAAAAATTCTAAAAATTAAAAAACATCATCCTGGCTTCATTTCAAAAAGAAACGGGTCAGAACAGGCTGAAAAATAGAGAACAAAAAAAATTTCCTTCCTATCCGTTCGAACCCGACCCGAATTAGAAAATTCAAAAATAAATGCGAAAAAATTCTAAAAAATATAAAACATTATCCAGGCTTCATTTCCAGACGAAACGGGTCAGGACAGGCCAAAAAATAGCGAGCAAAAAAAATTTCCTTCCTATCCATTCGAACCCGACCCGAATTAGAAAATTCTAAAATAAATGCGAAAAAATTCTAAAAATTAAAAAACATCATCCTGGCTTCATTTCAAAAAGAAACGGGTCAGGACAGGCCGAAAAATAGAGAACAAAAAAAATTTCCTTCCTCTCCGTTCGAACCCAACCCGAATTAGAAAATTCAAAAATAAATTTGAAAAAATTCTAAAAATTATAAAACATCATCCAGGCTTCATTTACAGACCAAACGGGTCAGGACTGGCCGAAAAATAGGGAAGAAAAAAAATTTCCTTCCTATCCGTTCGAACCCGACCCGAATTAGAAAATCCAAAAGTAAATGCGAAAAAATTCTAAAAATTAAAAAACGTCATCCAGGCTTCATTTACAGACGAAACGGGTCAGGAGTGTCCGAAAAATAGGGAAGAAAAAAAAAATTTGTCCTGTCCGTTCGAACTCGACCCAAATTAGAAAATCCAAAAGTAAATGCGAAAAAATTCTAAAAATTAAAAAACATCATCCAGGCTTCATTTGAAGTCGAAACGGTTCAGGACTGGCCAAAAAAAAGAGTACAAAAAAAATTTCATTCCTATCCGTTCGAACCCGACCCGAATTAGAAAATCCAAAAGAAAATGCGAAAAAATTATAAAAATAAAAAAACGTCATCCAGGTTTCGTTTCAAGTCAAAACGGGTCAGGACTGGCCAAAAAAAAGAGAAGAAAAAAAATTTCCTTCCTACCCGTTCGAACCCGACCCGAATTACAAAATTCAAAAATAAATGCGAAAAAATTCTAAAAATCAAAAAACATCATCCTGCTGCATTTCAAGAAGAAACGGGTCAAGACTGGCCGAAAAATAGAGAACAAAAACAATTTCCTTCCTCTCCGCTCGAACCCGACCCGAATTAGAAAATTCAAAAATAAATGCGAAAAAATTCTAAAAATTAAAAAACATCATCCTGGCTTCATTTCAAAAAGAAACGGGTCAGGACAGGCCGAAAAATAGAGAACAAAAAAAATTTCCTTCCTATCCGTTCGAACCCGACCCGAATTAGAAAATTCAAAAATAAATGCGAAAAAATTCTAAAAATTATAAAACATTATCCAGGCTTCATTTCCAGACGAAACGGGTCAGGACAGGCCAAAAAATAGCGAGCAAAAAAAATTTCCTTCCTATCCATTCGAACCCGACCCGAATTAGAAAATTCTAAAATAAATGCGAAAAAATTCTAAAAATTAAAAAACATCATCCTGGCTTCATTTCAAAAAGAAACGGGTCAGGACAGGCCGAAAAATAGAGAACAAAAAAAATTTCCTTCCTCTCCGTTCGAACCCGACCCGAATTAGAAAATTCAAAAATAAATTTGAAAAAATTCTAAAAATTATAAAACATCATCCAGGCTTCATTTACAGACCAAACGGGTCAGGACTGGCCGAAAAATAGGGAAGAAAAAAAATTTCCTTCCTATCCGTTCGAACCCGACCCGAATTAGAAAATCCAAAAGTAAATGCGAAAAAATTCTAAAAATTAAAAAACGTCATCCAGGCTTCATTTACAGACGAAACGGGTCAGGAGTGGCCGAAAAATAGGGAAGAAAAAAAAAAAATTTCCTGTCCGTTAGAACCCGACCCAAATTAGAAAATCCAAAAGTAAATGCGAAAAAATTCTAAAAATTAAAAAACATCATCCAGGCTTCATTTGAAGTCGAAACGGTTCAGGACTGGCCAAAAAAAAGAGTACAAAAAAAATTTCATTCCTATCCGTTCGAACCCGACCCGAATTAGAAAATCCAAAAGTAAATGCGAAAAAATTCTAAAAATTAAAAAACGTCATCCAGGCTTCATTTACAGACGAAACGGGTCAGGAGTGGCCGAAAAATAGGGAAGAAAAAAAAAATTTGTCCTGTCCGTTCGAACCCGACCCAAATTAGAAAATCCAAAAGTAAATGCGAAAAAATTCTAAAAATTAAAAAACATCATCCCGGCTTCATTTGAAGTCGAAACGGTTCAGGACAGGCCGAAAAATAGAGAACAAAAAAAATTTCCTTCATCTCCGTTCGAACCCGACCCGAATTAGAAAATTCAAAAATAAATGCGAAAAAATTCTAAAAATTAAAAAACATCATCCAGGCTTCATTTGAAGTCGAAACGGTTCAGGACTGGCCAAAAAAAAGAGTACAAAGAAAATTTCATTCCTATCCGTTCGAACCCGACCCGAATTAGAAAATCCAAAAGAAAATGCGAAAAAATTATAAAAATAAAAAAACGTCATCCAGGCTTCGTTTCAAGTCAAAACGGGTCAGGACTGGCCAAAAAATAGAAAAGAAAAAAAATTTCCTTCCTATCCGTTCGAACCCGACCCGAATTACAAAATTCAAAAATAAATGCGAAAAAATTCTAAAAATCAAAAAACATCATCTTGGCTCCATTTCAAGAAGAATCGGGTCAAGACTGGCTGAAAAATAGAGAACAAAAACAATTTCCTTCCTCTCCGCTCGAACCCGACCCGAATTAGAAAATTAAAAAATAAATGCGAAAAAATTCTAAAAATTATAAAACATTATCCAGGCTTCATTTCCAGATGAAACGGGTCAGGACAGGCCAAAAAATAGCGAGCAAAAAAAATTTCCTTCCTATCCGTTCGAACCCGACCCGAATTAGAAAATTCTAAAATAAATGCGAAAAAATTCTAAAAATTAAAAAACATCATCCTGGCTTCATTTCAAAAAGAAACGGGTCAGGACAGGCCGAAAAATAGAAAACAAAAAAAATTTCCTTCCTCTCCGTTCGAACCCGACCCGAATTAGAAAATTCAAAAATAAATGCGAAAAAATTCTAAAAATTATAAAACATCATCCAGGCTTCATTTACAGACGAAACGGGTGAGGACTGGCCGAAAAATAGGGAAGAAAAAAAATTTCCTTCCTATCCGTTCGAACCCGACCCGAATTAGAAAATCCAAAAGTAAATGCGAAAAAATTCTAAAAATTAAAAAACATCATCCAGGCTTCATTTGAAGTCGAAACGGTTCAGGACTGGCCAAAAAAAAGAGTACAAAAAAAATTTCATTCCTATCCGTTCGAACCCGACCCGAATTAGAAAATCCAAAAGAAAATGCGAAAAAATTATAAAAATAAAAAAACGTCATCCAGGTTTCGTTTCAAGTCAAAACGGGTCAGGACTGGCCAAAAAAAAGAGAAGAAAAAAAATTTCCTTCCTATCCGTTCGAACCCGACCCGAATTACAAAATTCAAAAATAAATGCGAAAAAATTCTAAAAATCAAAAAACATCATCCTGGCTGCATTTCAAGAAGAAACGGGTCAAGACTGGCCGAAAAATAGAGAACAAAAACAATTTCCTTCCTCTCCGCTCGAACCCGACCCGAATTAGAAAATTCAAAAATAAATGCGAAAAAATTCTAAAAATTATAAAACATCATCCAGGCTTCATTTCCAGAGGAAACGGGTCAGGACAGGCCAAAAAATAGCGAGCAAAAAAAATTTCCTTCCTATCCGTTCGAACCCGACCCGAATTAGAAAATTCTAAAATAAATGCGAAAAAATTCTAAAAATTAAAAAACATCATCCTGGCTTCATTTCAAAAAGAAACGGGTCAGGACAGGCCGAAAAATAGAGAACAAAAAAAATTTCCTTCATCTCCGTTCGAACCCGACCCGAATTAGAAAATTCAAAAATAAATGCGAAAAAATTCTAAAAATTAAAAAACATCATCCAGGCTTCATTTGAAGTCGAAACGGTTCAGGACTGGCCAAAAAAAAGAATACAAAGAAAATTTCATTCCTATCCGTTCGAACCCGACCCGAATTAGAAAATCCAAAAGAAAATGCGAAAAAATTATAAAAATAAAAAAACGTCATCCAGGCTTCGTTTCAAGTCAAAACGGGTCAGGACTGGCCAAAAAATAGAGAAGAAAAAAAATTTCCTTCCTATCCGTTCGAACCCGACCCGAATTACAAAATTCAAAAATAAATGCGAAAAAATTCTAAAAATCAAAAAACATCATCTTGGCTCCATTTCAAGAAGAAACGGGTCAAGACTGGCCGAAAAATAGAGAACAAAAACAATTTCCTTCCTCTCCGCTCGAACCCGACCCGAATTAGAAAATTCAAAAATAAATGCGAAAAAATTCTAAAAATTAAAAAACATCATCCTGGCTTCATTTCAAAAAGAAACGGGTCAGGACAGGCCGAAAAATAGAGAACAAAAAAAATTCCTTCCTATCCGTTCGAACCCGACCCGAATTAGAAAATTCTAAAATAAATGCGAAAAAATTCTAAAAATTATAAAACATTATCCAGGCTTCATTTCCAGACGAAACGGGTCAGGACAGGCCAAAAAATAGCGAGCAAAAAAAATTTCCTTCCTATCCATTCGAACCCGACCCGAATTAGAAAATTCTAAAATAAATGCGAAAAAATTCTAAAAATTAAAAAACATCATCCTGGCTTCATTTCAAAAAGAAACGGGTCAGGACAGGCCGAAAAATAGAGAACAAAAAAAATTTCCTTCCTCTCCGTTCGAACCCGACCCGAATTAGAAAATTCAAAAATAAATTTGAAAAAATTCTAAAAATTATAAAACATCATCCAGGCTTCATTTACAGACCAAACGGGTCAGGACTGGCCGAAAAATAGGGAAGAAAAAAAATTTCCTTCCTATCCGTTCGAACCCGACCCGAATTAGAAAATCCAAAAGTAAATGCGAAAAAATTCTAAAAATTAAAAAACGTCATCCAGGCTTCATTTACAGACGAAACGGGTCAGGAGTGGCCGAAAAATAGGGAAGAAAAAAAAAAAATTTTCCTGTCCGTTCGAACCCGACCCAAATTAGAAAATCCAAAAGTAAATGCGAAAAAATTCTAAAAATTAAAAAACATCATCCAGGCTTCATTTGAAGTCGAAACGGTTCAGGACTGGCCAAAAAAAAGAGTACAAAAAAAATTTCATTCCTATCCGTTCGAACCCGACCCGAATTAGAAAATCCAAAAGTAAATGCGAAAAAATTCTAAAAATTAAAAAACGTCATCCAGGCTTCATTTACAGACGAAACGGGTCAGGAGTGGCCGAAAAATAGGGAAGAAAAAAAAAATTTGTCCTGTCCGTTCGAACCCGACCCAAATTAGAAAATCCAAAAGTAAATGCGAAAAAATTCTAAAAATTAAAAAACATCATCCAGGCTTCATTTGAAGTCGAAACGGTTCAGGACAGGCCGAAAAATAGAGAACAAAAAAAATTTCCTTCATCTCCGTTCGAACCCGACCCGAATTAGAAAATTCAAAAATAAATGCGAAAAAATTCTAAAAATTAAAAAACATCATCCAGGCTTCATTTGAAGTCGAAACGGTTCAGGACTGGCCAAAAAAAAGAGTACAAAAAAAATTTCATTCCTATCCGTTCGAACCCGACCCGAATTAGAAAATCCAAAAGAAAATGCGAAAAAATTATAAAAATAAAAAAACGTCATCCAGGTTTCGTTTCAAGTCAAAACGGGTCAGGACTGGCCAAAAAAAAGAGAAGAAAAAAAATTTCCTTCCTATCCGTTCGAACCCGACCCGAATTACAATATTCAAAAATAAATGCGAAAAAATTCTAAAAATCAAAAAACATCATCCTGGCTGCATTTCAAGAAGAAACGGGTCAAGACTGGCCGAAAAATAGAGAACAAAAACAATTTCCTTCCTCTCCGCTCGAACCCGACCCGAATTAGAAAATTCAAAAATAAATGCGAAAAAATTCTAAAAATTATAAAACATCATCCAGGCTTCATTTCCAGAGGAAACGGGTCAGGACAGGCCAAAAAATAGCGAGCAAAAAAAATTTCCTTCCTATCCGTTCGAACCCGACCCGAATTAGAAAATTCTAAAATAAATGCGAAAAAATTCTAAAAATTAAAAAACATCATCCTGGCTTCATTTCAAAAAGAAACGGGTCAGGACAGGCCGAAAAATAGAGAACAAAAAAAATTTCCTTCATCTCCGTTCGAACCCGACCCGAATTAGAAAATTCAAAAATAAATGCGAAAAAATTCTAAAAATTAAAAAACATCATCCAGGCTTCATTTGAAGTCGAAACGGTTCAGGACTGGCCAAAAAAAAGAGTACAAAGAAAATTTCATTCCTATCCGTTCGAACCCGACCCGAATTAGAAAATCCAAAAGAAAATGCGAAAAAATTATAAAAATAAAAAAACGTCATCCAGGCTTCGTTTCAAGTCAAAACGGGTCAGGA
Organism: Quercus robur; assembly: GCF_932294415.1. NCBI lineage: Eukaryota > Viridiplantae > Streptophyta > Magnoliopsida > Fagales > Fagaceae > Quercus > Quercus robur. The sequence continues at coordinate 44,525,562 of NC_065535.1, forward strand.
CTGGCCAAAAAATAGAGAAGAAAAAAAATTTCCTTCCTATCCGTTCGAACCCGACCCGAATTACAAAATTCAAAAATAAATGCGAAAAAATTCTAAAAATCAAAAAACATCATCTTGGCTCCATTTCAAGAAGAAACGGGTCAAGACTGGCCGAAAAATAGAGAACAAAAACAATTTCCTTCTTCTCCGCTCGAACCCGACCCGAATTAGAAAATTCAAAAATAAATGCGAAAAAATTCTAAAAATCAAAAAACATCATCTTGGCTCCATTTCAAGAAGAAACGGGTCAAGACTGGCCGAAAAATAGAGAACAAAAAAAATTTCCTTCCTCTCCGTTCGAACCCGACCCGAATTAGAAAATTCAAAAATAAATTTGAAAAAATTCTAAAAATTATAAAACATCATCCAGGCTTCATTTACAGACCAAACGGGTCAGGACTGGCCGAAAAATAGGGAAGAAAAAAAATTTCCTTCCTATCCGTTCGAACCCGACCCGAATTAGAAAATCCAAAAGTAAATGCGAAAAAATTCTAAAAATTAAAAAACGTCATCCAGGCTTCATTTACAGACGAAACGGGTCAGGAGTGGCCGAAAAATAGGGAAGAAAAAAAAAAAATTTTCCTGTCCGTTCGAACCCGACCCAAATTAGAAAATCCAAAAGTAAATGCGAAAAAATTCTAAAAATTAAAAAACATCATCCAGGCTTCATTTGAAGTCGAAACGGTTCAGGACTGGCCAAAAAAAAGAGTACAAAAAAAATTTCATTCCTATCCGTTCGAACCCGACCCGAATTAGAAAATCCAAAAGTAAATGCGAAAAAATTCTAAAAATTAAAAAACGTCATCCAGGCTTCATTTACAGACGAAACGGGTCAGGAGTGGCCGAAAAATAGGGAAGAAAAAAAAAATTTGTCCTGTCCGTTCGAACCCGACCCAAATTAGAAAATCCAAAAGTAAATGCGAAAAAATTCTAAAAATTAAAAAACATCATCCAGGCTTCATTTGAAGTCGAAACGGGTCAGGACCGGCCAAAAAATAGAGAACAAAAAAAATTTCCTTCATCTCCGTTCGAACCCGACCCGAATTAGAAAATTCAAAAATAAATGCGAAAAAATTCTAAAAATTAAAAAACATCATCCAGGCTTCATTTGAAGTCGAAACGGTTCAGGACTGGCCAAAAAAAAGAGTACAAAAAAAATTTCATTCCTATCCGTTCGAACCCGACCCGAATTAGAAAATCCAAAAGAAAATGCGAAAAAATTATAAAAATAAAAAAACGTCATCCAGGCTTCATTTACAGACGAAACGGGTCAGGAGTGGCCGAAAAATAGGGAAGAAAAAAAAAATTTGTCCTGTCCGTTCGAACCCGACCCAAATTAGAAAATCCAAAAGTAAATGCGAAAAAATTCTAAAAATTAAAAAACATCATCCAGGCTTCATTTGAAGTCGAAACGGTTCAGGACAGGCCGAAAAATAGAGAACAAAAAAAATTTCCTTCATCTCCGTTCGAACCCGACCCGAATTAGAAAATTCAAAAATAAATGCGAAAAAATTCTAAAAATTAAAAAACATCATCCAGGTTTCGTTTCAAGTCAAAACGGGTCAGGACTGGCCAAAAAAAAGAGAAGAAAAAAAATTTCCTTCCTATCCGTTCGAACCCGACCCGAATTACAAAATTCAAAAATAAATGCGAAAAAATTCTAAAAATCAAAAAACATCATCCTGGCTGCATTTCAAGAAGAAACGGGTCAAGACTGGCCGAAAAATAGAGAACAAAAACAATTTCCTTCCTCTCCGCTCGAACCCGACCCGAATTAGAAAATTCAAAAATAAATGCGAAAAAATTCTAAAAATTATAAAACATCATCCAGGCTTCATTTCCAGAGGAAACGGGTCAGGACAGGCCAAAAAATAGCGAGCAAAAAAAATTTCCTTCCTATCCGTTCGAACCCGACCCGAATTAGAAAATTCTAAAATAAATGCGAAAAAATTCTAAAAATTAAAAAACATCATCCTGGCTTCATTTCAAAAAGAAACGGGTCAGGACAGGCCGAAAAATAGAGAACAAAAAAAATTTCCTTCATCTCCGTTCGAACCCGACCCGAATTAGAAAATTCAAAAATAAATGCGAAAAAATTCTAAAAATTATAAAACATTATCCAGGCTTCATTTCCAGATGAAACGGGTCAGGACAGGCCAAAAAATAGCGAGCAAAAAAAATTTCCTTCCTATCCATTCGAACCCGACCCGAATTAGAAAATTCTAAAATAAATGCGAAAAAATTCTAAAAATTAAAAAACATCATCCTGGCTTCATTTCAAAAAGAAACGGGTCAGGACAGGCCGAAAAATAGAGAACAAAAAAAATTTCCTTCCTCTCCGTTCGAACCCGACCCGAATTAGAAAATTCAAAAATAAATTTGAAAAAATTCTAAAAATTATAAAACATCATCCAGGCTTCATTTACAGAACAAACGGGTCAGGACTGGCCGAAAAATAGGGAAGAAAAAAAATTTCCTTCCTATCCGTTCGAACCCGACCCGAATTAGAAAATCCAAAAGTAAATGCGAAAAAATTCTAAAAATTAAAAAACGTCATCCAGGCTTCATTTACAGACGAAACGGGTCAGGAGTGGCCGAAAAATAGGGAAGAAAAAAAAAATTTTCCTGTCCGTTCGAACCCGACCCAAATTAGAAAATCCAAAAGTAAATGCGAAAAAATTCTAAAAATTAAAAAACATCATCCAGGCTTCATTTGAAGTCGAAACGGTTCAGGACTGGCCAAAAAAAAGAGTACAAAAAAAATTTCATTCCTATCCGTTCGAACCCGACCCGAATTAGAAAATCCAAAAGAAAATGCGAAAAAATTATAAAAATAAAAAAACGTCATCCAGGTTTCGTTTCAAGTCAAAACGGTTCATGACTGGCCAAAAAATAGAGAAGAAAAAAAATTTCCTTCCTATCCGTTCGAACCCGACCCGAATTACAAAATTCAAAAATAAATGCGAAAAAATTCTAAAAATCAAAAAACATCATCCTGGCTGCATTTCAAGAAGAAACGGGTCAAGACTGGCCGAAAAATAGAGAACAAAAACAATTTCCTTCCTCTCCGCTCGAACCCGACCCGAATTAGAAAATTCAAAAATAAATGCGAAAAAATTCTAAAAATTATAAAACATCATCCAAGCTTCATTTCCAGAGGAAACGGGTCAGGACAGGCCAAAAAATAGCGAGCAAAAAAAATTTCCTTCCTATCCGTTCGAACCCGACCCGAATTAGAAAATTCTAAAATAAATGCGAAAAAATTCTAAAAATTATAAAACATCATCCAGGCTTCATTTCCAGAGGAAACGGGTCAGGACAGGCCAAAAAATAGCGAGCAAAAAAAATTTCCTTCCTATCCGTTCGAACCCGACCCGAATTAGAAAATTCTAAAATAAATTCGAAAAAATTCTAAAAATTAAAAAACATCATCCTGGCTTCATTTCAAAAAGAAACGGGTCAGGACAGGCCGAAAAATAGAGAACAAAAACAATTTCCTTCCTTTCCGCTCGAACCCGACCCGAATTAGAAAATTCAAAAATAAATGCGAAAAAATTCTAAAAATTATAAAACATCATCCAGGCTTCATTTCCAGATGAAACGGGTCAGGACAGGCCAAAAAATAGCGAGCAAAAAAAATTTCCTTCCTATCCGTTCGAACCCGACCCGAATTAGAAAATTCTAAAATAAATGCGAAAAAATTCTAAAAATTAAAAAACATCATCCTGGCTTCATTTCAAAAAGAAACGGGTCAGGACAGGCCGAAAAATAGAAAACAAGAAAAATTTCCTTCCTCTCCGTTCGAACCCGACCCGAATTAGAAAATTCAAAAATAAATGCGAAAAAATTCTAAAAATTATAAAACATCATCCAGGCTTCATTTACAGACGAAACGGGTGAGGACTGGCCGAAAAATAGGGAAGAAAAAAAATTTCCTTCCTATCCGTTCGAACCCGACCCGAATTAGAAAATCCAAAAGTAAATGCGAAAAAATTCTAAAAATTAAAAAACGTCATCCAGGCTTCATTTACAGACGAAACGAGTCAGGACTGGCCGAAAAATAGGGAAGAAAAAAAAAATTTTCCTATCCGTTCGAACCCGACCCAAATTAGAAAATCCAAAAGTAAATGCAAAAAAATTCTAAAAATTAAAAAAAATGATCCAGGCTTCGTTTCAAGTCAAAACGGGTCAGGACTGGCCGAAAAATAGAGAAGAAAAAAAATTTCCTTCCTATCCGTTCGAACCCGACCCGAATTAGAAAATTAAAAAATAAATGCGAAAAAATTCTAAAAATTGAAAAACATCATCCAGGCTTCATTTCAAGTGGAAATGGTTCAGGACTGGCCGAAAAATAGAGAAGAAAAAAAATTTCCTTCCTATCCGTTCGAACTCGACCCGAATTAGAAAATTCTAAAACAAATGCGAAAAAATTCAAAAAATTAAAAAACATCATCCAGGCTTCATTTCAAGTCGAAACGGGTCCGGACAGGCCGGAAAATAGAGAACAAAAAAAATTTTCTTCCTATCCGTTCGAACACGACCCGAATTAGAAAATTCAAAAATAAAAGCGAAAAAATTTCAAAAATTAAAAAACATCATCCAGGCTTCATTTGAAGTCGAAACGGGTCATGACAGGCCAAAAAATAAAAAAACAAAAAAAATTTCCTTCCTATCCGTTCGAACTCGACCCGAATTAGAAAATTCTAAAATAAATGCGAAAAAATTCAAAAAATTAAAAAACATCATCCAGGCTTCATTTCAGGTCGAAACGGGTCAGGACAGGCCGAAAAATAGAGAACAAAAAAAATTTCCTTCCTATCCGTTCGAACCCGACCTGAATTAGAAAATTCAAAAATAAATGCGAAAAAATTCTAAAAATTATAAAACATCATCCAGGCTTCATTTCCAGACGAATCGGGTCAGGACAGGCCAAAAAATAGTGAGCAAAAAAAATTTCCTTCCTATCCGTTCGAACCCGGCCCGAATTAGAAAATTCTAAAATAAATGCGAAAAAATTCTAAAAATTAAAAAACATCATCCTGGCTTCATTTCAAAAAGAAACGGGTCAGGACAGGCCGAAAAATAGAGAACAAAAAAAATTTCCTTCCTATCCGTTCGAATCCGACCCGAATTAGAAAATTCAAAAATAAATGAGAAAAAATTCTAAAAATTATAAAACATTATCCAGGCTTCATTTCCAGACGAAACGGGTCAGGACAGGCCAAAAAATAGCGAGCAAAAAAAATTTCCTTCCTATCCGTTCGAACCCGACCCGAATTAGAAAATTCTAAAATAAATGCGAAAAAATTCTAAAAATTAAAAAACATCATCCTGGCTTCATTTCAAAAAGAAACGGGTCAGGACAGGCCGAAAAATAGAGAACAAAAAAAATTTCCTTCCTCTCCGTTCGAACCCGACCCGAATTAGAAAATTCAAAAATAAATGCGAAAAAGTTCTAAAAATTATAAAACATCATCCAGGCTTCATTTACAGACCAAACGGGTCAGGACTGGCCGAAAAATAGGGAAGAAAAAAAATTTCCTTCCTATCCGTTCGAACCCGACCCGAATTAGAAAATCCAAAAGTAAATGCGAAAAAATTCTAAAAATTAAAAAACGTCATCCAGGCTTCATTTACAGACGAAACGGGTCAGGAGTGGCCGAAAAATAGGGAAGAAAAAAAAAAATTTTCCTGTCCGTTCGAACCCGACCCAAATTAGAAAATCCAAAAGTAAATGCGAAAAAATTCTAAAAATTAAAAAACATCATCCAGGCTTCATTTGAAGTCGAAACGGTTCAGGACTGGCCAAAAAAAAGAGTACAAAAAAAATTTCATTCCTATCCGTTCGAACCCGACCCGAATTAGAAAATCCAAAAGAAAATGCGAAAAAATTATAAAAATAAAAAAACGTCATCCAGGTTTCGTTTCAAGTCAAAACGGGTCAGGACTGGCCAAAAAATAAAGAAGAAAAAAAATTTCCTTCCTATCCGTTCGAACCCGACCCGAATTACAAAATTCAAAAATAAATGCGAAAAAATTCTAAAAATCAAAAAACATCATCCTGGCTGCATTTCAAGAAGAAACGGGTCAAGACTGGCCGAAAAATAGAGAACAAAAACAATTTCCTTCCTCTCCGCTCGAACCCGACCCGAATTAGAAAATTCAAAAATAAATGCGAAAAAATTCTAAAAATTATAAAACATCATCCAGGCTTCATTTCCAGAGGAAACGGGTCGGGACAGGCCAAAAAATAGCGAGCAAAAAAAATTTCCTTCCTATCCGTTCGAACCCGACCCGAATTAGAAAATTCTAAAATAAATGCGAAAAAATTCTAAAAATTAAAAAACATCATCCTGGCTTCATTTCAAAAAGAAACGGGTCTGGACAGGCCGAAAAATAGAGAACAAAAAAAATTTCCTTCCTCTCCGTTCGAACCCGACCCGAATTAGAAAATTCAAAAATAAATGCGAAAAAATTCTAAAAATTATAAAACATCATCCAGGCTTCATTTACAGACGAAACGGGTGAGGACTGGCCGAAAAATAGGGAAGAAAAAAAATTTCCTTCCTCTCCGTTCGAACCCGACCCGAATTAGAAAATTCAAAAATAAATGCGAAAAAATTCTAAAAATTAAAAAACGTCATCCAGGCTTCATTTACAGACGAAACGAGTCAGGACTGGCCGAAAAATAGGGAAGAAAAAAAAAAATTTTCCTATCCGTTCGAACCCGACCCAAATTAGAAAATCCAAAAGTAAATGCGAAAAAATTCTAAAAATTAAAAAACATCATCCAGGCTTCGTTTCAAGTCAAAACGGGTCAGGACTGGCCGAAAAATAGAGAAGAAAAAAAATTTCCTTCCTATCCGTTCGAACCCGACCCGAATTAGAAAATTAAAAAATAAATGCGAAAAAATTCTAAAAATTGAAAAACATCATCCAGGCTTCATTTCAAGTGGAAATGGTTCAGGACTGGCCGAAAAATAGAGAAGAAAAAAAATTTCCTTCCTATCCGTTCGAACTCGACCCGAATTAGAAAATTCTAAAACAAATGCGAAAAAATTAAAAAAATTAAAAAACATCATCCAGGCTTCATTTCAAGTCGAAACGGGTCAGGACAGGCCGGAAAATAGAGAACAAAAAAAATTTTCTTCCTATCCGTTCGAACACGACCCGAATTAGAAAATTCAAAAATAAAAGCGAAAAAATTCCAAAAATTAAAAAACATCATCCAGGCTTCATTTGAAGTCGAAACGGGTCATGACAGGCCAAAAAATAGAAAAACAAAAAAAATTTCCTTCCTATCCGTTCGAACTCGATCCGAATTAGAAAATTCTAAAATAAATGCGAAAAAATTCAAAAAATTAAAAACCATCATCTAGGCTTCATTTCAGGTCGAAACGGGTCAGGACAGGCCGAAAAATAGAGAACAAAAAAAATTTCCTTCCTATCCGTTCGAACCCGACCCGAATTAGAAAATTCAAAAATAAATGCGAAAAAATTCTAAAAATTATAAAACATCATCCAGGCTTCATTTCCAGACGAAACGGGTCAGGACAGGCCAAAAAATAGCGAGCAAAAAAAATTTCCTTCCTATCCGTTCGAACCCGACCCGAATTAGAAAATTCTAAAATAAATGCGAAAAAATTCTAAAAATTAAAAAACATCATCCTGGCTTCATTTCAAAAAGAAACGGGTCAGGACAGGCCGAAAAATAAAGAACAAAAAAAATTTCCTTCCTATCCGTTCGAACCCGACCCGAATTAGAAAATTCAAAAATAAATGCGAAAAAATTCTAAAAATTATAAAACATTATCCAGGCTTCATTTCCAGACGAAACGGGTCAGGACAGGCCAAAAAATAGCGAGCAAAAAAAATTTCCTTCCTATCCGTCCGAACCCGACCCGAATTAGAAAATTCTAAAATAAATGCGAAAAAATTCTAAAAATTAAAAAACATCATCCTGGCTTCATTTGAAGTGGAAATGGTTCAGGACTGGCCGAAAAATAGAGAAGAAAAAAAATTTCCTTCCTATCCGTTCGAACTCGTCCCGAATTAGAAAATTCTAAAACAAATGCGAAAAAAATTCAAAAAATTAAAAAACATCATCCAGGCTTCATTTCAAGTCGAAACGGGTCAGGACAGGCCGGAAAATAGAGAACAAAAAAAATTTTCTTCCTTTCCGTTCGAACACGACCCGAATTAGAAAATTCAAAAATAAAAGCGAAAAAATTCCAAAAATTAAAAAACATCATCCAGGCTTCATTTGAAGTCGAAACGGGTCATGACAGGCCAAAAAATAGAAAAACAAAAAAAATTTCCTGCCCATCCGTTCGAACTCGACCCGAATTAGAAAATTCTAAAATAAATGCGAAAAAATTCAAAAAATTAAAAAACATCATCCAAGCTTCATTTCAGGTCGAAACGGGTCAGGACAGCCGAAAAATAGAGAACAAAAAAAATTTCCTTCCTATCCGTTCGAACCCGACCCGAATTAGAAAATCCAAAAGTAAATGCGAAAAAATTCTAAAAATTAAAAAACGTCATCCAGGCTTCATTTACAGACGAAACGGGTCAGGACAGGCCAAGAAATAGCGAGCAAAAAAAATTTCCTTCCTATCCGTTCGAACCCGACCCGAATTAGAAAATCCAAAAGAAAATGCGAAAAAATTCTAAAAATTAAAAAACGTCATCCAGGCTTCGTGTCAAGTCAAAACGGGTCAGGACAGGCTAAAAAATAGCGAGCAAAAAAAATTTCCTTCTTATCCGTTCGAACCCGACCCGAATTACAAAATTCTAAAATAAATGCGAAAAAATTCTAAAAATTAAAAAACATCATCCTGGCTTCATTTCAAAAAGAAACGGGTCAGGACAGGCCGAAAAATAGAGAAAAAAAAAAATTTCCTTCATCTCCGTTCGGACCCGACCCGAATCAGAAAATTCAAAAATAAATGCGAAAAAATTGTAAAAATTAAAAAACATCATCCAGGCTTCATTTGAAGTCGAAACGGGTCAGGACCGGCCAAAAAAAAGAGTACAAAAAAAATTTCATTCCTATCCTTTCGAACACGACCCGAATTAGAAAATCCAAAAGAAAATGCGAAAAAATTCTAAAAATAAAAAAACGTCATCCAGGCTTCGTTTCAAGTCAAAACGGGTCAGGACTAGCCAAAAAATAGAGAAGAAAAAAAATTTCCTTCCTATCCGTTCGAACCCGACCCGAATTAGAAAATTCTAAAATAAATGCGAAAAAATTCTAAAAATTGAAAAACATCATCCAGGCTTCATTTCAAGTTGAAATGGTTCAGGACTGGCCGAAAAATAGAGAAGAAAAAAAATTTCCTTCCTATCCGTTCGAACTCGACCCGAATTAGAGAATTCTAAAACAAATGCGAAAAAATTCAAAAAATTAAAAAACATCATCCAGGCTTCATTTCAAGTCCAAACGGGTCAGGACAGGCCGGAAAATAAACAACAAAAAAAATTTTCTTCCTATCCGTTCGAACACGACCCGAATTAGAAAATTCAAAAATAAAAGCGAAAAAATTCCAAAAATTAAAAAACATCATCCAGGTTTTATTCGAAGTCGAAACGGGTCATGACAGGCCAAAAAATAGAAAAACAAAAAAAATTTCCTTCCTATCCGTTCGAACTCGACCCGAATTAGAAAATTCTAAAATAAATGCGAAAAAATTCAAAAAATTAAAAAACATCATCCAAGCTTCATTTCAAGTCGAAACGGGTCAGGACAGGCCGAAAAATAGAGAACAAAAAAAATTTTTCCTATCCGTTCGAACCCGACCCGAATTAGAAAATTCAAAAATAAATGCGAAAAAATTCTAAAAATTATAAAACATCATCCAGGCTTCATTTCCAGACGAAACGGGTCAGGACAGGCCAAAAAATAGCGAGCAAAAAAAATTTCCTTCCTATCCGTTCGAACCCGACCCGAATTAGAAAATTCTAAAATAAATGCGAAAAAATTATAAAAATTAAAAAACATCATCCTGGCTTCATTTTAAAAAGAAACGGGTCAGGACAGGCCAAAAAATAGAGAACAAAAAAAATTTCCTTCCTCTCCGTTCGAACCCGACCCGAATTAGAAAATTCAAAAATAAATGCGAAAAAATTCTAAAAATTATAAAACATCATCCAGGCTTCATTTACAGACGAAACGGGTCAGGACTGACCGAAAAATAGGGAAGAAAAAAAATTTCCTTCCTATCCGTTCGAACCCGACCCGAATTAGAAAATCCAAAAGTAAATGCGAAAAAATTCTAAAAATTAAAAAAAGTCATCCAGGCCTCACTTACAGACGAAACGGGTCAGGAGTGGCCGAAAAATAGGGAAGAAAAAAAAATTTTTTCCTATCCGTTCGAATCCGACCCAAATTAGAAAATCCAAAAGTAAATGCGAAAAAATTCTAAAAATTATAAAACGTCATCCAGGCTTCGTTTCAAGTCAAAACGGGTCAGGACTGGCCGAAAAATAGAGAAGAAAAAAAATTTCCTTCCTATCCGTTCGAACCCGACCCGAATTAGAAATTTCAAAAATAAATGCGAGAAAATTCTAAAAATTGAAAAACATCATCCAGGCTTCATTTCAAGTTGAAACGGTTTAGGACTGGCCGAAAAATAGAGAACAAAAAAAATTTCCTTCCTATCCGTTCGAACCCGACCCCAATTAGGAAATTCAAAAATAAAAGCGAAAAAATTCTAAAAATTATAAAACATCATCCAGGCTTCATGTCCAGGCGAAATGGGTCAGGACAGGCCAAAAAATAGAGAAAAAAAAAAAAAAATTTCCTTCCTGTCCGTTCGAACCCGATCCGAATTAGAAAATTCAAAAATAAATGCAAAAAAATTCTAAAAATTAAAAAACATCATCCAGGCTTCATTTGAAGTCGAAACGGGTCAGGACCGGCAAAAAAAAAGAGAACAAAAAAAATTTCATTCCAATCCGTTCGAACCCGACCCGAATTAGAAAATCCAAAAGAAAATGCGAAAAAATTCTAAAAATTAACAAACGTCATCCAGGCTTCGTGTCAAGTCAAAATGGGTCAGGACTGGCCAAAAAATAGAGAAGAAAAAAAATTTCCTTCCTATCCGTTCGAACCCGACCCGAATTACAAAATTCAAAAATAAATGCGAAAAAATTCTAAAAATCAAAAAACATCATCCAGGCTTCATTTCAAGGCGAAAAGAGTCAGGACAGGCCAAAAAATAGCGAGCAAAAAAAATTTCCTTCTTATCCGTTCGAACCCGACCCGAATTAGAAAATTCTAAAATAAATGCGAAAAAATTCTAAAAATTAAAAAACATCATCCTGGCTTCATTTCAAAAAGAAACGGGTCAGGACAGGCCGAAAAATAGAGAACAAAAAAAATTTCCGTCATCTCCGTTCGAACCCGACCCGAATTAGAAAATTCTAAAATAAATGCGAAAAAATTCAAAAAATTAAAAAACATTATCCAGGCTTCATTTCAAGTCGAAACGGGTCAGGACAGGCCGAAAAATAGAGAGCAAAAAAAATTTTCTTCCTATCCGTTCGAACCCGACCCGAATTAGAAAATTCAAAAATAAATGCGAAAAAATTCTAAAAATTAAAAAACATCATCCAGGCTTCATTTGAAGTCGAAACGGTTCAGGACTGGCCAAAAAAAAGAGTACAAAGAAAATTTCATTCCTATCCGTTCGAACCCGACCCGAATTAGAAAATCCAAAAGAAAATGCGAAAAAATTATAAAAATAAAAAAACATCATCCAGGCTTCGTTTCAAGTCAAAACGGGTCAGGACTGGCCAAAAAATAGAGAAGAAGAAAAATTTCCTTCCTATCCGTTCGAACCCGACCCGAATTACAAAATTCAAAAATAAATGCGAAAAAATTCTAAAAATCAAAAAACATCATCTTGGCAGCATTTCAAGAAGAAACGGGTCAAGACTGGCCAAAAAATAGAGAACCAAAACAATTTCCTTCCTCTCCGCTCGAACCCGACCCGAATTAGAAAATTCAAAAATAAATGCGAAAAAATTCTAAAAACTATAAAACATCATCCAGGCTTCATTTCCAGATGAAACGGGTCAGGACGGGCCAAAAAATAGCGAGCAAAAAAAATTTCCTACCTATCCGTTCGAACCCGACCCGAATTAGAAAATTCTAAAATAAATGCGAAAAAATTCTAAAAATTAAAAAACATCATCCTGGCTTCATTTCAAAAAGAAACGGGTCAGGACAGGCCGAAAAATAGAGAACAAAAAAAATTTCCTTCATCTCCGTTCGGACCCGACCCGAATTAGAAAATTCAAAAATAAATGCGAAAAAATTGTAAAAATTAAAAAACATCATCCAGGCTTCATTTGAAGTCGAAACGGGTCAGGACCGGCCAAAAAAAAGAGTACAAAAAAAATTTCATTCCTATCCTTTCGAACACGACCCGAATTAGAAAATCCAAAAGAAAATGCGAAAAAATTCTAAAAATAAAAAAACGTCATCCAGGCTTCGTTTCAAGTCAAAACGGGTCAGGACTAGCCAAAAAATAGAGAAGAAAAAAAATTTCCTTCCTATCCGTTCGAACCCGACCCGAATTAGAAAATTCTAAAATAAATGCGAAAAAATTCTAAAAATTGAAAAACATCATCCAGGCTTCATTTCAAGTTGGAATGGTTCAGGACTGGCCGAAAAATAGAGAAGAAAAAAAATTTCCTTCCTATCCGTTCGAACTCGACCCAAATTAGAGAATTCTAAAACAAATGCGAAAAAATTCAAAAAATTAAAAAACATCATCCAGGCTTCATTTCAAGTCGAAACGGGTCAGGACAGGCCGGAAAATAAAGAACAAAAAAAATTTTCTTCCTATCCGTTCGAACACGACCCGAATTAGAAAATTCAAAAATAAAAGCGAAAAAATTCCAAAAATTAGAAAACATCATCCAGGCTTCATTCGAAGTCGAAACAGGTCATGACAGGCCAAAAAATAGCGAGCAAAAAAAATTTCCTTCCTATCCGTTCGAACCCGACCCGAATTAGAAAATTCTAAAATAAATGCGAAAAAATTCTAAAAATTAAAAAACATCATCCTGGCTTCATTTCAAAAAGAAACGGGTCAGGACAGGCCGAAAAATAGAGAACAAAAAAAATTTCCTTCCTCTCCGTTCGAACCCGACCCGAATTAGAAAATTCAAAAATAAATGCGAAAAAATTCTAAAAATTATAAAACATCATCCAGGCTTCATTTACAGACGAAACGGGTGAGGACTGGCCGAAAAGTAGGGAAGAAAAAAAATTTCCTTCCTATCCGTTCGAACCCGACCCGAATTAGAAAATCCAAAAGTAAATGCGAAAAAATTCTAAAAATTAAAAAAGGTCATCCAGGCTTCATTTACAGACGAAACAAGTCAGGACTGGCCAAAAAATAGGGAAGAAAAAAAAAATTTTTCCTATCCGTTCGAACCCGACCCAAATTAGAAAATCCAAAAGTAAATGCGAAAAAATTCTAAAAATTAAAAAACATCATCCAGGCTTCGTTTCAAGTCAAAACGGGTCAGGACTGGCCGAAAAATAGAGAAGAAAAAAAATTTCCTTCCTATCCGTTCGAACCCGACCCGAATTAGAAAATTAAAAAATAAATGCGAAAAAATTCTAAAAATTGAAAAACATCATCCAGGCTTCATTTCAAGTGGAAATGGTTCAGGACTGGCCGAAAAATAGAGAAGAAAAAAAATTTCCTTCCTATCCGTTCGAACTCGACCCGAACTAGAAAATTCTAAAACAAATGCGAAAAAATTCAAAAAATTAAAAAACATCATCCAGGCTTCATTTCAAGTCGAAACGGGTCAGGACAGGCCGGAAAATAGAGAACAAAAAAAATTTTCTTCCTATCCGTTCGAACACGACCCGAATTAGAAAATTCAAAAATAAAAGCGAAAAAATTCCAAAAATTAAAAAACATCATCCAGGCTTCATTTGAAGTCGAAACGGGTCATGACAGGCCAAAAAATAGAAAAACAAAAAAAATTTCCTTCCTATCCGTTCGAACCCGACCTGAATTAGAAAATTCAAAAATAAATGTGAAAAAATTCTAAAAATTATAAAACATCATCCAGGCTTCATTTCCAGACGAAACGGGTCAGGACAGGCCAAAAAATAGCGAGCAAAAAAAATTTCCTTCCTATCCGTTCGAACCCGACCCGAATTAGAAAATTCTAAAATAAATGCGAAAAAATTCTAAAAATTAAAAAACATCATCCTGGCTTCATTTCAAAAAGAAACGGGTCAGGACAGGCCGAAAAATAGAGAACAAAAAAAATTTCCTTCCTATCCGTTCGAACCCGACCCGAATTAGAAAATTCAAAAATAAATGCGAAAAAATTCTAAAAATTATAAAACATTATCCAGGCTTCATTTCCAGACGAAACGGGTCAGGACAGGCCAAAAAATAGCGAGCAAAAAAAATTTCCTTCCTATCCGTTCGAACCCGACCCGAATTAGAAAATTCTAAAATAAATGCGAAAAAATTCTAAAAATTAAAAAACATCATCCTGGCTTCATTTCAAAAAGAAACGGGTCAGGACAGGCCGAAAAATAGAGAACAAAAAAAATTTCCTTCCTCTCCGTTCGAACCCGACCCGAATTAGAAAATTCAAAAATAAATGCGAAAAAATTCTAAAAATTATAAAACATCATCCAGGTTTCATTTACAGACCAAACGGGTCAGGACTGGCCGAAAAGTAGGGAAGAAAAAAAATTTCCTTCCTATCCGTTCGAACCCGACCCGAATTAGAAAATCCAAAAGTAAATGCGAAAAAATTCTAAAAATTAAAAAACGTCATCCAGGCTTCATTTACAGACGAAACGGGTCAGGAGTGGCCGAAAAATAGGGAAGAAAAAAAAAATTTTTCCTGTCCGTTCGAACCCGACCCAAATTAGAAAATCCAAAAGTAAATGCGAAAAAATTCTAAAAATTAAAAAACATCATCCAGGCTTCATTTGAAGTCGAAACGGTTCAGGACTGGCCAAAAAAAAGAGTACAAAAAAAATTTCATTCCTATCCGTTCGAACCCGACCCGAATTAGAAAATCCAAAAGAAAATGCGAAAATTATAAAAATAAAAAAACGTCATCCAGGCTTCGTTTCAAATCAAAACGGGTCAGGACTGGAAAAAAAATAGAGAAGAAAAAAAATTTCCTTCCTATCCGTTCGAACCCGACCCGAATTACAAAATTCAAAAATAAATGCGAAAAAATTCTAAAAATCAAAAAACATCATCTTGGCTGCATTTCAAGAAGAAACGGGTCAAGACTGGCCGAAAAATAGAGAACAAAAACAATTTCCTTCCTCTCCGCTCGAACCCGACCCGAATTAGAAAATTCAAAAATAAATGCGAAAAAATTCTAAAAATTATAAAACATCATCCAGGCTTCATTTCCAGATGAAACGGGTCAGGACAGGCCAAAAAATAGCGAGCAAAAAAAATTTCCTTCCTATCCGTTCGAACCCGACCCGAATTAGAAAAGTCTAAAATAAATGCGAAAAAATTCTAAAAATTAAAAAACATCATCCAGGCTTCATTTGAAGTCGAAACGGTTCAGGACTGGCCAAAAAAAATAGTACAAAAAAAATTTCATTCCTATCCGTTCGAACCCGACCCGAATTAGAAAATCCAAAAGAAAATGCGAAAAAATTATAAAAATAAAAAAACGTCATCCAGGCTTCATTTCAAGTCAAAACGGGTCAGGACTGGAAAAAAAATAGAGAAGAAAAAAAATTTCCTTCCTATCCGTTCGAACCCGACCCGAATTACAAAATTCAAAAATAAATGCGAAAAAATTCTAAAAATCAAAAAACATCATCCTGGCTGCATTTCAAGAAGAAACGGGTCAAGACTGGCCGAAAAATACAGAACAAAAACAATTTCCTTCCTCTCCGCTCGAACCCGACCCGAATTAGAAAATTCAAAAATAAATGCGAAAAAATTCTAAAAATTATAAAACATCATCCAGGCTTCATTTACAGACGAAACGGGTGAGGCCTGGCCGAAAAATAGGGAAGAAAAAAAATTTCCTTCCTATCCGTTCGAACTCGACCCGAATTAGAAAATCCAAAAGTAAATGCGAAAAAATTCTAAAAATTAAAAAACGTCATCCAGGCTTCATTTACAGACGAAACGAGTCAGGACTGGCCGAAAAATAGGGAAGAAAAAAAAAAAATTTCCTATCCGTTCGAACCCGACCCAAATTAGAAAATCCAAAAGTAAATGCGAAAAAATTCTAAAAATTAAAAAACATCATCCAGGCTTCGTTTCAAGTCAAAACGGGTCAGGACTGGCCGAAAAATAGAGAAGAAAAAAAATTTCCTTCCTATCCGTTCGAACCCGACCCGAATTAGAAAATTAAAAAATAAATGCGAAAAAATTCTAAAAATTGAAAAACATCATCCAGGCTTCATTTCAAGTGGAAATGGTTCAGGACTGGCCGAAAAATAGAGAAGAAAAAAAATTTCCTTCCTATTCGTTCGAACTCGACCCGAATTAGAAAATTCTAAAACAAATGCGAAAAAAATTCAAAAAATTAAAAAACATCATCCAGGCTTCATTTCAAGTCGAAACGGGTCAGGACAGGCCGGAAAATAGAGAACAAAAAAAATTTTCTTCCTATCCGTTCGAACACGACCCGAATTAGAAAATTCAAAAACAAAAGCGAAAAAATTCCAAAAATTAAAAAACATCATCCAGGCTTCATTTGAAGTCGAAACGGGTCATGACAGGCCAAAAAATAGAAAAACAAAAAAAATTTCCTTCCTATCCGTTCGAACTCGACCCGAATTAGAAAATTCTAAAATAAATGCGAAAAAATTCAAAAAATTAAAAAACATCATCCAGGCTTCATTTCAGGTCGAAACGGGTCAGGACAGGCCGAAAAATAGAGAACAAAAAAAATTTCCTTACTATCCGTTCGAACCCGACCCGAATTAGAAAATCCAAAAGTAAATGCGAAAAAATTCTAAAAATTAAAAAACGTCATCCAGGCTTCATTTACAGACGAAACGGGTCAGGACAGGCCAAAAAATAGCGAGCAAAAAAAATTTCCTTCCTATCCGTTCGAACCCGACCCGAATTAGAAAATTCTAAAATAAATGCGAAAAAATTCTAAAAATTAAAAAACATCATCCTGGCATCATTTCAAAAAGAAACGGGTCAGGACAGGCCGAAAAATAGAGAACAAAAAAAATTTTCTTCCTATCCGTTCGAACACGACCCGAATTAGAAAATTCAAAAATAAAAGCGAAAAAATTCCAAAAATTAAAAAACATCATCCAGGCTTCATTTGAAGTCGAAACGGGTCATGACAGGCCAAAAAATAGAAAAAAAAAAAAAATTTCCTTCCTATCCGTTCGAACTCGACCCGAATTAAAAAATTCTAAAATAAATGCGAAAAAATTCAAAAAATTAAAAAACATCATCCAGGCTTCATTTCAGGTCGAAACGGGTCAGGATAGGCCGAAAAATAGAGAACAAAAAAAATTTCCTTTCTATCCGTTCGAACCCGACCCGAATTAGAAAATTCAAAAATAAATGTGAAAAAATTCTAAAAATTATAAAACATCATCCAGGCTTCATTTCCAGACGAAACGGGTCAGGACAGGCCAAAAAATAGCGAGCGAAAAAAATTTCCTTCCTATCCGTTCGAACCCGACCCGAATTAGAAAATTCTAAAATAAATGCGAAAAAATTCTAAAAATTAAAAAACATCATCCAGGCTTCATTTGAAGTCGAAACGGTTCAGGACTGGCCAAAAAAAATAGTACAAAAAAAATTTCATTCCTATCCGTTCGAACCCGACCCGAATTAGAAAATCCAAAAGAAAATGCGAAAAAATTATAAAAATAAAAAAACGTCATCCAGGCTTCATTTCAAGTCAAAACGGGTCAGGACTGGAAAAAAAATAGAGAAGAAAAAAAATTTCCTTCCTATCCGTTCGAACCCGACCCGAATTACAAAATTCAAAAATAAATGCGAAAAAATTCTAAAAATCAAAAAACATCATCCTGGCTGCATTTCAAGAAGAAACGGGTCAAGACTGGCCGAAAAATACAGAACAAAAACAATTTCCTTCCTCTCCGCTCGAACCCGACCCGAATTAGAAAATTCAAAAATAAATGCGAAAAAATTCTAAAAATTATAAAACATCATCCAGGCTTCATTTACAGACGAAACGGGTGAGGCCTGGCCGAAAAATAGGGAAGAAAAAAAATTTCCTTCCTATCCGTTCGAACTCGACCCGAATTAGAAAATCCAAAAGTAAATGCGAAAAAATTCTAAAAATTAAAAAACGTCATCCAGGCTTCATTTACAGACGAAACGAGTCAGGACTGGCCGAAAAATAGGGAAGAAAAAAAAAAAATTTCCTATCCGTTCGAACCCGACCCAAATTAGAAAATCCAAAAGTAAATGCGAAAAAATTCTAAAAATTAAAAAACATCATCCAGGCTTCGTTTCAAGTCAAAACGGGTCAGGACTGGCCGAAAAATAGAGAAGAAAAAAAATTTCCTTCCTATCCGTTCGAACCCGACCCGAATTAGAAAATTAAAAAATAAATGCGAAAAAATTCTAAAAATTGAAAAACATCATCCAGGCTTCATTTCAAGTGGAAATGGTTCAGGACTGGCCGAAAAATAGAGAAGAAAAAAAATTTCCTTCCTATCCGTTCGAACTCGACCCGAATTAGAAAATTCTAAAACAAATGCGAAAAAAATTCAAAAAATTAAAAAACATCATCCAGGCTTCATTTCAAGTCGAAACGGGTCAGGACAGGCCGGAAAATAGAGAACAAAAAAAATTTTCTTCCTATCCGTTCGAACACGACCCGAATTAGAAAATTCAAAAACAAAAGCGAAAAAATTACAAAAATTAAAAAACATCATCCAGGCTTCATTTGAAGTCGAAACGGGTCATGACAGGCCAAAAAATAGAAAAACAAAAAAAATTTCCTTCCTATCCGTTCGAACTCGACCCGAATTAGAAAATTCTAAAATAAATGCGAAAAAATTCTAAAAATTAAAAAACATCATCTTGGCTGCATTTCAAGAAGAAACGGGTCAAGACTGGCCGAAAAATAGAGAACAAAAACAATTTCCTTCCTCTCCGCTCGAACCCGACCCGAATTAGAAAATTCAAAAGAAAATGCGAAAAAATTATAAAAATAAAAAAACGTCATCCAGGCTTCGTTTCAAATCAAAACGGGTCAGGACTGGAAAAAAAATAGAGAAGAAAAAAAATTTCCTTCCTATCCGTTCGAACCCGACCCGAATTACAAAATTCAAAAATAAATGCGAAAAAATTCTAAAAATCAAAAAACATCATCTTGGCTGCATTTCAAGAAGAAACGGGTCAAGACTGGCCGAAAAATAGAGAACAAAAACAATTTCCTTCCTCTCCGCTCGAACCCGACCCGAATTAGAAAATTCAAAAATAAATGCGAAAAAATTCTAAAAATTATAAAACATCATCCAGGCTTCATTTCCAGATGAAACGGGTCAGGACAGGCCAAAAAATAGCGAGCAAAAAAAATTTCCTTCCTATCCGTTCGAACCCGACCCGAATTAGAAAAGTCTAAAATAAATGCGAAAAAATTCTAAAAATTAAAAAACATCATCCAGGCTTCATTTGAAGTCGAAACGGTTCAGGACTGGCCAAAAAAAATAGTACAAAAAAAATTTCATTCCTATCCGTTCGAACCCGACCCGAATTAGAAAATCCAAAAGAAAATGCGAAAAAATTATAAAAATAAAAAAACGTCATCCAGGCTTCATTTCAAGTCAAAACGGGTCAGGACTGGAAAAAAAATAGAGAAGAAAAAAAATTTCCTTCCTATCCGTTCGAACCCGACCCGAATTACAAAATTCAAAAATAAATGCGAAAAAATTCTAAAAATCAAAAAACATCATCCTGGCTGCATTTCAAGAAGAAACGGGTCAAGACTGGCCGAAAAATACAGAACAAAAACAATTTCCTTCCTCTCCGCTCGAACCCGACCCGAATTAGAAAATTCAAAAATAAATGCGAAAAAATTCTAAAAATTATAAAACATCATCCAGGCTTCATTTACAGACGAAACGGGTGAGGCCTGGCCGAAAAATAGGGAAGAAAAAAAATTTCCTTCCTATCCGTTCGAACTCGACCCGAATTAGAAAATCCAAAAGTAAATGCGAAAAAATTCTAAAAATTAAAAAACGTCATCCAGGCTTCATTTACAGACGAAACGAGTCAGGACTGGCCGAAAAATAGGGAAGAAAAAAAAAAAATTTCCTATCCGTTCGAACCCGACCCAAATTAGAAAATCCAAAAGTAAATGCGAAAAAATTCTAAAAATTAAAAAACATCATCCAGGCTTCGTTTCAAGTCAAAACGGGTCAGGACTGGCCGAAAAATAGAGAAGAAAAAAAATTTCCTTCCTATCCGTTCGAACCCGACCCGAATTAGAAAATTAAAAAATAAATGCGAAAAAATTCTAAAAATTGAAAAACATCATCCAGGCTTCATTTCAAGTGGAAATGGTTCAGGACTGGCCGAAAAATAGAGAAGAAAAAAAATTTCCTTCCTATTCGTTCGAACTCGACCCGAATTAGAAAATTCTAAAACAAATGCGAAAAAAATTCAAAAAATTAAAAAACATCATCCAGGCTTCATTTCAAGTCGAAACGGGTCAGGACAGGCCGGAAAATAGAGAACAAAAAAAATTTTCTTCCTATCCGTTCGAACACGACCCGAATTAGAAAATTCAAAAACAAAAGCGAAAAAATTCCAAAAATTAAAAAACATCATCCAGGCTTCATTTGAAGTCGAAACGGGTCATGACAGGCCAAAAAATAGAAAAACAAAAAAAATTTCCTTCCTATCCGTTCGAACTCGACCCGAATTAGAAAATTCTAAAATAAATGCGAAAAAATTCAAAAAATTAAAAAACATCATCCAGGCTTCATTTCAGGTCGAAACGGGTCAGGACAGGCCGAAAAATAGAGAACAAAAAAAATTTCCTTACTATCCGTTCGAACCCGACCCGAATTAGAAAATCCAAAAGTAAATGCGAAAAAATTCTAAAAATTAAAAAACGTCATCCAGGCTTCATTTACAGACGAAACGGGTCAGGACAGGCCAAAAAATAGCGAGCAAAAAAAATTTCCTTCCTATCCGTTCGAACCCGACCCGAATTAGAAAATTCTAAAATAAATGCGAAAAAATTCTAAAAATTAAAAAACATCATCCTGGCATCATTTCAAAAAGAAACGGGTCAGGACAGGCCGAAAAATAGAGAACAAAAAAAATTTTCTTCCTATCCGTTCGAACACGACCCGAATTAGAAAATTCAAAAATAAAAGCGAAAAAATTCCAAAAATTAAAAAACATCATCCAGGCTTCATTTGAAGTCGAAACGGGTCATGACAGGCCAAAAAATAGAAAAAAAAAAAAATTTCCTTCCTATCCGTTCGAACTCGACCCGAATTAAAAAATTCTAAAATAAATGCGAAAAAATTCAAAAAATTAAAAAACATCATCCAGGCTTCATTTCAGGTCGAAACGGGTCAGGATAGGCCGAAAAATAGAGAACAAAAAAAATTTCCTTTCTATCCGTTCGAACCCGACCCGAATTAGAAAATTCAAAAATAAATGTGAAAAAATTCTAAAAATTATAAAACATCATCCAGGCTTCATTTCCAGACGAAACGGGTCAGGACAGGCCAAAAAATAGCGAGCGAAAAAAATTTCCTTCCTATCCGTTCGAACCCGACCCGAATTAGAAAATTCTAAAATAAATGCGAAAAAATTCTAAAAATTATAAAACATCATCCAGGCTTCATTTACAGACGAAACGGGTCAGGATTGGCCGAAAAATAGGGAAGAAAAAAAATTTCCTTCCTATCCGTTCGAACCCGACCCGAATTAGAAAATCCAAAAGTAAATGCGAAAAAATTCTAAAAATTAAAAAACGTCATCCAGGCTTCATTTACAGACGAAACGGGTCAGGAGTGGCCGAAAAATAGGGAAGAAAAAAAAAATTTTCCTGTCCGTTCGAACCCGACCCAAATTAGAAAATCCAAAAGTAAATGCGAAAAAATTCTAAAAATTAAAAAACGTCATCCAGGCTTCATTTCAAGTCAAAACGGGTCAGGACTGGCCGAAAAATAGAGAATAAAAAAAATTTCCTTCCTATCCGTTCGAACCCGACCCGAATTAGGAAATTCAAAAATAAGTGCGAGAAAATTCTAAAAATTGAAAAACATCATCCAGGCTTCATTTCAAGTTGAAACGGTTCAGGACTGGCCGAAAAATAGAGAACAAAAAAAATTTCCTTCCTATCTGTTCGAACCCGACCCCAATTAGGAAATTCAAAAATAAAAGCGAAAAAATTCTAAAAATTATAAAACATCATCCAGGCTTCATGTCCAGGCGAAACGGGTCAGGACAGGCCAAAAAATAGAGAAAAAAAAAAAAATTTCCTCCCTATCCGTTTGAACCCGATCCGAATTAGAAAATTCAAAAATAAATGCAAAAAAATTCTAAAAATTAAAAAACATCATCCAGGCTTCATTTGAAGTCGAAATGGGTCAGGACCGGCCAAAAAAAAGAGAACAAAAAAAATTTCATTCCAATCCGTTCGAACCCGACCCGAATTAGAAAATCCAAAAGAAAATGCGAAAATTTTCTAAAAATTAAAAAACGTCATCCAGGCTTCGTGTCAAGTCAAAACGAGTCAGGATAGGCTAAAAAACAGCGAGCAAAAAAAATTTCCTTCTTATCCGTTCGAACCCGACCCGAATTACAAAATTCTAAAATAAATGCGAAAAAATTCTAAAAATTAAAAAACATCATCCTGGCTTCAGTTCAAAAAGAAACGGGTCAGGACAGGCCGAAAAAGAAAGAACAAAAAAAATTTCCTTCATCTCCGTTCGGACCCGACCCGAATTAGAAAATTCAAAAATAAATGCGAAAAAATTCTAGAAATTAAAAAACATCATCCAGGCTTCATTTGAAGTCGAAACGGGTCAGGACCGGCCAAAAAAAAGAGTACAAAGAAAATTTCATTCCTATCCGTTCGAACACGACCCGAATTAGAAAATCCAAAAGAAAATGCGAAAAAATTCTAAAAATAAAAAAACATCATCCAGGCTTCGTTTCAAGTCAAAACGGGTCAGGACTAGCCAAAAAATAGAGAAGAAAAAAAATTTCCTTCCTATCCGTTCGAACCCGACCCGAATTACAAAATTCAAAAATAAATGCGAAAAAATTCTAAAAATCAAAAAACATCATCCTGGCTGCATTTCAAGAAGAAACGGGTCAAGACTGGCCGAAAAATGGAGAACAAAAACAATTTCCTTCCTCTCCGCTCGAACCCGACCCGAATTAGAAAATTCAAAAATAAATGCGAAAAAATTCTAAAAATTATAAAACCTCATCCAGGCTTCATTTCCAGACGAAACGGGTCAGGACAGGCCAAAAAATAGCGTGCAAAAAAAATTTCCTTCCTATCCGTTCGAACCCGACCCGAATTAGAAAATTCTAAAATACATGCGAAAAAATTCTAAAAATTAAAAAACGTCATCCTGGCTTCATTTCAAAAAGAAACGGGTCAGGACAGGCCGAAAAATAGAGAACAAAAA
Source organism: Quercus robur (assembly GCF_932294415.1). Lineage (NCBI taxonomy): Eukaryota > Viridiplantae > Streptophyta > Magnoliopsida > Fagales > Fagaceae > Quercus > Quercus robur. The sequence continues at coordinate 44,549,251 of NC_065535.1, forward strand.
AAATTTCCTTCCTCTCCGTTCGAACCCGACCCGAATTAGAAAATTCAAAAATAAATGCGAAAAAATTCTAAAATTAAAAAACCTCATCCAGGCTTCATTTGAAGTCGAAACGGGCCAGGACCGGCCAAAAAAAAGAGTACAAAAAAAATTTCATTCCTATCCATTCGAACACGACCCGAATTAGAAAATCCAAAAGAAAATGCGAAAAATTCTAAAAATAAAAAAACGTCATCCAGGCTTCGTTTCAAGTCAAAACGGGTCAGGACTAGCCAAAAAATAGAGAAGAAAAAAAATTTCCTTCCTATCCGTTCGAACCCGACCCGAATTACAAAATTCAAAAATAAATGCGAAAAAATTCTAAAAATCAAAAAACATCATCCTGGCTGCATTTCAAGAAGAAACGGGTCAAGACTGGCCGAAAAATAGAGAACAAAAACAATTTCCTTCCTCTCCGCTCGAACCCGACCCGAATTAGAAAATTCAAAAATAAATGCGAAAAAATTCTAAAAATTATAAAACATCATCCAGGCTTCATTTGAAGTCGAAACGGGTCAGGACAGGCCAAAAAATAGCGAGCAAAAAAAATTTCCTTCCTATCCGTTCGAACCCGACCCGAATTAGAAAATTCTAAAATAAATGCGAAAAAATTCTAAAAATTAAAAAACATCATCCTGGCTTCATTTCAAAAAGAAACGGGTCAGGACAGGCCGAAAAATAGAGAACAAAAAAAATTTCCTTCCTCTCCGTTCGAACCCGACCCGAATTAGAAAATTCAAAAATAAATGCGAAAAAATTCTAAAAATTAAAAAACATCATCCAGGCTTCATTTCAAGTCGAAACGGGTCAGGACAGGCCGGAAAATAGAGAACAAAAAAAATTTTCTTCCTATCCGTTCGAACACGACCCGAATTAGAAAATTCAAAAATAAAAGCGAAAAAATTCCAAAAATTAAAAAACATCATCCAGGCTTCATTTGAAGTCGAAACGGGTCATGACAGGCCAAAAAATAGAAAAACAAAAAAAATTTCCTTCCTATCCGTTCGAACTCGACCCGAATTAGAAAATTCTAAAATAAATGCGAAAAAATTCAAAAAATTAAAAAACATCATCCAGGCTTCATTTCAGGTCGAAACGGGTCAGGACAGGCCGAAAAATAGAGAACAAAAAAAATTTCCTTCCTATCCGTTCGAACCCGACCCGAATTAGAAAATTCAAAAATAAATGCGAAAAAATTCTAAAAATTATAAAACATCATCCAGGCTTCATTTCCAGACGAAACGGGTCAGGACAGGCCAAAAAATAGCGAGCAAAAAAAATTTCCTTCCTATCCGTTCGAACCCGACCCGAATTAGAAAATTCTAAAATAAATGCGAAAAAATTCTAAAAATTAAAAAACATCATCCTGGCTTCATTTAAAAAAGAAACGGGTCAGGACAGGCCGAAAAATAGAGAACAAAAAAAATTTCCTTCCTATCCGTTCGAACCCGACCCGAATTAGAAAATTCAAAAATAAATGCGAAAAAATTCTAAAAATTATAAAACATTATCCAGGCTTCATTTCCAGAGGAAACGGGTCAGGATAGGCCAAAAAATAGCGAGCAAAAAAAATTTCCTTCCTATCCGTTCGAACCCGACCCGAATTAGAAAATTCAAAAATAAATGCGAAAAAATTCTAAAAATTATAAAACATCATCCAGGCTTCATTTACAGACCAAACGGGTCAGGACTGGCCGAAAAATAGGGAAGAAAAAAAATTTCCTTCCTATCCGTTCGAACCCGACCCGAATTAGAAAATCCAAAAGTAAATGCGAAAAAATTCTAAAAATTAAAAAACGTCATCCAGGCTTCATTTACAGACGAAACGGGTCAGGAGTGGCCGAAAAATAGGGAAGAAAAAAAAATTTTTTCCTGTCCGTTCGAACCCGACCCAAATTAGAAAATCCAAAAGTAAATGAGAAAAAATTCTAAAAATTAAAAAACGTCATCCAGGCTTCGTTTCAAGTCAAAACGGGTCAGGACTGGCCGAAAAATAGAGAATAAAAAAAATTTCCTTCCTATCCGTTCGAACCCGACCCGAATTAGAAAATTCAAAAATAAATGCGAGAAAATTCTAAAAATTGAAAAACATTATCCAGGCTTCATTTCAAGTTGAAACGGTTCAGGACTGGCCGAAAACTAGAGAACAAAAAAAATTTCCTTCCTATCCGTTCGAACCCGACCCCAATTAGGAAATTCAAAAATAAAAGCGAAAAAATTCTAAAAATTATAAAACATCATCCAGGCTTCATGTCCAGGCGAAACGGGTCAGGACAGGCCAAAAAATAGAGAAAAAAAAAAAAAAAATTTCCTCCCTATCCGTTCGAACCCGATCCGAATTAGAAAATTCAAAAATAAATGCAAAAAAATTCTAAAAATTAAAAAACATCATCCAGGCTTCATTTGAAGTCGAAACGGGTCAGGACCGGCCAAAAAAAAGAGAACAAAAAAAATTTCATTCCAATCCGTTCGAACCCGACCCGAATTAGAAAATCCAAAAGAAAATGCGAAAAAATTCTAAAAATTAAAAAACGTCATCCAGGCTTCGTGTCAAGTCAAAACGGGTCAGGACAGGCTAAAAAATAGCAAGCAAAAAAAATTTCCTTCTTATCCGTTCGAACCCGACCCGAATTACAAAATTCTAAAATAAATGCGAAAAAATTCTAAAAATTAAAAAACATCATCCTGGCTTCATTTCAAAAAGAAACGGGTCAGGACAGGCCGAAAAATAGAGAACAAAAAAAATTTCCTTTATCTCCGTTCGGACCCGACCCGAATTAGAAAATTCAAAAATAAATGCGAAAAAATTCTAAAAATTAAAAAACATCATCCAGGCTTCATTTGAAGTCGAAACGGGTCAGGACCGGCCAAAAAAAAGAGTACAAAAAAAATTTCATTCCTATCCGTTCGAACACGACCCGAATTAGAAAATCCAAAAGAAAATGCGAAGAAATTCTAAAAATAAAAAAACGTCATCCAGGCTTCGTTTCAAGTCAAAACGGGTCAGGACTAGCCAAAAAATAGAGAAGAAAAAAAATTTCCTTCCTATCCGTTCGAACCCGACCCGAATTACAAAATTCAAAAATAGATGCAAAAAAATTCTAAAAATCAAAAAAAATCATCCTGGCTGCATTTCAAGAAGAAACGGGTCAAGACTGGCCGAAAAATAGAGAACAAAATCAATTTCCTTCCTCTCCGCTCGAACCCGACCCGAATTAGAAAATTCAAAAATAAATGCGAAAAAATTCTAAAAATTATAAAACATCATCCAGGCTTCATTTCCAGACGAAACGGGTCAGGACAGGCCAAAAAATAGCGTGCAAAAAAAATTTCCTTCCTATCCGTTCGAACCCGACCCGAATTAGAAAATTCTAAAATAAATGCGAAAAAATTCTAAAAATTAAAAAACATCATCCTGGCTTCATTTCAAAAAGAAACGGGTCAGGACAGGCCGAAAAATAGAGAACAAAAAAAATTTCCTTCCTCTCCGTTCGAACCCGACCCGAATTAGAAAATTCAAAAATAAATGCGAAAAAATTCTAAAAATTCTAAAACATCATCCAGGCTTCATTTACAGACGAAACGGGTCAGGATTGGCCGAAAAATAGGGAAGAAAAAAAATTTCCTTCCTATCCGTTCAAACCCGACCCGAATTAGAAAATCCAAAAGTAAATGCGAAAAAATTCTAAAAATTAAAAAACGTCATCCAGGCTTCATTTACGGACGAAACGGGTCAGGACAGGCCAAAAAATAGCGAGCAAAAAAAATTTCCTTCCGATCCGTTCGAACCCGACCCGAATTAGAAAATTCTAAAATAAATGCGAAAAAATTCTAAAAATTAAAAAACATCATCCTGGCTTCATTTCAAAAAGAAACGGGTCAGGACAGGCCGAAAAATAGAGAACAAAAAAAATTTCCTTCCTCTCCGTTCGAACCCGACCCGAATTAGAAAATTCAAAAATAAATGCGAAAAAATTCTAAAAATTATAAAACATCATCCAGGCTTCATTTACAGACGAAACGGGTGAGGACTGGCCGAAAAATAGGGAAGAAAAACATTTTCCTTCCTATCCGTTCGAACCCACCCGAATTAGAAAATCCAAAAGTAAATGCGAAAAAATTCTAAAAATTAAAAAACGTCATCCATGCATCATTTACAGACGAAACGTGTCAGGACTGGCCGAAAAATAGGGAAGAAAAAAAAAAAATTTCCTGTCCGTTCGAACCCGACCCAAATTAGAAAATCCAAAAGTAAATGCGAAAAAATTCTAAAAATTAAAAAACGTCATCCAGGCTTCGTTTCAAGTCAAAACGGCTCAGGACTGGCCGAAAAATAGAGAATAAAAAAAATTTCCTTCCTATCCGTTCGAACCCGACCCGAATTAGAAAATTCAAAAATAAATGCGAGAAAATTCTAAAAATTGAAAAACATCATCCAGGCTTCATTTCAAGTTGAAACGGTTCAGGACTGGCCGAAAAATAGAGAACAAAAAAAATTTCCTTCCTATCCGTTCGAACCCGACCCCAATTAGGAAATTCAAAAATAAAAGCGAAAAAATTCTAAAAATTATAAAACATCATCCAGGCTTCATGTCCAGGCGAAACGGGTCAGGACAGGCCAAAAAATAGAGAAAAAAAAAATTTCCTCCCTATCCGTTCGAACCCGATCCGAATTAGAAAATTCAAAAATAAATGCAAAAAAATTCTAAAAATTAAAAAACATCATCCAGGCTTCATTTGAAGTCGAAACGGGTCAGGACCGGCCAAAAAAAAGAGAACAAAAAAAATTTCATTCCAATCCGTTCGAACCCGACCCGAATTAGAAAATCCAAAAGAAAATGCGAAAAAATTCTAAAAATTAAAAAACGTCATCCAGGCTTCGTGTCAAGTCAAAACGGGTCAGGACAGGCTAAAAAATAGCGAGCAAAAAAAATTTCCTTCTTATCCGTTCGAACCCGACCCGAATTACAAAATTCTAAAATAAATGCGAAAAAATTCTAAAAATTAAAAAACATCATCCTGGCTTCATTTCAAAAAGAAACGGGTCAGGACAGGCCGAAAAATAGAGAACAAAAAAAATTTCCTTTATCTCCGTTCGGACCCGACCCGAATTAGAAAATTCAAAAATAAATGCGAAAAAATTCTAAAAATTAAAAAACATCATCCAGGCTTCATTTGAAGTCGAAACGGGTCAGGACCGGCCAAAAAAAAGAGTACAAAAAAAATTTCATTCCTATCCGTTCGAACACGACACGAATTAGAAAATCCAAAAGAAAATGCGAAGAAATTCTAAAAATAAAAAAACGTCATCCAGGCTTCGTTTCAAGTCAAAACGGGTCAGGACTAGCGAAAAAATAGAGAAGAAAAAAAATTTCCTTCCTATCCGTTCGAACCCGACCCGAATTACAAAATTCAAAAATAGATGCAAAAAAATTCTAAAAATCAAAAAACATCATCCTGGCTGCATTTCAAGAAGAAACGGGTCAAGACTGGCCGAAAAATAGAGAACAAAAAAAATTTCCTTCCTCTCCGTTCGAACCCGACCCGAATTAGAAAATTCAAAAATAAATGCGAAAAAATTCTAAAAATTATAAAACATCATCCAGGCTTCATTTACAGACGAAACGGGTCAGGATTGGCCGAAAAATAGGGAAGAAAAAAAATTTCCTTCCTATCCGTTCAAACCCGACCCGAATTAGAAAATCCAAAAGTAAATGCGAAAAAATTCTAAAAATTAAAAAACGTCATCCAGGCTTCATTTACAGACGAAACGGGTCAGGACAGGCCAAAAAATAGCGAGCAAAAAAAATTTCCTTCCTATCCGTTCGAACCCGACCCGAATTAGAAAATTCTAAAATAAATGCGAAAAATTCTAAAAATTAAAAAACATCATCCTGGCTTCATTTCAAAAAGAAACGGGTCAGGACAGGCCGTAAAATAGAGAACAAAAAAAATTTTCTTCCTATCCGTTCGAACACGACCCGAATTAGAAAATTCAAAAATAAAAGCGAAAAAATTCCAAAAATTAAAAAACATCATCCAGGCTTCATTTGAAGTCGAAACGGGTCATGACAGGCCAAAAAATAGAAAAACAAAAAAAATTTCCTTCCTATCCATTCGAACTCGACCCGAATTAGAAAATTCTAAAATAAATGGGAAAAAATTCAAAAAATTAAAAAACATCATCCAGGCTTCATTTCAGGTCGAAACGGGTCAGGACAGGCCAAAAAATAGCGAGCAAAAAAAATTTCCTTCCTATCCGTTCGAACCCGACCCGAATTAGAAAATTCTAAAATAAATGCGAAAAAATTCTAAAAATTAAAAAACATCATCCTGGCTTCATTTCAAAAAGAAACGGGTCAGGACAGGCCGAAAAATAGAGAACAAAAAAAATTTCCTTCCTATCCGTTCGAACCCGACCCGAATTAGAAAATTCTAAAATAAATGCGGAAAAATTCTAAAAATTTAAAAACATCATCCTGGCTTCATTTCAAAAAGAAACGGGTCAGGACAGGCCGAAAAATAGAGAACAAAAAAAATTTCCTTCCTATCCGTTCGAACCCGACCCGAATTAGAAAATTCTAAAATAAATGCGAAAAAATTCTAAAAATTAAAAAACATCATCCTGGCTTCATTTCAAAAAGAAACGGGTCAGGACAGGCCGAAAAATAGAGAACAAAAAAAATTTCCTTCCTCTCCGTTCGAACCCGACCCGAATTAGAAAATTCAAAAATAAATGCGAAAAAATTCTAAAAATTATAAAACATCATCCAGGCTTCATTTACAGACGAAACGGGTGAGGACTGGCCGAAAAATAGGGAAGAAAAAAAATTTCCTTCCTATCCGTTCGAACCCGACCCGAATTAGAAAATCCAAAAGTAAATGCGAAAAAATTCTAAAAATTAAAAAACGTCATCCAGGCTTCATTTACAGACGAAACGTGTCAGGACTGGCCGAAAAATAGGGAAGAAAAAAAAAAATTTTCCTGTCCGTTCGAACCCGACCCAAATTAGAAAATCCAAAAGTAAATGCGAAAAAATTCTAAAAATTAAAAAACGTCATCCAGGCTTCGTTTCAAGTCAATACGGGTCAGGACTGGCCGAAAAATAGAGAATAAAAAAAATTTCCTTCCTATCCGTTCGAACCCGACCCGAATTAGAAAATTCAAAAATAAATGCGAGAAAATTCTAAAAATTGAAAAACATCATCCAGGCTTCATTTGAAGTCGAAACGGGTCAGGACCGGCCAAAAAAAGAGTACAAAAAAAATTTCATTCCTATCCGTTCGAACACGACCCGAATTAGAAAATCCAAAAGAAAATGCGAAAAAATTCTAAAAATAAAAAAACGTCATCCAGGCTTCGTTTCAAGTCAAAACGGGTCAGGACTAGCCAAAAAATAGAGAAGAAAAAAAATTTCCTTCCTATCCGTTCGAACCCGACCCGAATTACAAAATTCAAAAATAAATGCGAAAAAATTCTAAAAATCAAAAAACATCATCCTGGCTGCATTTCAAGAAGAAACGGGTCAAGACTGGCCGAAAAATAGAGAACAAATACAATTTCCTTCCTCTCCGCTCGAACCCGACCCGAATTAGAAATCTCAAAAATAAATGCGAAAAAATTCTAAAAATTATAAAACATCATCCAGGCTTCATTTCCAGACGAAACGGGTCAGGACAGGCCAAAAAATAGCGTGCAAAAAAAATTTCCTTCCTATCCGTTCGAACCCGACCCGAATTAGAAAATTCTAAAATAAATGCGAAAAAATTCTAAAAATTAAAAAACATCATCCTGGCTTCATTTCAAAAAGAAACGGGTCAGGACAGGCCGAAAAATAGAGAACAAAAAAAATTTCCTTCCTCTCCGTTCGAACCCGACCCGAATTAGAAAATTCAAAAATAAATGCGAAAAAATTCTAAAAATTATAAAACATCATCCAGGCTTCATTTACAGACGAAACGGGTCAGGATTGGCCGAAAAATAGGGAAGAAAAAAAATTTCCTTCCTATCCGTTCAAACCCGACCCGAATTAGAAAATCCAAAAGTAAATGCGAAAAAATTCTAAAAATTAAAAAACGTCATCCAGGCTTCGTTTCAAGTCAAAACGGGTCAGGACTGGCCGAAAAATAGAGAATAAAAAAAATTTCCTTCCTATCCGTTCGAACCCGACCCGAATTAGAAAATTCAAAAATAAATGCGAGAAAATTCTAAAAATTGAAAAACATCATCCAGGCTTCATTTCAAGTTGAAACAGTTCAGGACTGGCCGAAAAATAGAGAACAAAAAAAATTTCCTTCCTATCCGTTCGAACCCGACCCCAATTAGGAAATTCAAAAATAAAAGCGAAAAAATTCTAAAAATTATAAAACATCATCCAGGCTTCATGTCCAGGCGAAACGGGTCAGGACAGGCCAAAAAATAGAGAAAAAAAAAAAATTTCCTCCCTATCCGTTCGAACCCGATCCGAATTAGAAAATTCAAAAATAAATGCAAAAAAATTCTAAAAATTAAAAAACATCATCCAGACTTCATTTGAAGTCGAAACGGGTCAGGACCGGCCAAAAAAAAGAGAACAAAAAAAATTTCATTCCAATCCGTTCGAACCCGACCCGAATTAGAAAATCCAAAAGAAAATGCGAAAAAATTCTAAAAATTAAAAAACGTCATCCAGGCTTCGTGTCAAGTCAAAACGGGTCAGGACAGGCTAAAAAATAGCGAGCAAAAAAAATTTCCTTCTTATCCGTTCGAACCCGACCCGAATTACAAAATTCTAAAATAAATGCGAAAAAATTCTAAAAATTAAAAAACATCATCCTGGCTTCATTTCAAAAAGAAACGGGTCAGGACAGGCCGAAAAATAGAGAACAAAAAAAATTTCCTTTATCTCCGTTCGGACCCGACCCGAATTAGAAAATTCAAAAATAAATGCGAAAAAATTCTAAAAATTAAAAAACATCATCCAGGCTTCATTTGAAGTCGAAACGGGTCAGGACCGGCCAAAAAAAAGAGTACAAAAAAAATTTCATTCCTATCCGTTCGAACACGACACGAATTAGAAAATCCAAAAGAAAATGCGAAGAAATTCTAAAAATAAAAAAACGTCATCCAGGCTTCGTTTCAAGTCAAAACGGGTCAGGACTAGCGAAAAAATAGAGAAGAAAAAAAATTTCCTTCCTATCCGTTCGAACCCGACCCGAATTACAAAATTCAAAAATAGATGCGAAAAAATTCTAAAAATTATAAAACATCATCCAGGCTTCATTTACAGACGAAACGGGTCAGGATTGGCCGAAAAATAGGGAAGAAAAAAAATTTCCTTCCTATCCGTTCAAACCCGACCCGAATTAGAAAATCCAAAAGTAAATGCGAAAAAATTCTAAAAATTAAAAAACGTCATCCAGGCTTCATTTACAGACGAAACGGGTCAGGACAGGCCAAAAAATAGCGAGCAAAAAAAATTTCCTTCCTATCCGTTCGAACCCGACCCGAATTAGAAAATTCTAAAATAAATGCGAAAAATTCTAAAAATTAAAAAACATCATCCTGGCTTCATTTCAAAAAGAAACGGGTCAGGACAGGCCGAAAAATAGAGAACAAAAAAAATTTTCTTCCTATCCGTTCGAACACGACCCGAATTAGAAAATTCAAAAATAAAAGCGAAAAAATTCCAAAAATTAAAAAACATCATCCAGGCTTCATTTGAAGTCGAAACGGGTCATGACAGGCCAAAAAATAGAAAAACAAAAAAAATTTCCTTCCTATCCATTCGAACTCGACCCGAATTAGAAAATTCTAAAATAAATGGGAAAAAATTCAAAAAATTAAAAAACATCATCCAGGCTTCATTTCAGGTCGAAACGGGTCAGGACAGGCCAAAAAATAGCGAGCAAAAAAAATTTCCTTCCTATCCGTTCGAACCCGACCCGAATTAGAAAATTCTAAAATAAATGCGAAAAAATTCTAAAAATTAAAAAACAACATCCTGGCTTCATTTCAAAAAGAAACGGGTCAGGACAGGCCGAAAAATAGAGAACAAAAAAAATTTCCTTCCTATCCGTTCGAACCCGACCCGAATTAGAAAATTCTAAAATAAATGCGGAAAAATTCTAAAAATTTAAAAACATCATCCGGGCTTCATTTCAAAAAGAAACGGGTCAGGACAGGCCGAAAAATAGAGAACAAAAAAAATTTCCTTCCTATCCGTTCGAACCCGACCCGAATTAGAAAATTCTAAAATAAATGCGAAAAAATTCTAAAAATTAAAAAACATCATCCTGGCTTCATTTCAAAAAGAAACGGGTCAGGACAGGCCGAAAAATAGAGAACAAAAAAAATTTCCTTCCTCTCCGTTCGAACCCGACCCGAATTAGAAAATTCAAAAATAAATGCGAAAAAATTCTAAAAATTATAAAACATCATCCAGGCTTCATTTACAGACGAAACGGGTGAGGACTGGCCGAAAAATAGGGAAGAAAAACAATTTCCTTCCTATCCGTTCGAACCCGACCCGAATTAGAAAATCCAAAAGTAAATGCGAAAAAATTCTAAAAATTAAAAAACGTCATCCAGGCTTCATTTACAGACGAAACGTGTCAGGACTGGCCGAAAAATAGGGAAGAAAAAAAAAAATTTTCCTGTCCGTTCGAACCCGACCCAAATTAGAAAATCCAAAAGTAAATGCGAAAAAATTCTAAAAATTAAAAAACGTCATCCAGGCTTCGTTTCAAGTCAAAACGGGTCAGGACTGGCCGAAAAATAGAGAATAAAAAAAATTTCCTTCCTATCCGTTCGAACCCGACCCGAATTAGAAAATTCAAAAATAAATGCGAGAAAATTCTAAAAATTGAAAAACATCATCCAGGCTTCATTTGAAGTCGAAACGGGTCAGGACCGGCCAAAAAAAGAGTACAAAAAAAATTTCATTCCTATCCGTTCGAACACGACCCGAATTAGAAAATCCAAAAGAAAATGCGAAAAAATTCTAAAAATAAAAAAACGTCATCCAGGCTTCGTTTCAAGTCAAAACGGGTCAGGACTAGCAAAAAAATAGAGAAGAAAAAAAATTTCCTTCCTATCCGTTCGAACCCGACCCGAATTACAAAATTCAAAAATAAATGCGAAAAAATTCTAAAAATCAAAAAACATCATCCTGGCTGCATTTCAAGAAGAAACGGGTCAAGACTGGCCGAAAAATAGAGAACAAATACAATTTCCTTCCTCTCCGCTCGAACCCGACCCGAATTAGAAAATTCAAAAATAAATGCGAAAAAATTCTAAAAATTATAAAACATCATCCAGGCTTCATTTCCAGACGAAACGGGTCAGGACAGGCCAAAAAATAGCGTGCAAAAAAAATTTCCTTCCTATCCGTTCGAACCCGACCCGAATTAGAAAATTCTAAAATAAATGCGAAAAAATTCTAAAAATTAAAAAACATCATCCTGGCTTCATTTCAAAAAGAAACGGGTCAGGACAGGCCGAAAAATAGAGAACAAAAAAAATTTCCTTCCTCTCCGTTCGAACCCGACCCGAATTAGAAAATTCAAAAATAAATGCGAAAAAATTCTAAAAATTATAAAACATCATCCAGGCTTCATTTACAGACGAAACGGGTCAGGATTGGCCGAAAAATAGGGAAGAAAAAAAATTTCCTTCCTATCCGTTCAAACCCGACCCGAATTAGAAAATCCAAAAGTAAATGCGAAAAAATTCTAAAAATTAAAAAACGTCATCCAGGCTTCGTTTCAAGTCAAAACGGGTCAGGACTGGCCGAAAAATAGAGAATAAAAAAAATTTCCTTCCTATCCGTTCGAACCCGACCCGAATTAGAAAATTCAAAAATAAATGCGAGAAAATTCTAAAAATTGAAAAACATCATCCAGGCTTCATTTCAAGTTGAAACAGTTCAGGACTGGCCGAAAAATAGAGAACAAAAAAAATTTCCTTCCTATCCGTTCGAACCCGACCCCAATTAGGAAATTCAAAAATAAAAGCGAAAAAATTCTAAAAATTATAAAACATCATCCAGGCTTCATGTCCAGGCGAAACGGGTCAGGACAGGCCAAAAAATAGAGAAAAAAAAAAAATTTCCTCCCTATCCGTTCGAACCCGATCCGAATTAGAAAATTCAAAAATAAATGCAAAAAAATTCTAAAAATTAAAAAACATCATCCAGGCTTCATTTGAAGTCGAAACGGGTCAGGACCGGCCAAAAAAAAGAGAACAAAAAAAATTTCATTCCAATCCGTTCGAACCCGACCCGAATTAGAAAATCCAAAAGAAAATGCGAAAAAATTCTAAAAATTAAAAAACGTCATCCAGGCTTCGTGTCAAGTCAAAACGGGTCAGGACAGGCTAAAAAATAGCGAGCAAAAAAAATTTCCTTCTTATCCGTTCGAACCCGACCCGAATTACAAAATTCTAAAATAAATGCGAAAAAATTCTAAAAATTAAAAAACATCATCCTGGCTTCATTTCAAAAAGAAACGGGTCAGGACAGGCCGAAAAATAGAGAACAAAAAAAATTTCCTTTATCTCCGTTCGGACCCGACCCGAATTAGAAAATTCAAAAATAAATGCGAAAAAATTCTAAAAATTAAAAAACATCATCCAGGCTTCATTTGAAGTCGAAACGGGTCAGGACCGGCCAAAAAAAAGAGTACAAAAAAAATTTCATTCCTATCCGTTCGAACACGACACGAATTAGAAAATCCAAAAGAAAATGCGAAGAAATTCTAAAAATAAAAAAACGTCATCCAGGCTTCGTTTCAAGTCAAAACGGGTCAGGACTAGCGAAAAAATAGAGAAGAAAAAAAATTTCCTTCCTATCCGTTCGAACCCGACCCGAATTACAAAATTCAAAAATAGATGCAAAAAAATTCTAAAAATCAAAAAACATCATCCTGGCTGCATTTCAAGAAGAAACGGGTCAAGACTGGCCGAAAAATAGAGAACAAAAAAAATTTCCTTCCTCTCCGTTCGAACCCGACCCAAATTAGAAAATTCAAAAATAAATGCGAAAAAATTCTAAAAATTATAAAACATCATCCAGGCTTCATTTACAGACGAAACGGGTCAGGATTGGCCGAAAAATAGGGAAGAAAAAAAATTTCCTTCCTATCCGTTCAAACCCGACCCGAATTAGAAAATCCAAAAGTAAATGCGAAAAAATTCTAAAAATTAAAAAACGTCATCCAGGCTTCATTTACAGACGAAACGGGTCAGGACAGGCCAAAAAATAGCGAGCAAAAAAAATTTCCTTCCTATCCGTTCGAACCCGACCCGAATTAGAAAATTCTAAAATAAATGCGAAAAATTCTAAAAATTAAAAAACATCATCCTGGCTTCATTTCAAAAAGAAACGGGTCAGGACAGGCCGAAAAATAGAGAACAAAAAAAATTTTCTTCCTATCCGTTCGAACACGACCCGAATTAGAAAATTCAAAAATAAAAGCGAAAAAATTCCAAAAATTAAAAAACATCATCCAGGCTTCATTTGAAGTCGAAACGGGTCATGACAGGCCAAAAAATAGAAAAACAAAAAAAATTTCCTTCCTATCCATTCGAACTCGACCCGAATTAGAAAATTCTAAAATAAATGGGAAAAAATTCAAAAAATTAAAAAACATCATCCAGGCTTCATTTCAGGTCGAAACGGGTCAGGACAGGCCAAAAAATAGCGAGCAAAAAAAATTTCCTTCCTATCCGTTCGAACCCGACCCGAATTAGAAAATTCTAAAATAAATGCGAAAAAATTCTAAAAATTAAAAAACATCATCCTGGCTTCATTTCAAAAAGAAACGGGTCAGGACAGGCCGAAAAATAGAGAACAAAAAAAATTTCTTTCCTATCCGTTCGAACCCGACCCGAATTAGAAAATTCTAAAATAAATGCGAAAAAATTCTAAAAATTTAAAAACATCATCCTGGCTTCATTTCAAAAAGAAACGGGTCAGGACAGGCCGAAAAATAGAGAACAAAAAAAATTTCCTTCCTATCCGTTCGAACCCGACCCGAATTAGAAAATTCTAAAATAAATGCGAAAAAATTCTAAAAATTAAAAAACATCATCCTGGCTTCATTTCAAAAAGAAACGGGTCAGGACTGGCCGAAAAATAGAGAACAAAAAAAATTTCCTTCCTATCCGTTCGAACACGACCCGAATTAGAAAATCCAAAAGAAAATGCGAAAAAATTCTAAAAATAAAAAAACGTCATCCAGGCTTCGTTTCAAGTCAAAACGGGTCAGGACTAGCCAAAAAATAGAGAAAAAAAAAATTTCCTTTCTATCCGTTCGAACCCGACCCGAATTACAAAATTCAAAAATAAATGCGAAAAAATTCTAAAAATCAAAAAACATCATCCTGGCTGCATTTCAAGAAGAAACGGGTCAAGACTGGCCGAAAAATAGAGAACAAAAACAATTTCCTTCCTCTCCGCTCGAACCCGACCCGAATTAGAAAATTCAAAAATAAATGCGAAAAAATTCTAAAAATTATAAAACCTCATCCAGGCTTCATTTCCAGACGAAACGGGTCAGGACAGGCCAAAAAATAGCGAGCAAAAAAAATTTCCTTCCTATCCGTTCGAACCCGACCCGAATTAGAAAATTCTAAAATAAATGCGAAAAAATTCTAAAAATTAAAAAACATCATCCTGGCTTAATTTTAAAAAGAAACGGGTCAGGACAGGCCGAAAAATAGAGAACAAAAAAAATTTCCTTCCTCTCCGTTCGAACCCGACCCGAATTAGAAAATTCAAAAATAAATGCGAAAAAATTCTAAAAATTATAAAACATCATCCAGGCTTCATTTACAGACGAAACGGGTCAGGATTTGCCGAAAAATAGGGAAGAAAAAAAATTTCCTTCCTATCCGTTCGAACCCGACCCGAATTAGAAAATCCAAAAGTAAATGCGAAAAAATTCTAAAAATTAAAAAACGTCATCCAGGCTTCATTTACGGACGAAACGGGTCAGGACAGGCCAAAAAATAGCGAGCAAAAAAAATTTCCTTCCTATTCGTTCGAACCCGACCCAAATTAGAAAATCCAAAAGTAAACGCGAAAAAATTCTAAAAATTGAAAAACGTCATCCAGGCTTCGTTTCAAGTCAAAACGGGTCAGGACTGGCCGAAAAATAGAGAATAAAAAAAATTTCCTTCCTATCCGTTCGAACCCGACCCGAATTAGAAAATTCAAAAATAAATGCGAGAAAATTCTAAAAATTGAAAAACATCATCCAGGCTTCATTTCAAGTTGAAACGGTTCAGGACTGGCCGAAAAATAGAGAACAAAAAAAATTTCCTTCCTATCCGTTCGAACACGACCCGAATTAGAAAATCCAAAAGAAAATGCGAAAAAATTCTAAAAATAAAAAAACGTCATCCAGGCTTCGTTTCAAGGCAAAACGGGTCAGGACTAGCCAAAAAATAGAGAAGAAAAAAAATTTCCTTTCTATCCGTTCGAACCCGACCCGAATTACAAAATTCAAAAATAAATGCGAAAAAATTCTAAAAATCAAAAAACATCATCCTGGCTGCATTTCAAGAAGAAACGGGTCAAGACTGGCCGAAAAATAGAGAACAAAAACAATTTCCTTCCTCTCCGCTCGAACCCGACCCGAATTAGAAAATTCAAAAATAAATGCGAAAAAATTCTAAAAATTATAAAACATCATCCAGGCTTCATTTCCAGACGAAGCGGGTCAGGACAGGCCAAAAAATAGCGTGCAAAAAAAATTTCCTTCCTATCCGTTCGAACCCGACCCGAATTAGAAAATTCTAAAATAAATGCGAAAAAATTCTAAAAATTAAAAAACATCATCCTGGCTTCATTTCAAAAAGAAACGGGTCAGGACAGGCCGAAAAATAGAGAACAAAAAAAATTTCCTTCCTCTCGGTTCGAACCCGACCCGAATTAGAAAATTCAAAAATAAATGCGAAAAAATTCTAAAAATTATAAAACATCATCCAGGCTTCATTTACAGACGAAACGGGTCAGGATTGGCCGAAAAATAGGGAAGAAAAAAAATTTCCTTCCTATCCGTTCAAACCCGACCCGAATTAGAAAATCCAAAAGTAAATGCGAAAAAATTCTAAAAATTAAAAAACGTCATCCAGGCTTCATTTACGGACGAAACGGGTCAGGACAGGCCAAAAAATAGCGAGCAAAAAAAATTTCCTTCCGATCCGTTCGAACCCGACCCGAATTAGAAAATTCTAAAATAAATGCGAAAAAATTCTAAAAATTAAAAAACATCATCCTGGCTTCATTTCAAAAAGAAACGGGTCAGGACAGGCCGAAAAATAGAGAACAAAAAAAATTTCCTTCCTCTCCGTTCGAACCCGACCCGAATTAGAAAATTCAAAAATAAATGCGAAAAAATTCTAAAAATTATAAAACATCATCCAGGCTTCATTTACAGACGAAACGGGTGAGGACTGGCCGAAAAATAGGGAAGAAAAAAAATTTCCTTCCTATCCGTTCGAACCCGACCCGAATTAGAAAATCCAAAAGTAAATGCGAAAAAATTCTAAAAATTAAAAAACGTCATCCAGGCTTCATTTACAGACGAAACGTGTCAGGACTGGCCGAAAAATAGGGAAGAAAAAAAGAATTTTTCCTGTCCGTTCGAACCCGACCCAAATTAGAAAATCCAAAAGTAAATGCGAAAAAATTCTAAAAATTAAAAAACGTCATCCAGGCTTCGTTTCAAGTCAAAACGGGTCAGGACTGGCCGAAAAATAGAGAATAAAAAAAATTTCCATCCTATCCGTTCGAACCCGACCCGAATTAGAAAATTCAAAAATAAATGCGAGAAAATTCTAAAAATTGAAAAACATCATCCAGGCTTCATTTCAAGTTGAAACGGTTCAGGACTGGCCGAAAAATAGAGAACAAAAAAAATTTCCTTCCTATCCGTTCGAACACGACCCGAATTAGAAAATCCAAAAGAAAATGCGAAAAAATTCTAAAAATAAAAAAACGTCATCCAGGCTTCGTTTCAAGTCAAAACGGGTCAGGACTAGCCAAAAAATAGAGAAGAAAAAAAATTTCCTTTCTATCCGTTCGAACCCGACCCGAATTACAAAATTCAAAAATAAATGCGAAAAAATTCTAAAAATCAAAAAACATCATCCAGGCTTCATTTGAAGTTGAAATGGGTCAGGACCGGCCAAAAAAAAGAGAACAAAAAAAATTTCATTCCAATCCGTTCGAACCCGACCCGAATTAGAAAATCCAAAAGAAAATGCGAAAAAATTCTAAAAATTAAAAAACGTCATCCAGGCTTCGTGTCAAGTCAAAACGGGTCAGGACAGGCTAAAAAATAGCGAGCAAAAAAAATTTCCTTCTTACCCGTTCGAACCCGACCCGAATTACAAAATTCTAAAATAAATGCGAAAAAATTCTAAAAATTAAAAAACATCATCCTGGCTTCATTTCAAAAAGAAACGGGTCAGGACAGGCCGAAAAATAGAGAACAAAAAAAATTTCCTTCATCTCCGTTCGGACCCGACCCGAATTAGAAAATTCAAAAATAAATGCGAAAAAATTCTAAAAATTAAAAAACATCATCCAGGCTTCATTTGAAGTCGAAACGGGTCAGGACCGGCCAAAAAAAGAGTACAAAAAAAATTTCATTCCTATCCGTTCGAACACGACCCGAATTAGAAAATCCAAAAGAAAATGCGAAAAAATTCTAAAAATAAAAAAACGTCATCCAGGCTTCGTTTCAAGTTAAAACGGGTCAGGACTAGCCAAAAAATAGAGAAGAAAAAAAATTTCCTTCCTATCCGTTCGAACCCGACCCGAATTACAAAATTCAAAAATAAATGCGAAAAAATTCTAAAAATCAAAAAACATCATCCTGGCTGCATTTCAAGAAGAAACGGGTCAAGACTGGCCGAAAAATAGAGAACAAAAACAATTTCCTTCCTCTCCGCTCGAACCCGACCCGAATTAGAAAATTCAAAAATAAATGCGAAAAAATTCTAAATATTATAAAACATCATCCAGGCTTCATTTCCAGACGAAACGGGTCAGGACAGGCCAAAAAATAGCGTGCAAAAAAAATTTCCTTCCTATCCGTTCGAACCCGACCCGAATTAGAAAATTCTAAAATAAATGCGAAAAAATTCTAAAAATTAAAAAACATCATCCTGGCTTCATTTCAAAAAGAAACGGGTCAGGACAGGCTGAAAAATAGAGAACAAAAAAAATTTCCTTCCTCTCCGTTCGAACCCGACCCGAATTAGAAAATTCAAAAATAAATGCGAAAAAATTCTAAAAATTATAAAACATCATCCAGGCTTCATTTACAGACGAAACGGGTCAGGATTGGCCGAAAAATAGGGAAGAAAAAAAATTTCCTTCCTATCCGTTCAAACCCGACCCGAATTAGAAAATCCAAAAGTAAATGCGAAAAAATTCTAAAAATTAAAAAACGTCATCCAGGCTTCATTTACAGACGAAACGGGTCAGGACAGGCCAAAAAATAGCGAGCAAAAAAAATTTCCTTCCTATCCGTTCGAACCCGACCCGAATTAGAAAATTCTAAAATAAATGCGAAAAAATTCTAAAAATTAAAAAACATCATCCTGGCTTCATTTCAAAAAGAAACGGGTCAGGACAGGCCGAAAAATAGAGAACAAAAAAAATTTCCTTCCTCTCCGTTCGAACCCGACCCGAATTAGAAAATTCAAAAATAAATGCGAAAAAATTCTAAAAATTATAAAACATCATCCAGGCTTCATTTACAGACGAAACGGGTGAGGACTGGCCGAAAAATAGGGAAGAAAAAAAATTTCCTTCCTATCCGTTCGAACCCGACCCGAATTAGAAAATCCAAAAGTAAATGCGAAAAAATTCTAAAAATTAAAAAACGTCATCCAGGCTTCATTTACAGACGAAACGTGTCAGGACTGGCCGAAAAATAGGGAAGAAAAAAAAAAATTTTCCTGTCCGTTCGAACCCGACCCAAATTAGAAAATCCAAAAGTAAATGCGAAAAAATTCTAAAAATTAAAAAACGTCATCCAGGCTTCGTTTCAAGTCAAAACGGGTCAGGACTGGCCGAAAAATAGAGAATAAAAAAAATTTCCTTCCTATCCGTTCGAACCCGACCCGAATTAGAAAATTCAAAAATAAATGCGAGAAAATTCTAAAAATTGAAAAACATCATCCAGGCTTCATTTGAAGTCGAAACGGGTCAGGACCGGCCAAAAAAAGAGTACAAAAAAAATTTCATTCCTATCCGTTCGAACACGACCCGAATTAGAAAATCCAAAAGAAAATGCGAAAAAATTCTAAAAATAAAAAAACGTCATCCAGGCTTCGTTTCAAGTCAAAACGGGTCAGGACTAGCCAAAAAATAGAGAAGAAAAAAAATTTCCTTCCTATCCGTTCGAACCCGACCCGAATTACAAAATTCAAAAATAAATGCGAAAAAATTCTAAAAATCAAAAAACATCATCCTGGCTGCATTTCAAGAAGAAACGGGTCAAGACTGGCCGAAAAATAGAGAACAAATACAATTTCCTTCCTCTCCGCTCGAACCCGACCCGAATTAGAAAATTCAAAAATAAATGCGAAAAAATTCTAAAAATTATAAAACATCATCCAGGCTTCATTTCCAGACGAAACGGGTCAGGACAGGCCAAAAAATAGCGTGCAAAAAAAATTTCCTTCCTATCCGTTCGAACCCGACCCGAATTAGAAAATTCTAAAATAAATGCGAAAAAATTCTAAAAATTAAAAAACATCATCCTGGCTTCATTTCAAAACGAAACGGGTCAGGACAGGCCGAAAAATAGAGAACAAAAAAAATTTCCTTCCTCTCCGTTCGAACCCGACCCGAATTAGAAAATTCAAAAATAAATGCGAAAAAATTCTAAAAATTATAAAACATCATCCAGGCTTCATTTACAGACGAAACGGGTCAGGATTGGCCGAAAAATAGGGAAGAAAAAAAATTTCCTTCCTATCCGTTCAAACCCGACCCGAATTAGAAAATCCAAAAGTAAATGCGAAAAAATTCTAAAAATTAAAAAACGTCATCCAGGCTTCGTTTCAAGTCAAAACGGGTCAGGACTGGCCGAAAAATAGAGAATAAAAAAAATTTCCTTCCTATCCGTTCGAACCCGACCCGAATTAGAAAATTCAAAAATAAATGCGAGAAAATTCTAAAAATTGAAAAACATCATCCAGGCTTCATTTCAAGTTGAAACAGTTCAGGACTGGCCGAAAAATAGAGAACAAAAAAAATTTCCTTCCTATCCGTTCGAACCCGACCCCAATTAGGAAATTCAAAAATAAAAGCGAAAAAATTCTAAAAATTATAAAACATCATCCAGGCTTCATGTCCAGGCGAAACGGGTCAGGACAGGCCAAAAAATAGAGAAAAAAAAAAAATTTCCTCCCTATCCGTTCGAACCCGATCCGAATTAGAAAATTCAAAAATAAATGCAAAAAAATTCTAAAAATTAAAAAACATCATCCAGGCTTCATTTGAAGTCGAAACGGGTCAGGACCGGCCAAAAAAAAGAGAACAAAAAAAATTTCATTCCAATCCGTTCGAACCCGACCCGAATTAGAAAATCCAAAAGAAAATGCGAAAAAATTCTAAAAATTAAAAAACGTCATCCAGGCTTCGTGTCAAGTCAAAACGGGTCAGGACAGGCTAAAAAATAGCGAGCAAAAAAAATTTCCTTCTTATCCGTTCGAACCCGACCCGAATTACAAAATTCTAAAATAAATGCGAAAAAATTCTAAAAATTAAAAAACATCATCCTGGCTTCATTTCAAAAAGAAACGGGTCAGGACAGGCCGAAAAATAGAGAACAAAAAAAATTTCCTTTATCTCCATTCGGACCCGACCCGAATTAGAAAATTCAAAAATAAATGCGAAAAAATTCTAAAAATTAAAAAACATCATCCAGGCTTCATTTGAAGTCGAAACGGGTCAGGACCGGCCAAAAAAAAGAGTACAAAAAAAATTTCATTCCTATCCGTTCGAACACGACACGAATTAGAAAATCCAAAAGAAAATGCGAAGAAATTCTAAAAATAAAAAAACGTCATCCAGGCTTCGTTTCAAGTCAAAACGGGTCAGGACTAGCGAAAAAATAGAGAAGAAAAAAAATTTCCTTCCTATCCGTTCGAACCCGACCCGAATTACAAAATTCAAAAATAGATGCAAAAAAATTCTAAAAATCAAAAAACATCATCCTGGCTGCATTTCAAGAAGAAACGGGTCAAGACTGGCCGAAAAATAGAGAACAAAAAAAATTTCCTTCCTCTCCGTTCGAACCCGACCCGAATTAGAAAATTCAAAAATAAATGCGAAAAAATTCTAAAAATTATAAAACATCATCCAGGCTTCATTTACAGACGAAACGGGTCAGGATTGGCCGAAAAATAGGGAAGAAAAAAAATTTCCTTCCTATCCGTTCAAACCCGACCCGAATTAGAAAATCCAAAAGTAAATGCGAAAAAATTCTAAAAATTAAAAAACGTCATCCAGGCTTCATTTACAGACGAAACGGGTCAGGACAGGCCAAAAAATAGCGAGCAAAAAAAATTTCCTTCCTATCCGTTCGAACCCGACCCGAATTAGAAAATTCTAAAATAAATGCGAAAAATTCTAAAAATTAAAAAACATCATCCTGGCTTCATTTCAAAAAGAAACGGGTCAGGACAGGCCGAAAAATAGAGAACAAAAAAAATTTTCTTCCTATCCGTTCGAACACGACCCGAATTAGAAAATTCAAAAATAAAAGCGAAAAAATTCCAAAAATTAAAAAACATCATCCAGGCTTCATTTGAAGTCGAAACGGGTCATGACAGGCCAAAAAATAGAAAAACAAAAAAAATTTCCTTCCTATCCATTCGAACTCGACCCGAATTAGAAAATTCTAAAATAAATGGGAAAAAATTCAAAAAATTAAAAAACATCATCCAGGCTTCATTTCAGGTCGAAACGGGTCAGGACAGGCCAAAAAATAGCGAGCAAAAAAAATTTCCTTCCTATCCGTTCGAACCCGACCCGAATTAGAAAATTCTAAAATAAATGCGAAAAAATTCTAAAAATTAAAAAACATCATCCTGGCTTCATTTCAAAAAGAAACGGGTCAGGACAGGCCGAAAAATAGAGAACAAAAAAAATTTCCTTCCTATCCGTTCGAACCCGACCCGAATTAGAAAATTCTAAAATAAATGCGAAAAAATTCTAAAAATTTAAAAACATCATCCTGGCTTCATTTCAAAAAGAAACGGGTCAGGACAGGCCGAAAAATAGAGAACAAAAAAAATTTCCTTCCTATCCGTTCGAACCCGACCCGAATTAGAAAATTCTAAAATAAATGCGAAAAAATTCTAAAAATTAAAAAACATCATCCAGGCTTCATTTCAAAAAGAAACGGGTCAGGACTGGCCGAAAAATAGAGAACAAAAAAAATTTCCTTCCTATCCGTTCGAACACGACCCGAATTAGAAAATCCAAAAGAAAATGCGAAAAAATTCTAAAAATAAAAAAACGTCATCCAGGCTTCGTTTCAAGTCAAAACGGGTCAGGACTAGCCAAAAAATAGAGAAAAAAAAAATTTCCTTTCTATCCGTTCGAACCCGACCCGAATTACAAAATTCAAAAATAAATGCGAAAAAATTCTAAAAATCAAAAAACATCATCCTGGCTGCATTTCAAGAAGAAACGGGTCAAGACTGGCCGAAAAATAGAGAACAAAAACAATTTCCTTCCTCTCCGCTCGAACCCGACCCGAATTAGAAAATTCAAAAATAAATGCGAAAAAATTCTAAAAATTATAAAACCTCATCCAGGCTTCATTTCCAGACGAAACGGGTCAGGACAGGCCAAAAAATAGCGAGCAAAAAAAATTTCCTTCCTATCCGTTCGAACCCGACCCGAATTAGAAAATTCTAAAATAAATGCGAAAAAATTCTAAAAATTAAAAAACATCATCCTGGCTTAATTTTAAAAAGAAACGGGTCAGGACAGGCCGAAAAATAGAGAACAAAAAAAATTTCCTTCCTCTCCGTTCGAACCCGACCCGAATTAGAAAATTCAAAAATAAATGCGAAAAAATTCTAAAAATTATAAAACATCATCCAGGCTTCATTTACAGACGAAACGGGTCAGGATTTGCCGAAAAATAGGGAAGAAAAAAAATTTCCTTCCTATCCGTTCGAACCCGACCCGAATTAGAAAATCCAAAAGTAAATGCGAAAAAATTCTAAAAGTTAAAAAACGTCATCCAGGCTTCATTTACGGACGAAACGGGTCAGGACAGGCCAAAAAATAGCGAGCAAAAAAAATTTCCTTCCGATCCGTTCGAACCCGACCCAAATTAGAAAATCCAAAAGTAAATGCGAAAAAATTCTAAAAATTGAAAAACGTCATCCAGGCTTCGTTTCAAGTCAAAACGGGTCAGGACTGGCCGAAAAATAGAGAAGAAAAAAAATTTCCTTCCTATCCGTTCGAACCCGACCCGAATTAGAAAATTCAAAAATAAATGCGAGAAAATTCTAAAAATTGAAAAACATCATCCAGGCTTCATTTCAAGTTGAAACGGTTCAGGACTGGCCGAAAAATAGAGAACAAAAAAAATTTCCTTCCTATCCGTTCGAACACGACCCGAATTAGAAAATCCAAAAGAAAATGCGAAAAAATTCTAAAAATAAAAAAACGTCATCCAGGCTTCGTTTCAAGTCAAAACGGGTCAGGACTAGCCAAAAAATAGAGAAGAAAAAAAATTTCCTTTCTATCCGTTCGAACCCGACCCGAATTACAAAATTCAAAAATAAATGCGAAAAAATTCTAAAAATCAAAAAACATCATCCTGGCTGCATTTCAAGAAGAAACGGGTCAAGACTGGCCGAAAAATAGAGAACAAAAACAATTTCCTTCCTCTCCGCTCGAACCCGACCCGAATTAGAAAATTCAAAAATAAATGCGAAAAAATTCTAAAAATTATAAAACATCATCCAGGCTTCATTTCCAGACGAAGCGGGTCAGGACAGGCCAAAAAATAGCGTGCAAAAAAAATTTCCTTCCTATCCGTTCGAACCCGACCCGAATTACAAAATTCAAAAATAAATGCGAAAAAATTCTAAAAATCAAAAAACATCATCCTGGCTGCATTTCAAGAAGAAACGGGTCAAGACTGGCCGAAAAATAGAGAACAAATACAATTTCCTTCCTCTCCGCTCGAACCCGACCCGAATTAGAAAATTCAAAAATAAATGCGAAAAAATTCTAAAAATTATAAAACATCATCCAGGCTTCATTTCCAGACGAAACGAGTCAGGACAGGCCAAAAAATAGCGTGCAAAAAAAATTTCCTTCCTATCCGTTCGAACCCGACCCGAATTAGAAAATTCTAAAATAAATGCGAAAAAATTCTAAAAATTAAAAAACATCATCCTGGCTTCATTTCAAAAAGAAACGGGTCAGGACAGGCCGAAAAATAGAGAACAAAAAAAATTTCCTTCCTCTCCGTTCGAACCCGACCCGAATTAGAAAATTCAAAAATAAATGCGAAAAAATTCTAAAAATTATAAAACATCATCCAGGCTTCATTTACAGACGAAACGGGTCAGGATTGGCCGAAAAATAGGGAAGAAAAAAAATTTCCTTCCTATCCGTTCAAACCCGACCCGAATTAGAAAATCCAAAAGTAAATGCGAAAAAATTCTAAAAATTAAAAAACGTCATCCAGGCTTCATTTACAGACGAAACGGGTCAGGACAGGCCAAAAAATAGCGAGCAAAAAAAATTTCCTTCCTATCCGTTCGAACCCGACCCGAATTAGAAAATTCTAAAATAAATGCGAAAAATTCTAAAAATTAAAAAACATCATCCTGGCTTCATTTCAAAAAGAAACGGGTCAGGACAGGCCGAAAAATAGAGAACAAAAAAAATTTTCTTCCTATCCGTTCGAACACGACCCGAATTAGAAAATTCAAAAATAAAAGCGAAAAAATTCCAAAAATTAAAAAACATCATCCAGGCTTCATTTGAAGTCGAAACGGGTCATGACAGGCCAAAAAATAGAAAAACAAAAAAAATTTCCTTCCTATCCATTCGAACTCGACCCGAATTAGAAAATTCTAAAATAAATGGGAAAAAATTCAAAAAATTAAAAAACATCATCCAGGCTTCATTTCAGGTCGAAACGGGTCAGGACAGGCCAAAAAATAGCGAGCAAAAAAAATTTCCTTCCTATCCGTTCGAACCCGACCCGAATTAGAAAATTCTAAAATAAATGCGAAAAAATTCTAAAAATTAAAAAACATCATCCTGGCTTCATTTCAAAAAGAAACGGGTCAGGACAGGCCGAAAAATAGAGAACAAAAAAAATTTCCTTCCTATCCGTTCGAACCCGACCCGAATTAGAAAATTCTAAAATAAATGCGAAAAAATTCTAAAAATTTAAAAACATCATCCTGGCTTCATTTCAAAAAGAAACGGGTCAGGACTGGCCGAAAAATAGAGAACAAAAAAAATTTCCTTCCTATCCGTTCGAACACGACCCGAATTAGAAAATCCAAAAGAAAATGCGAAAAAATTCTAAAAATAAAAAAACGTCATCCAGGCTTCGTTTCAAGTCAAAACGGGTCAGGACTAGCCAAAAAATAGAGAAAAAAAAAATTTCCTTTCTATCCGTTCGAACCCGACCCGAATTACAAAATTCAAAAATAAATGCGAAAAATTCTAAAAATCAAAAAACATCATCCTGGCTGCATTTCAAGAAGAAACGGGTCAAGACTGGCCGAAAAATAGAGAACAAAAACAATTTCCTTCCTCTCCGCTCGAACCCGACCCGAATTAGAAAATTCAAAAATAAATGCGAAAAAATTCTAAAAATTATAAAACCTCATCCAGGCTTCATTTCCAGACGAAACGGGTCAGGACAGGCCAAAAAATAGCGAGCAAAAAAAATTTCCTTCCTATCCGTTCGAACCCGACCCGAATTAGAAAATTCTAAAATAAATGCGAAAAAATTCTAAAAATTAAAAAACATCATCCTGGCTTAATTTTAAAAAGAAACGGGTCAGGACAGGCCGAAAAATAGAGAACAAAAAAAATTTCCTTCCTCTCCGTTCGAACCCGACCCGAATTAGAAAATTCAAAAATAAATGCGAAAAAATTCTAAAAATTATAAAACATCATCCAGGCTTCATTTACAGACGAAACGGGTCAGGATTTGCCGAAAAATAGGGAAGAAAAAAAATTTCCTTCCTATCCGTTCGAACCCGACCCGAATTAGAAAATCCAAAAGTAAATGCGAAAAAATTCTAAAAGTTAAAAAACGTCATCCAGGCTTCATTTACGGACGAAACGGGTCAGGACAGGCCAAAAAATAGCGAGCAAAAAAAATTTCCTTCCGATCCGTTCGAACCCGACCCAAATTAGAAAATCCAAAAGTAAATGCGAAAAAATTCTAAAAATTAAAAAACGTCATCCAGGCTTCGTTTCAAGTCAAAACGGGTCAGGACTGGCCGAAAAATAGAGAATAAAAAAAATTTCCTTCCTATCCGTTCGAACCCGACCCGAATTAGAAAATTCAAAAATAAATGCGAGAAAATTCTAAAAATTGAAAAACATCATCCAGGCTTCATTTCAAGTTGAAACGGTTCAGGACTGGCCGAAAAATAGAGAACAAAAAAAATTTCCTTCCTATCCGTTCGAACACGACCCGAATTAGAAAATCCAAAAGAAAATGCGAAAAAATTCTAAAAATAAAAAAACGTCATCCAGGCTTCGTTTCAAGTCAAAACGGGTCAGGACTAGCCAAAAAATAGAGAAGAAAAAAAATTTCCTTTCTATCCGTTCGAACCCGACCCGAATTACAAAATTCAAAAATAAATGCGAAAAAATTCTAAAAATCAAAAAACATCATCCTGGCTGCATTTCAAGAAGAAACGGGTCAAGACTGGCCGAAAAATAGAGAACAAAAACAATTTCCTTCCTCTCCGCTCGAACCCGACCCGAATTAGAAAATTCAAAAATAAATGCGAAAAAATTCTAAAAATTATAAAACATCATCCAGGCTTCATTTCCAGACGAAGCGGGTCAGGACAGGCCAAAAAATAGCGTGCAAAAAAAATTTCCTTCCTATCCGTTCGAACCCGACCCGAATTACAAAATTCAAAAATAAATGCGAAAAAATTCTAAAAATCAAAAAACATCATCCTGGCTGCATTTCAAGAAGAAACGGGTCAAGACTGGCCGAAAAATAGAGAACAAATACAATTTCCTTCCTCTCCGCTCGAACCCGACCCGAATTAGAAAATTCTAAAATAAATGCGAAAAAATTCTAAAAATTATAAAACATCATCCAGGCTTCATTTCCAGACGAAACGAGTCAGGACAGGCCAAAAAATAGCGTGCAAAAAAAATTTCCTTCCTATCCGTTCGAACCCGACCCGAATTAGAAAATTCTAAAATAAATGCGAAAAAATTCTAAAAATTAAAAAACATCATCCTGGCTTCATTTCAAAAAGAAACGGGTCAGGACAGGCCGAAAAATAGAGAACAAAAAAAATTTCCTTCCTCTCCGTTCGAACCCGACCCGAATTAGAAAATTCAAAAATAAATGCGAAAAAATTCTAAAAATTATAAAACATCATCCAGGCTTCATTTACAGACGAAACGGGTCAGGATTGGCCGAAAAATAGGGAAGAAAAAAAATTTCCTTCCTATCCGTTCAAACCCGACCCGAATTAGAAAATCCAAAAGTAAATGCGAAAAAATTCTAAAAATTAAAAAACGTCATCCAGGCTTCATTTACAGACGAAACGGGTCAGGACAGGCCAAAAAATAGCGAGCAAAAAAAATTTCCTTCCTATCCGTTCGAACCCGACCCGAATTAGAAAATTCTAAAATAAATGCGAAAAATTCTAAAAATTAAAAAACATCATCCTGGCTTCATTTCAAAAAGAAACGGGTCAGGACAGGCCGAAAAATAGAGAACAAAAAAAATTTTCTTCCTATCCGTTCGAACACGACCCGAATTAGAAAATTCAAAAATAAAAGCGAAAAAATTCCAAAAATTAAAAAACATCATCCAGGCTTCATTTGAAGTCGAAACGGGTCATGACAGGCCAAAAAATAGAAAAACAAAAAAAATTTCCTTCCTATCCATTCGAACTCGACCCGAATTAGAAAATTCTAAAATAAATGGGAAAAAATTCAAAAAATTAAAAAACATCATCCAGGCTTCATTTCAGGTCGAAACGGGTCAGGACAGGCCAAAAAATAGCGAGCAAAAAAAATTTCCTTCCTATCCGTTCGAACCCGACCCGAATTAGAAAATTCTAAAATAAATGCGAAAAAATTCTAAAAATTAAAAAACATCATCCTGGCTTCATTTCAAAAAGAAACGGGTCAGGACAGGCCGAAAAATAGAGAACAAAAAAAATTTCCTTCCTATCCGTTCGAACCCGACCCGAATTAGAAAATTCTAAAATAAATGCGAAAAAATTCTAAAAATTTAAAAACATCATCCTGGCTTCATTTCAAAAAGAAACGGGTCAGGACAGGCCGAAAAATAGAGAACAAAAAAAATTTCCTTCCTATCCGTTCGAACCCGACCCGAATTAGAAAATTCTAAAATAAATGCGAAAAAATTCTAAAAATTAAAAAACATCATCCTGGCTTCATTTCAAAAAGAAACGGGTCAGGACTGGCCGAAAAATAGAGAACAAAAAAAATTTCCTTCCTATCCGTTCGAACACGACCCGAATTAGAAAATCCAAAAGAAAATGCGAAAAAATTCTAAAAATAAAAAAACGTCATCCAGGCTTCGTTTCAAGTCAAAACGGGTCAGGACTAGCCAAAAAATAGAGAAAAAAAAAATTTCCTTTCTATCCGTTCGAACCCGACCCGAATTACAAAATTCAAAAATAAATGCGAAAAAATTCTAAAAATCAAAAAACATCATCCTGGCTGCATTTCAAGAAGAAACGGGTCAAGACTGGCCGAAAAATAGAGAACAAAAACAATTTCCTTCCTCTCCGCTCGAACCCGACCCGAATTAGAAAATTCAAAAATAAATGCGAAAAAATTCTAAAAATTATAAAACCTCATCCAGGCTTCATTTCCAGACGAAACGGGTCAGGACAGGCCAAAAAATAGCGAGCAAAAAAAATTTCCTTCCTATCCGTTCGAACCCGACCCGAATTAGAAAATTCTAAAATAAATGCGAAAAAATTCTAAAAATTAAAAAACATCATCCTGGCTTAATTTTAAAAAGAAACGGGTCAGGACAGGCCGAAAAATAGAGAACAAAAAAAATTTCCTTCCTCTCCGTTCGAACCCGACCCGAATTAGAAAATTCAAAAATAAATGCGAAAAAATTCTAAAAATTATAAAACATCATCCAGGCTTCATTTACAGACGAAACGGGTCAGGATTTGCCGAAAAATAGGGAAGAAAAAAAATTTCCTTCCTATCCGTTCGAACCCGACCCGAATTAGAAAATCCAAAAGTAAATGCGAAAAAATTCTAAAAGTTAAAAAACGTCATCCAGGCTTCATTTACGGACGAAACGGGTCAGGACAGGCCAAAAAATAGCGAGCAAAAAAAATTTCCTTCCTATTCGTTCGAACCCGACCTAAATTAGAAAATCCAAAAGTAAACGCGAAAAAATTCTAAAAATTGAAAAACGTCATCCAGGCTTCGTTTCAAGTCAAAACGGGTCAGGACTGGCCGAAAAATAGAGAATAAAAAAAATTTCCTTCCTATCCGTTCGAACCCGACCCGAATTAGAAAATTCAAAAATAAATGCGAGAAAATTCTAAAAATTGAAAAACATCATCCAGGCTTCATTTCAAGTTGAAACGGTTCAGGACTGGCCGAAAAATAGAGAACAAAAAAAATTTCCTTCCTATCCGTTCGAACCCGACCCGAATTAGAAAATCCAAAAGAAAATGCGAAAAAATTCTAAAAATAAAAAAACGTCATCCAGGCTTCGTTTCAAGTCAAAACGGGTCAGGACTAGCCAAAAAATAGAGAAGAAAAAAAATTTCCTTTCTATCCGTTCGAACCCGACCCGAATTACAAAATTCAAAAATAAATGCGAAAAAATTCTAAAAATCAAAAAACATCATCCTGGCTGCATTTCAAGAAGAAACGGGTCAAGACTGGCCGAAAAATAGAGAACAAAAACAATTTCCTTCCTCTCCGCTCGAACCCGACCCGAATTAGAAAATTCAAAAATAAATGCGAAAAAATTCTAAAAATTATAAAACATCATCCAGGCTTCATTTCCAGACGAAGCGGGTCAGGACAGGCCAAAAAATAGCGTGCAAAAAAAATTTCCTTCCTATCCGTTCGAACCCGACCCGAATTACAAAATTCAAAAATAAATGCGAAAAAATTCTAAAAATCAAAAAACATCATCCTGGCTGCATTTCAAGAAGAAACGGGTCAAGACTGGCCGAAAAATAGAGAACAAATACAATTTCCTTCCTCTCCGCTCGAACCCGACCCGAATTAGAAAATTCTAAAATAAATGCGAAAAAATTCTAAAAATTATAAAACATCATCCAGGCTTCATTTCCAGACGAAACGAGTCAGGACAGGCCAAAAAATAGCGTGCAAAAAAAATTTCCTTCCTATCCGTTCGAACCCGACCCGAATTAGAAAATTCTAAAATAAATGCGAAAAAATTCTAAAAATTAAAAAACATCATCCTGGCTTCATTTCAAAAAGAAACGGGTCAGGACAGGCCGAAAAATAGAGAACAAAAAAAATTTCCTTCCTCTCCGTTCGAACCCGACCCGAATTAGAAAATTCAAAAATAAATGCGAAAAAATTCTAAAAATTATAAAACATCATCCAGGCTTCATTTACAGACGAAACGGGTCAGGATTGGCCGAAAAATAGGGAAGAAAAAAAATTTCCTTCCTATCCGTTCAAACCCGACCCGAATTAGAAAATCCAAAAGTAAATGCGAAAAAATTCTAAAAATTAAAAAACGTCATCCAGGCTTCGTTTCAAGTCAAAACGGGTCAGGACTGGCCGAAAAATAGAGAATAAAAAAAATTTCCTTCCTATCCGTTCGAACCCGACCCGAATTAGAAAATTCAAAAATAAATGCGAGAAAATTCTAAAAATTGAAAAACATCATCCAGGCTTCATTTCAAGTTGAAACAGTTCAGGACTGGCCGAAAAATAGAGAACAAAAAAAATTTCCTTCCTATCCGTTCGAACCCGACCCCAATTAGGAAATTCAAAAATAAAAGCGAAAAAATTCTAAAAATTATAAAACATCATCCAGGCTTCATGTCCAGGCGAAACGGGTCAGGACAGGCCAAAAAATAGAGAAAAAAAAAAAATTTCCTCCCTATCCGTTCGAACCCGATCCGAATTAGAAAATTCAAAAATAAATGCAAAAAAATTCTAAAAATTAAAAAACATCATCCAGGCTTCATTTGAAGTCGAAACGGGTCAGGACCGGCCAAAAAAAAGAGAACAAAAAAAATTTCATTCCAATCCGTTCGAACCCGACCCGAATTAGAAAATCCAAAAGAAAATGCGAAAAAATTCTAAAAATTAAAAAACGTCATCCAGGCTTCGTGTCAAGTCAAAACGGGTCAGGACAGGCTAAAAAATAGCGAGCAAAAAAAATTTCCTTCTTATCCGTTCGAACCCGACCCGAATTACAAAATTCTAAAATAAATGCGAAAAAATTCTAAAAATTAAAAAACATCATCCTGGCTTCATTTCAAAAAGAAACGGGTCAGGACAGGCCGAAAAATAGAGAACAAAAAAAATTTCCTTTATCTCCGTTCGGACCCGACCCGAATTAGAAAATTCAAAAATAAATGCGAAAAAATTCTAAAAATTAAAAAACATCATCCAGGCTTCATTTGAAGTCGAAACGGGTCAGGACCGGCCAAAAAAAAGAGTACAAAAAAAATTTCATTCCTATCCGTTCGAACACGACACGAATTAGAAAATCCAAAAGAAAATGCGAAGAAATTCTAAAAATAAAAAAACGTCATCCAGGCTTCGTTTCAAGTCAAAACGGGTCAGGACTAGCGAAAAAATAGAGAAGAAAAAAAATTTCCTTCCTATCCGTTCGAACCCGACCCGAATTACAAAATTCAAAAATAGATGCAAAAAAATTCTAAAAATCAAAAAACATCATCCTGGCTGCATTTCAAGAAGAAACGGGTCAAGACTGGCCGAAAAATAGAGAACAAAAAAAATTTCCTTCCTCTCCGTTCGAACCCGACCCGAATTAGAAAATTCAAAAATAAATGCGAAAAAATTCTAAAAATTATAAAACATCATCCAGGCTTCATTTACAGACGAAACGGGTCAGGATTGGCCGAAAAATAGGGAAGAAAAAAAATTTCCTTCCTATCCGTTCAAACCCGACCCGAATTAGAAAATCCAAAATTAAATGCGAAAAAATTCTAAAAATTAAAAAACGTCATCCAGGCTTCATTTACAGACGAAACGGGTCAGGACAGGCCAAAAAATAGCGAGCAAAAAAAATTTCCTTCCTATCCGTTCGAACCCGACCCGAATTAGAAAATTCTAAAATAAATGCGAAAAATTCTAAAAATTAAAAAACATCATCCTGGCTTCATTTCAAAAAGAAACGGGTCAGGACAGGCCGAAAAATAGAGAACAAAAAAAAATTTCTTCCTATCCGTTCGAACACGACCCGAATTAGAAAATTCAAAAATAAAAGCGAAAAAATTCCAAAAATTAAAAAACATCATCCAGGCTTCATTTGAAGTCGAAACGGGTCATGACAGGCCAAAAAATAGAAAAACAAAAAAAATTTCCTTCCTATCCATTCGAACTCGACCCGAATTAGAAAATTCTAAAATAAATGGGAAAAAATTCAAAAAATTAAAAAACATCATCCAGGCTTCATTTCAGGTCGAAAGGGTCAGGACAGGCCAAAAAATAGCGAGCAAAAAAAATTTCCTTCCTATCCGTTCGAACCCGACCCGAATTAGAAAATTCTAAAATAAATGCGAAAAAATTCTAAAAATTAAAAAACATCATCCTGGCTTCATTTCAAAAAGAAACGGGTCAGGACAGGCCGAAAAATAGAGAACAAAAAAAATTTCCTTCCTATCCGTTCGAACCCGACCCGAATTAGAAAATTCTAAAATAAATGCGAAAAAATTCTAAAAATTTAAAAACATCATCCTGGCTTCATTTCAAAAAGAAACGGGTCAGGACAGGCCGAAAAATAGAGAACAAAAAAAATTTCCTTCCTATCCGTTCGAACCCGACCCGAATTAGAAAATTCTAAAATAAATGCGAAAAAATTCTAAAAATTAAAAAACATCATCCTGGCTTCATTTCAAAAAGAAACGGGTCAGGACTGGCCGAAAAATAGAGAACAAAAAAAATTTCCTTCCTATCCGTTCGAACACGACCCGAATTAGAAAATCCAAAAGAAAATGCGAAAAAATTCTAAAAATAAAAAAACGTCATCCAGGCTTCGTTTCAAGTCAAAACGGGTCAGGACTAGCCAAAAAATAGAGAAAAAAAAAAATTTCCTTTCTATCCGTTCGAACCCGACCCGAATTACAAAATTCAAAAATAAATGCGAAAAAATTCTAAAAATCAAAAAACATCATCCTGGCTGCATTTCAAGAAGAAACGGGTCAAGACTGGCCGAAAAATAGAGAACAAAAACAATTTCCTTCCTCTCCGCTCGAACCCGACCCGAATTAGAAAATTCAAAAATAAATGCGAAAAAATTCTAAAAATTATAAAACCTCATCCAGGCTTCATTTCCAGACGAAACGGGTCAGGACAGGCCAAAAAATAGCGAGCAAAAAAAATTTCCTTCCTATCCGTTCGAACCCGACCCGAATTAGAAAATTCTAAAATAAATGCGAAAAAATTCTAAAAATTAAAAAACATCATCCTGGCTTAATTTTAAAAAGAAACGGGTCAGGACAGGCCGAAAAATAGAGAACAAAAAAAATTTCCTTCCTCTCCGTTCGAACCCGACCCGAATTAGAAAATTCAAAAATAAATGCGAAAAAATTCTAAAAATTATAAAACATCATCCAGGCTTCATTTACAGACGAAACGGGTCAGGATTTGCCGAAAAATAGGGAAGAAAAAAAATTTCCTTCCTATCCGTTCGAACCCGACCCGAATTAGAAAATCCAAAAGTAAATGCGAAAAAATTCTAAAAATTAAAAAACGTCATCCAGGCTTCATTTACGGACGAAACGGGTCAGGACAGGCCAAAAAATAGCGAGCAAAAAAAATTTCCTTCCTATCCGTTCGAACCCGACCCAAATTAGAAAATCCAAAAGTAAATGCGAAAAAATTCTAAAAATTAAAAAACGTCATCCAGGCTTCGTTTCAAGTCAAAACGGGTCAGGACTGGCCGAAAAATAGAGAATAAAAAAAATTTCCTTCCTATCCGTTCGAACCCGACCCGAATTAGAAAATTCAAAAATAAATGCGATAAAATTCTAAAAATTGAAAAACATCATCCAGGCTTCATTTCAAGTTGAAACGGTTCAGGACTGGCCGAAAAATAGAGAACAAAAAAAATTTCCTTCCTATCCGTTCGAACACGACCCGAATTAGAAAATCCAAAAGAAAATGCGAAAAAATTCTAAAAATAAAAAAACGTCATCCAGGCTTCGTTTCAAGTCAAAACGGGTCAGGACTAGCCAAAAAATAGAGAAGAAAAAAAATTTCCTTTCTATCCGTTCGAACCCGACCCGAATTACAAAATTCAAAAATAAATGCGAAAAAATTCTAAAAATCAAAAAACATCATCCTGGCTGCATTTCAAGAAGAAACGGGTCAAGACTGGCCGAAAAATAGAGAACAAAAACAATTTCCTTCCTCTCCGCTCGAACCCGACCCGAATTAGAAAATTCAAAAATAAATGCGAAAAAATTCTAAAAATTATAAAACATCATCCAGGCTTCATTTCCAGACGAAGCGGGTCAGGACAGGCCAAAAAATAGCGTGCAAAAAAAATTTCCTTCCTATCCGTTCGAACCCGGCCCGAATTAGAAAATTCTAAAATAAATGCGAAAAAATTCTAAAAATTAAAAAACATCATCCTGGCTTCATTTCAAAAAGAAACGGGTCAGGACAGGCCGAAAAATAGAGAACAAAAAAAATTTCCTTCCTCTCGGTTCGAACCCGACCCGAATTAGAAAATTCAAAAATAAATGCGAAAAAATTCTAAAAATTATAAAACATCATCCAGGCTTCATTTACAGACGAAACGGGTCAGGATTGGCCGAAAAATAGGGAAGAAAAAAAATTTCCTTCCTATCCGTTCAAACCCGACCCGAATTAGAAAATCCAAAAGTAAATGCGAAAAAATTCTAAAAATTAAAAAACATCATCCAGGCTTCATTTACGGACGAAACGGGTCAGGAAAGGCCAAAAAATAGCGAGCAAAAAAAATTTCCTTCCGATCCGTTCGAACCCGACCCGAATTAGAAAATTCTAAAATAAATGCGAAAAAATTCTAAAAATTAAAAAACATCATCCTGGCTTCATTTCAAAAAGAAACGGGTCAGGACAGGCCGAAAAATAGAGAACAAAAAAAATTTCCTTCCTCTCCGTTCGAACCCGACCCGAATTAGAAAATTCAAAAATAAATGCGAAAAAATTCTAAAAATTATAAAACATCATCCAGGCTTCATTTACAGACGAAACGGGTGAGGACTGGCCGAAAAATAGGGAAGAAAAAAAATTTCCTTCCTATCCGTTCGAACCCGACCCGAATTAGAAAATCCAAAAGTAAATGCGAAAAAATTCTAAAAATTAAAAAA
Source organism: Quercus robur (assembly GCF_932294415.1). Classification (NCBI taxonomy): domain Eukaryota; kingdom Viridiplantae; phylum Streptophyta; class Magnoliopsida; order Fagales; family Fagaceae; genus Quercus; species Quercus robur. The sequence continues at coordinate 44,585,099 of NC_065535.1, forward strand.
CGTCATCCAGGCTTCATTTACAGACGAAACGTGTCAGGACTGGCCGAAAAATAGGGAAGAAAAAAAGAATTTTTCCTGTCCGTTCGAACCCGACCCAAATTAGAAAATCCAAAAGTAAATGCGAAAAAATTCTAAAAATTAAAAAACGTCATCCAGGCTTCGTTTCAAGTCAAAACGGGTCAGGACTGGCCGAAAAATAGAGAATAAAAAAAATTTCCATCCTATCCGTTCGAACCCGACACGAATTAGAAAATTCAAAAATAAATGCGAGAAAATTCTAAAAATTGAAAAACATCATCCAGGCTTCATTTCAAGTTGAAACGGTTCAGGAATGGCCGAAAAATAGAGAACAAAAAAAATTTCCTTCCTATCCGTTCGAACACGACCCGAATTAGAAAATCCAAAAGAAAATGCGAAAAAATTCTAAAAATAAAAAAACGTCATCCAGGCTTCGTTTCAAGTCAAAACGGGTCAGGACTAGCCAAAAAATAGAGAAGAAAAAAAATTTCCTTTCTATCCGTTCGAACCCGACCCGAATTACAAAATTCAAAAATAAATGCGAAAAAATTCTAAAAATCAAAAAACATCATCCTGGCTGCATTTCAAGAAGAAACGGGTCAAGACTGGCCGAAAAATAGAGAACAAAAACAATTTCCTTCCTCTCCGCTCGAACCCGACCCGAATTAGAAAATTCAAAAATAAATGCGAAAAAATTCTAAAAATTATAAAACATCATCCAGGCTTCATTTCCAGACGAAGCGGGTCAGGACAGGCCAAAAAATAGCGTGCAAAAAAAATTTCCTTCCTATCCGTTCGAACCCGACCCGAATTAGAAAATTCTAAAATAAATGCGAAAAAATTCTAAAAATTAAAAAACATCATCCTGGCTTCATTTCAAAAAGAAACGGGTCAGGACAGGCCGAAAAATAGAGAACAAAAAAAATTTCCTTCCTCTCGGTTCGAACCTGACCCGAATTAGAAAATTCAAAAATAAATGCGAAAAAATTCTAAAAATTATAAAACATCATCCAGGCTTCATTTACAGACGAAACGGGTCAGGATTGGCCGAAAAATAGGGAAGAAAAAAAATTTCCTTCCTATCCGTTCAAACCCGACCCGAATTAGAAAATCCAAAAGTAAATGCGAAAAAATTCTAAAAATTAAAAAACGTCATCCAGGCTTCATTTACGGACGAAACGGGTCAGGACAGGCCAAAAAATAGCGAGCAAAAAAAATTTCCTTCCGATCCGTTCGAACCCGACCCGAATTAGAAAATTCTAAAATAAATGCGAAAAAATTCTAAAAATTAAAAAACATCATCCTGGCTTCATTTCAAAAAGAAACGGGTCAGGACAGGCCGAAAAATAGAGAACAAAAAAAATTTCCTTCCTCTCCGTTCGAACCCGACCCGAATTAGAAAATTCAAAAATAAATGCGAAAAAATTCTAAAAATTATAAAACATCATCCAGGCTTCATTTACAGACGAAACGGGTGAGGACTGGCCGAAAAATAGGGAAGAAAAAAAATTTCCTTCCTATCCGTTCGAACCCGACCCGAATTAGAAAATCCAAAAGTAAATGCGAAAAAATTCTAAAAATTAAAAAACGTCATCCAGGCTTCATTTACAGACGAAACGTGTCAGGACTGGCCGAAAAATAGGGAAGAAAAAAAGAATTTTTCCTGTCCGTTCGAACCCGACCCAAATTAGAAAATCCAAAAGTAAATGCGAAAAAATTCTAAAAATTAAAAAACGTCATCCAGGCTTCGTTTCAAGTCAAAACGGGTCAGGACTGGCCGAAAAATAGAGAATAAAAAAAATTTCCATCCTATCCGTTCGAACCCGACCCGAATTAGAAAATTCAAAAATAAATGCGAGAAAATTCTAAAAATTGAAAAACATCATCCAGGCTTCATTTCAAGTCGAAACGGTTCAGGACTGGCCGAAAAATAGAGAACAAAAAAAATTTCCTTCCTATCCGTTCGAACACGACCCGAATTAGAAAATCCAAAAGAAAATGCGAAAAAATTCTAAAAATAAAAAAACGTCATCCAGGCTTCGTTTCAAGTCAAAACGGGTCAGGACTAGCCAAAAAATAGAGAAGAAAAAAAATTTCCTTTCTATCCGTTCGAACCCGACCCGAATTACAAAATTCAAAAATAAATGCGAAAAAATTCTAAAAATAAAAAAACATCATCCAGGCTTCATTTGAAGTTGAAATGGGTCAGGACCGGCCAAAAAAAAGAGAACAAAAAAAATTTCATTCCAATCCGTTCGAACCCGACCCGAATTAGAAAATCCAAAAGAAAATGCGAAAAAATTCTAAAAATTAAAAAACGTCATCCAGGCTTCGTGTCAAGTCAAAACGGGTCAGGACAGGCTAAAAAATAGCGAGCAAAAAAAATTTCCTTCTTATCCGTTCGAACCCGACCCGAATTACAAAATTCTAAAATAAATGCGAAAAAATTCTAAAAATTAAAAAACATCATCCTGGCTTCATTTCAAAAAGAAACGGGTCAGGACAGGCCGAAAAATAGAGAACAAAAAAAATTTCCTTCATCTCCGTTCGGACCCGACCCGAATTAGAAAATTCAAAAATAAATGCGAAAAAATTCTAAAAATTAAAAAACATCATCCAGGCTTCATTTGAAGTCGAAACGGGTCAGGACCGGCCAAAAAAAGAGTACAAAAAAAATTTCATTCCTATCCGTTCGAACACGACCCGAATTAGAAAATCCAAAAGAAAATGCGAAAAAATTCTAAAAATAAAAAAACGTCATCCAGGCTTCGTTTCAAGTCAAAACGGGTCAGGACTAGCCAAAAAATAGAGAAGAAAAAAAATTTCCTTCCTATCCGTTCGAACCCGACCCGAATTACAAAATTCAAAAATAAATGCGAAAAAATTCTAAAAATCAAAAAACATCATCCTGGCTGCATTTCAAGAAGAAACGGGTCAAGACTGGCCGAAAAATAGAGAACAAAAACAATTTCCTTCCTCTCCGCTCGAACCCGACCCGAATTAGAAAATTCAAAAATAAATGCGAAAAAATTCTAAAAATTATAAAACCTCATCCAGGCTTCATTTCCAGACGAAACGGGTCAGGACAGGCCAAAAAATAGCGAGCAAAAAAAATTTCCTTCCTATCCGTTCGAACCCGACCCGAATTAGAAAATTCTAAAATAAATGCGAAAAAATTCTAAAAATTAAAAAACATCATCCTGGCTTAATTTTAAAAAGAAACGGGTCAGGACAGGCCGAAAAATAGAGAACAAAAAAAATTTCCTTCCTCTCCGTTCGAACCCGACCCGAATAAGAAAATTCAAAAATAAATGCGAAAAAATTCTAAAAATTATAAAACATCATCCAGGCTTCATTTACAGACAAAACGGGTCAGGAATTGCCGAAAAATAGGGAAGAAAAAAAATTTCCTTCCTATCCGTTCGAACCCGACCCGAATTAGAAAATCCAAAAGTAAATGCGAAAAAATTCTAAAAATTAAAAAACGTCATCCAGGCTTCATTTACGGACGAAACGGGTCAGGACAGGCCAAAAAATAGCGAGCAAAAAAAATTTCCTTCCGATCCGTTCGAACCCGACCCAAATTAGAAAATCCAAAAGTAAATGCGAAAAAATTCTAAAAATTGAAAAACGTCATCCAGGCTTCGTTTCAAGTCAAAACGGGTCAGGACTGGCCGAAAAATAGAGAATAAAAAAAATTTCCTTCCTATCCGTTCGAACCCGACCCGAATTAGAAAATTCAAAAATAAATGCGAGAAAATTCTAAAAATTGAAAAACATCATCCAGGCTTCATTTCAAGTTGAAACGGTTCAGGACTGGCCGAAAAATAGAGAACAAAAAAAATTTCCTTCCTATCCGTTCGAACACGACCCGAATTAGAAAATCCAAAAGAAAATGCGAAAAAATTCTAAAAATAAAAAAACGTCATCCAGGCTTCGTTTCAAGTCAAAACGGGTCAGGACTAGCCAAAAAATAGAGAAGAAAAAAAATTTCCTTTCTATCCGTTCGAACCCGACCCGAATTACAAAATTCAAAAATAAATGCGAAAAAATTCTAAAAATCAAAAAACATCATCCTGGCTGCATTTCAAGAAGAAACGGGTCAAGACTAGCCGAAAAATAGAGAACAAAAACAATTTCCTTCCTCTCCGCTCGAACCCGACCCGAATTAGAAAATTCAAAAATAAATGCGAAAAAATTCTAAAAATTATAAAACATCATCCAGGCTTCATTTCCAGACGAAGCGGGTCAGGACAGGCCAAAAAATAGCGTGCAAAAAAAATTTCCTTCCTATCCGTTCGAACCCGACCCGAATTAGAAAATTCTAAAATAAATGCGAAAAAATTCTAAAAATTAAAAAACATCATCCTGGCTTCATTTCAAAAAGAAACGGGTCAGGACAGGCCGAAAAATAGAGAACAAAAAAAATTTCCTTCCTCTCGGTTCGAACCCGACCCGAATTAGAAAATTCAAAAATAAATGCGAAAAAATTCTAAAAATTATAAAACATCATCCAGGCTTCATTTACAGACGAAACGGGTCAGGATTGGCCGAAAAATAGGGAAGAAAAAAAATTTCCTTCCTATCCGTTCAAACCCGACCCGAATTAGAAAATCCAAAAGTAAATGCGAAAAAATTCTAAAAATTAAAAAACGTCATCCAGGCTTCATTTACGGACGAAACGGGTCAGGACAGGCCAAAAAATAGCGAGCAAAAAAAATTTCCTTCCGATCCGTTCGAACCCGACCCGAATTAGAAAATTCTAAAATAAATGCGAAAAAATTCTAAAAATTAAAAAACATCATCCTGGCTTCATTTCAAAAAGAAACGGGTCAGGACAGGCCGAAAAATAGAGAACAAAAAAAATTTCCTTCCTCTCCGTTCGAACCCGACCCGAATTAGAAAATACAAAAATAAATGCGAAAAAATTCTAAAAATTATAAAACATCATCCAGGCTTCATTTACAGACGAAACGGGTGAGGACTGGCCGAAAAATAGGGAAGAAAAAAAATTTCCTTCCTATCCGTTCGAACCCGACCCGAATTAGAAAATCCAAAAGTAAATGCAAAAAAATTCTAAAAATTAAAAAACGTCATCCAGGCTTCATTTACAGACGAAACGTGTCAGGACTGGCCGAAAAATAGGGAAGAAAAAAAGAATTTTTCCTGTCCGTTCGAACCCGACCCAAATTAGAAAATCCAAAAGTAAATGCGAAAAAATTCTAAAAATTAAAAAACGTCATCCAGGCTTCGTTTCAAGTCAAAACGGGTCAGGACTGGCCGAAAAATAGAGAATAAAAAAAATTTCCTTCCTATCCGTTCGAACCCGACCCGAATTAGAAAATTCAAAAATAAATGCGAGAAAATTCTAAAAATTGAAAAACATCATCCAGGCTTCATTTCAAGTTGAAACGGTTCAGGACTGGCCGAAAAATAGAGAACAAAAAAAATTTCCTTCCTATCCGTTCGAACACGACCCGAATTAGAAAATCCAAAAGAAAATGCGAAAAAATTCTAAAAATAAAAAAACGTCATCCAGGCTTCGTTTCAAGTCAAAACGGGTCAGGACTAGCCAAAAAATAGAGAAGAAAAAAAATTTCCTTTCTATCCGTTCGAACCCGACCCGAATTACAAAATTCAAAAATAAATGCGAAAAAATTCTAAAAATCAAAAAACATCATCCAGGCTTCATTTGAAGTTGAAATGGGTCAGGACCGGCCAAAAAAAAGAGAACAAAAAAAATTTCATTCCAATCCGTTCGAACCCGACCCGAATTAGAAAATCCAAAAGAAAATGCGAAAAAATTCTAAAAATTAAAAAACGTCATCCAGGCATCATTTACAGACGAAACGTGTCAGGACTGGCCGAAAAATAGGGAAGAAAAAAAAAAATTTCCTGTCCGTTCGAACCCGACCCAAATTAGAAAATCCAAAAGTAAATGCGAAAAAATTCTAAAAATTAAAAAACGTCATCCAGGCTTCGTTTCAAGTCAAAACGGGTCAGGACTGGCCGAAAAATAGAGAATAAAAAAAATTTCCTTCCTATCCGTTCGAACCCGACCCGAATTAGAAAATTCAAAAATAAATGCGAGAAAATTCTAAAAATTGAAAAACATCATCCAGGCTTCATTTCAAGTTGAAACAGTTCAGGACTGGCCGAAAAATAGAGAACAAAAAAAATTTCCTTCCTATCCGTTCGAACCCGACCCCAATTAGGAAATTCAAAAATAAAAGCGAAAAAATTCTAAAAATTATAAAACATCATCCAGGCTTCATGTCCAGGCGAAACGGGTCAGGACAGGCCAAAAAATAGAGAAAAAAAAAAATTTCCTCCCTATCCGTTCGAACCCGATCCGAATTAGAAAATTCAAAAATAAATGCAAAAAAATTCTAAAAATTAAAAAACATCATCCAGGCTTCATTTGAAGTCGAAATGGGTCAGGACCGGCCAAAAAAAAGAGAACAAAAAAAATTTCATTCCAATCCGTTCGAACCCGACCCGAATTAGAAAATCCAAAAGAAAATGCGAAAAAATTCTAAAAATTAAAAAACGTCATCCAGGCTTCGTGTCAAGTCAAAACGGGTCAGGACAGGCTAAAAAATAGCGAGCAAAAAAAATTTCCTTCTTATCCGTTCGAACCCGACCCGAATTACAAAATTCTAAAATAAATGCGAAAAAATTCTAAAAATTAAAAAACATCATCCTGGCTTCATTTCAAAAAGAAACGGGTCAGGACAGGCCGAAAAATAGAGAACAAAAAAAATTTCCTTCATCTCCGTTCGGACCCGACCCGAATTAGAAAATTCAAAAATAAATGCGAAAAAATTCTAAAAATTAAAAAACATCATCCAGGCTTCATTTGAAGTCGAAACGGGTCAGGACCGGCCAAAAAAAGAGTAGAAAAAAAATTTCATTCCTATCCGTTCGAACACGACCCGAATTAGAAAATCCAAAAGAAAATGCGAAAAAATTCTAAAAATAAAAAAACCTCATCCAGGCTTCGTTTCAAGGTAAAACGGGTCAGGACTAGCCAAAAAATAGAGAAGAAAAAAAATTTCCTTCCTATCCGTTCGAACCCGACCCGAATTACAAAATTCAAAAATAAATGCGAAAAAATTCTAAATATCAAAAAACATCATCCTGGCTGCATTTCAAGAAGAAACGGGTCAAGACTGGCCGAAAAATAGAGAACAAAAACAATTTCCTTCCTCTCCGCTCGAACCCGACCCGAATTAGAAAATTCAAAAATAAATGCGAAAAAATTCTAAAAATTATAAAACATCATCCAGGCTTCATTTCCAGACGAAACGAGTCAGGACAGGCCAAAAAATAGCGTGCAAAAAAAATTTCCTTCCTATCCGTTCGAACCCGACCCGAATTAGAAAATTCTAAAATAAATGCGAAAAAATTCTAAAAATTAAAAAACATCATCCTGGCTTCATTTCAAAAAGAAACGGGTCAGGACAGGCCGAAAAATAGAGAACAAAAAAAATTTCCTTCCTCTCCGTTCGAACCCGACCCGAATTAGAAAATTCAAAAATAAATGCGAAAAAATTCTAAAAATTATAAAACATCATCCAGGCTTCATTTACAGACGAAACGGGTGAGGACTGGCCGAAAAATAGGGAAGAAAAAAAATTTCCTTCCTATCCGTTCGAACCCGACCCGAATTAGAAAATCCAAAAGTAAATGCGAAAAAATTCTAAAAATTAAAAAACGTCATCCAGGCTTCATTTACAGACGAAACGTGTCAGGACTGGCCGAAAAATAGGGAAGAAAAAAAAAAATTTTCCTGTCCGTTCGAACCCGACCCAAATTAGAAAATCCAAAAGTAAATGCGAAAAAATTCTAAAAATTAAAAAACGTCATCCAGGCTTCGTTTCAAGTCAAAACGGGTCAGGACTGGCCGAAAAATAGAGAATAAAAAAAATTTCCTTCCTATCCGTTCGAACCCGACCCGAATTAGAAAATTCAAAAATAAATGCGAGAAAATTCTAAAAATTGAAAAACATCATCCAGGCTTCATTTCAAGTTGAAACGGTTCAGGACTGGCCGAAAAATAGAGAACAAAAAAAATTTCCTTCCTATCCGTTCGAACACGACACGAATTAGAAAATCCAAAAGAAAATGCGAAAAAATTCTAAAAATAAAAAAACGTCATCCAGGCTTCGTTTCAAGTCAAAACGGGTCAGGACTAGCCAAAAAATAGAGAAGAAAAAAAATTTCCTTCCTATCCGTTCGAACCCGACCCGAATTACAAAATTCAAAAATAAATGCGAAAAAATTCTAAAAATCAAAAAACATCATCCTGGCTGCATTTCAAGAAGAAACGGGTCAAGACTGGCCGAAAAATAGAGAACAAAAACAATTTCCTTCCTCTCCGCTCGAACCCGACCCGAATTAGAAAATTCAAAAATAAATGCGAAAAAATTCTAAAAATTATAAAACATCATCCAGGCTTCATTTCCAGACGAAACGGGTCAGGACAGGCCAAAAAATAGCGTGCAAAAAAAATTTCCTTCCTATCCGTTCGAACCCGACCCGAATTAGAAAATTCTAAAATAAATGCGAAAAAATTCTAAAAATTAAAAAACATCATCCTGGCTTCATTTCAAAAAGAAACGGGTCAGGACAGGCCGAAAAATAAAGAACAAAAAAAATTTCCTTCCTCTCCGTTCGAACCCGACCCGAATTAGAAAATTCAAAAATAAATGCGAAAAAATTCTAAAAATTATAAAACATCATCCAGGCTTCATTTACAGACGAAACGGGTGAGGACTGGCCGAAAAATAGGGAAGAAAAAAAATTTCCTTCCTATCCGTTCGAACCCGACCCGAATTAGAAAATCCAAAAGTAAATGCGAAAAAATTCTAAAAATTAAAAAACGTCATCCAGGCTTCATTTACAGACGAAACGTGTCAGGACTGGCCGAAAAATAGGGAAGAAAAAAAAAAATTTTCCTGTCCGTTCGAACCCGACCCAAATTAGAAAATCCAAAAGTAAATGCGAAAAAATTCTAAAAATTAAAAAACGTCATCCAGGCTTCGTTTCAAGTCAAAACGGGTCAGGACTGGCCGAAAAATAGAGAATAAAAAAAATTTCCTTCCTATCCGTTCGAACCCGACCCGAATTAGAAAATTCAAAAATAAATGCGAGAAAATTCTAAAAATTGAAAAACATCATCCAGGCTTTATTTCAAGTTGAAACGGTTCAGGACTGGCCGAAAAATAGAGAACAAAAAAAATTTCCTTCCTATCCATTCGAACACGACCCGAATTAGAAAATCCAAAAGAAAATGCGAAAAAATTCTAAAAATAAAAAAACGTCATCCAGGCTTCGTTTCAAGTCAAAACGGGTCAGGACTAGCCAAAAAATAGAGAAGAAAAAAAATTTCCTTTCTATCCGTTCGAACCCGACCCGAATTACAAAATTCAAAAATAAATGCGAAAAAATTCTAAAAATCAAAAAACATCATCCAGGCTTCATTTGAAGTTGAAATGGGTCAGGACCGGCCAAAAAAAAGAGAACAAAAAAAATTTCATTCCAATCCGTTCGAACCCGACCCGAATTAGAAAATCCAAAAGAAAATGCGAAAAAATTCTAAAAATTAAAAAACGTCATCCAGGCTTCGTGTCAAGTCAAAACGGGTCAGGACAGGCTAAAAAATAGCGAGCAAAAAAAATTTCCTTCTTATCCGTTCGAACCCGACCCGAATTACAAAATTCTAAAATAAATGCGAAAAAATTCTAAAAATTAAAAAACATCATCCTGGCTTCATTTCAAAAAGAAACGGGTCAGGACAGGCCGAAAAATAGAGAACAAAAAAAATTTCCTTCATCTCCGTTCGGACCCGACCCGAATTAGAAAATTCAAAAATAAATGCGAAAAAATTCTAAAAATTAAAAAACATCATCCAGGCTTCATTTGAAGTCGAAACGGGTCAGGACCGGCCAAAAAAAGAGTACAAAAAAAATTTCATTCCTATCCGTTCGAACACGACCCGAATTAGAAAATCCAAAAGAAAATGCGAAAAAATTCTAAAAATAAAAAAACGTCATCCAGGCTTCGTTTCAAGTCAAAACGGGTCAGGACTAGCCAAAAAATAGAGAAGAAAAAAAATTTCCTTCCTATCCGTTCGAACCCGACCCGAATTACAAAATTCAAAAATAAATGCGAAAAAATTCTAAAAATCAAAAAACATCATCCTGGCTGCATTTCAAGAAGAAACGGGTCAAGACTGGCCGAAAAATAGAGAACAAAAACAATTTCCTTCCTCTCCGCTCGAACCCGACCCGAATTAGAAAATTCAAAAATAAATGCGAAAAAATTCTAAAAATTATAAAACATCATCCAGGCTTCATTTCCAGACGAAACGGGTCAGGACAGGCCAAAAAATAGCGTGCAAAAAAAATTTCCTTCCTATCCGTTCGAACCCGACCCGAATTAGAAAATTCTAAAATAAATGCGAAAAAATTCTAAAAATTAAAAAACATCATCCTGGCTTCATTTCAAAAAGAAACGGGTCAGGACAGGCCGAAAAATAGAGAACAAAAAAAATTTCCTTCCTCTCCGTTCGAACCCGACCCGAATTAGAAAATTCAAAAATAAATGCGAAAAAATTCTAAAAATTATAAAACATCATCCAGGCTTCATTTACAGACGAAACGGGTCAGGATTGGCCGAAAAATAGGGAAGAAAAAAAATTTCCTTCCTATCCGTTCAAACCCGACCCGAATTAGAAAATCCAAAAGTAAATGCGAAAAAATTCTAAAAATTAAAAAACGTCATCCAGGCTTCATTTACGGACGAAACGGGTCAGGACAGGCCAAAAAATAGCGAGCAAAAAAAATTTCCTTCCGATCCGTTCGAACCCGACCCGAATTAGAAAATTCTAAAATAAATGCGAAAAAATTCTAAAAATTAAAAAACATCATCCTGGCTTCATTTCAAAAAGAAACGGGTCAGGACAGGCCGAAAAATAGAGAACAAAAAAAATTTCCTTCCTCTCCGTTCGAACCCGACCCGAATTAGAAAATTCAAAAATAAATGCGAAAAAATTCTAAAAATTATAAAACATCATCCAGGCTTCATTTACAGACGAAACGGGTGAGGACTGGCCGAAAAATAGGGAAGAAAAAAAATTTCCTTCCTATCCGTTCGAACCCGACCCGAATTAGAAAATCCAAAAGTAAATGCGAAAAAATTCTAAAAATTAAAAAACGTCATCCAGGCATCATTTACAGACGAAACGTGTCAGGACTGGCCGAAAAATAGGGAAGAAAAAAAAAAAATTTCCTGTCCGTTCGAACCCGACCCAAATTAGAAAATCCAAAAGTAAATGCGAAAAAATTCTAAAAATTAAAAAACGTCATCCAGGCTTCGTTTCAAGTCAAAACGGATCAGGACTGGCCGAAAAATAGAGAATAAAAAAAATTTCCTTCCTATCCGTTCGAACCCGACCCGAATTAGAAAATTCAAAAATAAATGCGAGAAAATTCTAAAAATTGAAAAACGTCATCCAGGCTTCATTTCAAGTTGAAACGGTTCAGGACTGGCCGAAAAATAGAGAACAAAAAAAATTTCCTTCCTATCCGTTCGAACCCGACCCCAATTAGGAAATTCAAAAATAAAACCGAAAAAATTCTAAAAATTATAAAACATCATCCAGGCTTCATGTCCAGGCGAAACGGGTCAGGACAGGCCAAAAAATAGAGAAAAAAAAAAATTTCCTCCCTATCCGTTCGAACCCGATCCGAATTAGAAAATTCAAAAATAAATGCAAAAAAATTCTAAAAATTAAAAAACATCATCCAGGCTTCATTTGAAGTTGAAATGGGTCAGGACCGGCCAAAAAAAAGAGAACAAAAAAAATTTCATTCCAATCCGTTCGAACCCGACCCGAATTTGAAAATCCAAAAGAAAATGCGAAAAAATTCTAAAAATTAAAAAACATCATCCAGGCTTCGTGTCAAGTCAAAACGGGTCAGGACAGGCTAAAAAATAGCGAGCAAAAAAAATTTCCTTCTTATCCGTTCGAACCCGACCCGAATTACAAAATTCTAAAATAAATGCGAAAAAATTCTAAAAATTAAAAAACATCATCCTGGCTTCATTTCAAAAAGAAACGGGTCAGGACAGGCCGAAAAATAGAGAACAAAAAAAATTTCCTTCATCTCCGTTCGGACCCGACCCGAATTAGAAAATTCAAAAATAAATGCGAAAAAATTCTAAAAATTAAAAAACATCATCCAGGCTTCATTTAAAGTCGAAACGGGTCAGGACCGGCCAAAAAAAGAGTACAAAAAAAATTTCATTCCTATCCGTTCGAACACGACCCGAATTAGAAAATCCAAAAGAAAATGCGAAAAAATTCTAAAAATAAAAAAACGTCATCCAGGCTTCGTTTCAAGTCAAAACGGGTCAGGACTAGCCAAAAAATAGAGAAGAAAAAAAATTTCCTTCCTATCCGTTCGAACCCGACCCGAATTACAAAATTCAAAAATAAATGCAAAAAAATTCTAAAAATCAAAAAACATCATCCTGGCTGCATTTCAAGAAGAAACGGGTCAAGACTGGCCGAAAAATAGAGAACAAAAACAATTTCCTTCCTCTACGCTCGAACCCGACCCGAATTAGAAAATTCAAAAATAAATGCGAAAAAATTCTAAAAATTATAAAACATCATCCAGGCTTCATTTCCAGACGAAACGGGTCAGGACAGGCCAAAAAATAGCGTGCAAAAAAAATTTCCTTCCTATCCGTTCGAACCCGACCCGAATTAGAAAATTCTAAAATAAATGCGAAAAAATTCTAAAAATTAAAAAACATCATCCTGGCTTCATTTCAAAAAGAAACGGGTCAGGACAGGCCGAAAAATAGAGAACAAAAAAAATTTCCTTCCTCTGCGTTCGAACCCGACCCGAATTAGAAAATTCAAAAATAAATGCGAAAAAATTCTAAAAATTATAAAACATCATCCAGGCTTCATTTACAGACGAAACGGGTCAGGATTGGCCGAAAAATAGGGAAGAAAAAAAATTTCCTTCCTATCCGTTCAAACCCGACCCGAATTAGAAAATCCAAAAGTAAATGCGAAAAAATTCTAAAAATTAAAAAACGTCATCCAGGCTTCATTTACGGACGAAACGGGTCAGGACAGGCCAAAAAATAGCGAGCAAAAAAAATTTCCTTCCGATCCGTTCGAACCCGACCCGAATTAGAAAATTCTAAAATAAATGCGAAAAAATTCTAAAAATTAAAAAACATCATCCTGGCTTCATTTCAAAAAGAAACGGGTCAGGACAGGCCGAAAAATAGAGAACAAAAAAAATTTCCTTCCTCTCCGTTCGAACCCGACCCGAATTAGAAAATTCAAAAATAAATGCGAAAAAATTCTAAAAATTATAAAACATCATCCAGGCTTCATTTACAGACGAAACGGGTGAGGATTGGCCGAAAAATAGGGAAGAAAAAAATTTCCTTCCTATCCGTTCGAACCCGACCCGAATTAGAAAATCCAAAAGTAAATGCGAAAAAATTCTAAAAATTAAAAAACGTCATCCAGGCATCATTTACAGACGAAACGTGTCAGGACTGGCCGAAAAATAGGGAAGAAAAAAAAAAAATTCCTGTCCGTTCGAACCCGACCCAAATTAGAAAATCCAAAAGTAAATGCGAAAAAATTCTAAAAATTAAAAAACGTCATCCAGGCTTCATTTCAAGTTGAAACAGTTCAGGACTGGCCGAAAAATAGAGAACAAAAAAAATTTCCTTCCTATCCGTTCGAACCCGACCCCAATTAGGAAATTCAAAAATAAAAGCGAAAAAATTCTAAAAATTATAAAACATCATCCAGGCTTCATGTCCAGGCGAAACGGGTCAGGACAGGCCAAAAAATAGAGAAAAAAAAAAATTTCCTCCCTATCCGTTCGAACCCGATCCGAATTAGAAAATTCAAAAATAAATGCAAAAAAATTCTAAAAATTAAAAAACATCATCCAGGCTTCATTTGAAGTTGAAATGGGTCAGGACCGGCCAAAAAAAAGAGAACAAAAAAAATTTCATTCCAATCCGTTCGAACCCGACCCGAATTAGAAAATCCAAAAGAAAATGCGAAAAAATTCTAAAAATTAAAAAACGTCATCCAGGCTTCGTGTCAAGTGAAAACGGGTCAGGACAGGCTAAAAAATAGCGAGCAAAAAAAATTTCCTTCTTATCCGTTCGAACCCGACCCGAATTACAAAATTCTAAAATAAATGCGAAAAAATTCTAAAAATTAAAAAACATCATCCTGGCTTCATTTCAAAAAGAAACGGGTCAGGACAGGCCGAAAAATAGAGAACAAAAAAAATTTCCTTCATCTCCGTTCGGACCCGACCCGAATTAGAAAATTCAAAAATAAATGCGAAAAAATTCTAAAAATTAAAAAACATCATACAGGCTTCATTTGAAGTCGAAACGGGTCAGGACCGGCCAAAAAAAGAGTACAAAAAAAATTTCATTCCTATCCGTTCGAACACGACCCGAATTAGAAAATCCAAAAGAAAATGCGAAAAAATTCTAAAAATAAAAAAACGTCATCCAGGCTTCGTTTCAAGTCAAAACGGGTCAGGACTAGCCAAAAAATAGAGAAGAAAAAAAATTTCCTTCCTATCCGTTCGAACCCGACCCGAATTACAAAATTCAAAAATAAATGCGAAAAAATTCTAAAAATCAAAAAACATCATCCTGGCTGCATTTCAAGAAGAAACGGGTCAAGACTGGCCGAAAAATAGAGAACAAAAACAATTTCCTTCCTCTCCGCTCGAACCCGACCCGAATTAGAAAATTCAAAAATAAATGCGAAAAAATTCTAAAAATTATAAAACATCATCTAGGCTTCATTTCCAGACGAAACGGGTCAGGACAGGCCAAAAAATAGCGTGCAAAAAAAATTTCATTCCTATCCGTTCGAACCCGACCCGAATTAGAAAATTCTAAAATAAATGCGAAAAAATTCTAAAAATTAAAAAACATCATCCTGGCTTCATTTCAAAAAGAAACGGGTCAGGACAGGCCGAAAAATAGAGAACAAAAAAAATTTCCTTCCTCTCCGTTCGAACCCGACCCGAATTAGAAAATTCAAAAATAAATGCGAAAAAATTCTAAAAATTATAAAACATCATCCAGGCTTCATTTACAGACGAAACGGGTCAGGATTGGCCGAAAAATAGGGAAGAAAAAAAATTTCCTTCCTATCCGTTCAAACCCGACCCGAATTAGAAAATCCAAAAGTAAATGCGAAAAAATTCTAAAAATTAAAAAACGTCATCCAGGCTTCATTTACGGACGAAACGGGTCAGGACAGGCCAAAAAATAGCGAGCAAAAAAAATTTCCTTCCGATCCGTTCGAACCCGACCCGAATTAGAAAATTCTAAAATAAATGCGAAAAAATTCTAAAAATTAAAAAACATCATCCTGGCTTCATTTCAAAAAGAAACGGGTCAGGACAGGCCGAAAAATAGAGAACAAAAAAAATTTCCTTCCTCTCCGTTCGAACCCGACCCGAATTAGAAAATTCAAAAATAAATGCGAAAAAATTCTAAAAATTATAAAACATCATCCAGGCTTCATTTACAGACGAAACGGGTGAGGACTGGCCGAAAAATAGGGAAGAAAAAAAATTTCCTTCCTATCCGTTCGAACCCGACCCGAATTAGAAAATCCAAAAGTAAATGCGAAAAAATTCTAAAAATTAAAAAACGTCATCCAGGCATCATTTACAGACGAAACGTGTCAGGACTGGCCGAAAAATAGGGAAGAAAAAAAAAAAATTTCCTGTCCGTTCGAACCCGACCCAAATTAGAAAATCCAAAAGTAAATGCGAAAAAATTCTAAAAATTAAAAAACGTCATCCAGGCTTCGTTTCAAGTCAAAACGGATCAGGACTGGCCGAAAAATAGAGAATAAAAAAAATTTCCTTCCTATCCGTTCGAACCCGACCCGAATTAGAAAATTCAAAAATAAATGCGAGAAAATTCTAAAAATTGAAAAACGTCATCCAGGCTTCATTTCAAGTTGAAACGGTTCAGGACTGGCCGAAAAATAGAGAACAAAAAAAATTTCCTTCCTATCCGTTCGAACCCGACCCCAATTAGGAAATTCAAAAATAAAACCGAAAAAATTCTAAAAATTATAAAACATCATCCAGGCTTCATGTCCAGGCGAAACGGGTCAGGACAGGCCAAAAAATAGAGAAAAAAAAAAATTTCCTCCCTATCCGTTCGAACCCGATCCGAATTAGAAAATTCAAAAATAAATGCAAAAAAATTCTAAAAATTAAAAAACATCATCCAGGCTTCATTTGAAGTTGAAATGGGTCAGGACCGGCCAAAAAAAAGAGAACAAAAAAAATTTCATTCCAATCCGTTCGAACCCGACCCGAATTTGAAAATCCAAAAGAAAATGCGAAAAAATTCTAAAAATTAAAAAACATCATCCAGGCTTCGTGTCAAGTCAAAACGGGTCAGGACAGGCTAAAAAATAGCGAGCAAAAAAAATTTCCTTCTTATCCGTTCGAACCCGACCCGAATTACAAAATTCTAAAATAAATGCGAAAAAATTCTAAAAATTAAAAAACATCATCCTGGCTTCATTTCAAAAAGAAACGGGTCAGGACAGGCCGAAAAATAGAGAACAAAAAAAATTTCCTTCATCTCCGTTCGGACCCGACCCGAATTAGAAAATTCAAAAATAAATGCGAAAAAATTCTAAAAATTAAAAAACATCATCCAGGCTTCATTTAAAGTCGAAACGGGTCAGGACCGGCCAAAAAAAGAGTACAAAAAAAATTTCATTCCTATCCGTTCGAACACGACCCGAATTAGAAAATCCAAAAGAAAATGCGAAAAAATTCTAAAAATAAAAAAACGTCATCCAGGCTTCGTTTCAAGTCAAAACGGGTCAGGACTAGCCAAAAAATAGAGAAGAAAAAAAATTTCCTTCCTATCCGTTCGAACCCGACCCGAATTACAAAATTCAAAAATAAATGCAAAAAAATTCTAAAAATCAAAAAACATCATCCTGGCTGCATTTCAAGAAGAAACGGGTCAAGACTGGCCGAAAAATAGAGAACAAAAACAATTTCCTTCCTCTCCGCTCGAACCCGACCCGAATTAGAAAATTCAAAAATAAATGCGAAAAAATTCTAAAAATTATAAAACATCATCCAGGCTTCATTTCCAGACGAAACGGGTCAGGACAGGCCAAAAAATAGCGTGCAAAAAAAATTTCCTTCCTATCCGTTCGAACCCGACCCGAATTAGAAAATTCTAAAATAAATGCGAAAAAATTCTAAAAATTAAAAAACATCATCCTGGCTTCATTTCAAAAAGAAACGGGTCAGGACAGGCCGAAAAATAGAGAACAAAAAAAATTTCCTTCCTCTGCGTTCGAACCCGACCCGAATTAGAAAATTCAAAAATAAATGCGAAAAAATTCTAAAAATTATAAAACATCATCCAGGCTTCATTTACAGACGAAACGGGTCAGGATTGGCCGAAAAATAGGGAAGAAAAAAAATTTCCTTCCTATCCGTTCAAACCCGACCCGAATTAGAAAATCCAAAAGTAAATGCGAAAAAATTCTAAAAATTAAAAAACGTCATCCAGGCTTCATTTACGGACGAAACGGGTCAGGACAGGCCAAAAAATAGCGAGCAAAAAAAATTTCCTTCCGATCCGTTCGAACCCGACCCGAATTAGAAAATTCTAAAATAAATGCGAAAAAATTCTAAAAATTAAAAAACATCATCCTGGCTTCATTTCAAAAAGAAACGGGTCAGGACAGGCCGAAAAATAGAGAACAAAAAAAATTTCCTTCCTCTCCGTTCGAACCCGACCCGAATTAGAAAATTCAAAAATAAATGCGAAAAAATTCTAAAAATTATAAAACATCATCCAGGCTTCATTTACAGACGAAACGGGTGAGGATTGGCCGAAAAATAGGGAAGAAAAAAATTTCCTTCCTATCCGTTCGAACCCGACCCGAATTAGAAAATCCAAAAGTAAATGCGAAAAAATTCTAAAAATTAAAAAACGTCATCCAGGCATCATTTACAGACGAAACGTGTCAGGACTGGCCGAAAAATAGGGAAGAAAAAAAAAAAATTCCTGTCCGTTCGAACCCGACCCAAATTAGAAAATCCAAAAGTAAATGCGAAAAAATTCTAAAAATTAAAAAACGTCATCCAGGCTTCATTTCAAGTTGAAACAGTTCAGGACTGGCCGAAAAATAGAGAACAAAAAAAATTTCCTTCCTATCCGTTCGAACCCGACCCCAATTAGGAAATTCAAAAATAAAAGCGAAAAAATTCTAAAAATTATAAAACATCATCCAGGCTTCATGTCCAGGCGAAACGGGTCAGGACAGGCCAAAAAATAGAGAAAAAAAAAAATTTCCTCCCTATCCGTTCGAACCCGATCCGAATTAGAAAATTCAAAAATAAATGCAAAAAAATTCTAAAAATTAAAAAACATCATCCAGGCTTCATTTGAAGTTGAAATGGGTCAGGACCGGCCAAAAAAAAGAGAACAAAAAAAATTTCATTCCAATCCGTTCGAACCCGACCCGAATTAGAAAATCCAAAAGAAAATGCGAAAAAATTCTAAAAATTAAAAAACGTCATCCAGGCTTCGTGTCAAGTGAAAACGGGTCAGGACAGGCTAAAAAATAGCGAGCAAAAAAAATTTCCTTCTTATCCGTTCGAACCCGACCCGAATTACAAAATTCTAAAATAAATGCGAAAAAATTCTAAAAATTAAAAAACATCATCCTGGCTTCATTTCAAAAAGAAACGGGTCAGGACAGGCCGAAAAATAGAGAACAAAAAAAATTTCCTTCATCTCCGTTCGGACCCGACCCGAATTAGAAAATTCAAAAATAAATGCGAAAAAATTCTAAAAATTAAAAAACATCATACAGGCTTCATTTGAAGTCGAAACGGGTCAGGACCGGCCAAAAAAAGAGTACAAAAAAAATTTCATTCCTATCCGTTCGAACACGACCCGAATTAGAAAATCCAAAAGAAAATGCGAAAAAATTCTAAAAATAAAAAAACGTCATCCAGGCTTCGTTTCAAGTCAAAACGGGTCAGGACTAGCCAAAAAATAGAGAAGAAAAAAAATTTCCTTCCTATCCGTTCGAACCCGACCCGAATTACAAAATTCAAAAATAAATGCGAAAAAATTCTAAAAATCAAAAAACATCATCCTGGCTGCATTTCAAGAAGAAACGGGTCAAGACTGGCCGAAAAATAGAGAACAAAAACAATTTCCTTCCTCTCCGCTCGAACCCGACCCGAATTAGAAAATTCAAAAATAAATGCGAAAAAATTCTAAAAATTATAAAACATCATCTAGGCTTCATTTCCAGACGAAACGGGTCAGGACAGGCCAAAAAATAGCGTGCAAAAAAAATTTCATTCCTATCCGTTCGAACCCGACCCGAATTAGAAAATTCTAAAATAAATGCGAAAAAATTCTAAAAATTAAAAAACATCATCCTGGCTTCATTTCAAAAAGAAACGGGTCAGGACAGGCCGAAAAATAGAGAACAAAAAAAATTTCCTTCCTCTCCGTTCGAACCCGACCCGAATTAGAAAATTCAAAAATAAATGCGAAAAAATTCTAAAAATTATAAAACATCATCCAGGCTTCATTTACAGACGAAACGGGTCAGGATTGGCCGAAAAATAGGGAAGAAAAAAAATTTCCTTCCTATCCGTTCAAACCCGACCCGAATTAGAAAATCCAAAAGTAAATGCGAAAAAATTCTAAAAATTAAAAAACGTCATCCAGGCTTCATTTACGGACGAAACGGGTCAGGACAGGCCAAAAAATAGCGAGCAAAAAAAATTTCCTTCCGATCCGTTCGAACCCGACCCGAATTAGAAAATTCTAAAATAAATGCGAAAAAATTCTAAAAATTAAAAAACATCATCCTGGCTTCATTTCAAAAAGAAACGGGTCAGGACAGGCCGAAAAATAGAGAACAAAAAAAATTTCCTTCCTCTCCGTTCGAACCCGATCCGAATTAGAAAATTCAAAAATAAATGCGAAAAAATTCTAAAAATTATAAAACATCATCCAGGCTTCATTTACAGACGAAACGGGTGAGGACTGGCCGAAAAATAGGGAAGAAAAAAAATTTCCTTCCTATCCGTTCGAACCCGACCCGAATTAGAAAATCCAAAAGTAAATGCGAAAAAATTCTAAAAATTAAAAAACGTCATCCAGGCATCATTTACAGACGAAACGTGTCAGGACTGGCCGAAAAATAGGGAAGAAAAAAAAAAATTTCCTGTCCGTTCGAACCCGACCCAAATTAGAAAATCCAAAAGTAAATGCGAAAAAATTCTAAAAATTAAAAAACGTCATCCAGGCTTCGTTTCAAGTCAAAACGGGTCAGGACTGGCCGAAAAATAGAGAATAAAAAAAATTTCCTTCCTATCCGTTCGAACCCGACCCGAATTAGAAAATTCAAAAATAAATGCGAGAAAATTCTAAAAATTGAAAAACATCATCCAGGCTTCATTTCAAGTTGAAACAGTTCAGGACTGGCCGAAAAATAGAGAACAAAAAAAATTTCCTTCCTATCCGTTCGAACCCGACCCCAATTAGGAAATTCAAAAATAAAAGCGAAAAAATTCTAAAAATTATAAAACATCATCCAGGCTTCATGTCCAGGCGAAACGGGTCAGGACAGGCCAAAAAATAGAGAAAAAAAAAATTTCCTCCCTATCCGTTCGAACCCGATCCGAATTAGAAAATTCAAAAATAAATGCAAA
This sequence comes from Quercus robur, assembly GCF_932294415.1. Taxonomy (NCBI): domain Eukaryota; kingdom Viridiplantae; phylum Streptophyta; class Magnoliopsida; order Fagales; family Fagaceae; genus Quercus; species Quercus robur. The sequence goes on from NC_065535.1 coordinate 44,605,942, forward strand.
AAAATTCTAAAAATTAAAAAACATCATCCAGGCTTCATTTGAAGTCGAAATGGATCAGGACCGGCCAAAAAAAAGAGAACAAAAAAAATTTCATTCCAATCCGTTCGAACCCGACCCGAATTAGAAAATCCAAAAGAAAATGCGAAAAAATTCTAAAAATTAAAAAACGTCATCCAGGCTTCGTGTCGAGTCAAAATGGGTCAGGACAGGCTAAAAAATAGCGAGCAAAAAAAATTTCCTTCTTATCCGTTCGAACCCGACCCGAATTACAAAATTCTAAAATAAATGCGAAAAAATTCTAAAAATTAAAAAACATCATCCTGGCTTCATTTCAAAAAGAAACGGGTCAGGACAGGCCGAAAAATAGAGAACAAGAAAAATTTCCTTCATCTCCGTTCGGACCCGACCCGAATTAGAAAATTCAAAAATAAATGCGAAAAAATTCTAAAAATTAAAAAACATCATCCAGGCTTCATTTGAAGTCGAAACGGGTCAGGACCGGCCAAAAAAATAGTACAAAAAAAATTTCATTCCTATCCGTTCGAACACGACCCGAATTAGAAAATCCAAAAGAAAATGCGAAAAAATTCTAAAAATAAAAAAACGTCATCCAGGCTTCGTTTCAAGTCAAAACGGGGCAGGACTAGCCAAAAAATAGAGAAGAAAAAAAATTTCCTTCCTATCCGTTCGAACCCGACCCGAATTACAAAATTCAAAAATAAATGCGAAAAAATTCTAAAAATCAAAAAACATCATCCTGGCTGCATTTCAAGAAGAAACGGGTCAAGACTGGCCGAAAAATAGAGAACAAAAACAATTTCCTTCCTCTCCGCTCGAACCCGACCCGAATTAGAAAATTCAAAAATAAATGCGAAAAAATTCTAAAAATTATAAAACATCAGCCAGGCTTCATTTCCAGACGAAACGGGTCAGGACAGGCCAAAAAATAGCGTGCAAAAAAAATTTCCTTCCTATCCGTTCGAACCCGACCCGAATTAGAAAATTCTAAAATAAATGCGAAAAAATTCTAAAAATTAAAAAACATCATCCTGGCTTCATTTCAAAAAGAAACGGGTCAGGACAGGCCGAAAAATAGAGAACAAAAAAAATTTCCTTCCTCTCCGTTCGAACCCGACCCGAATTAGAAAATTCAAAAATAAATGCGAAAAAATTCTAAAAATTGAAAAACATCATCCAGGCTTCATTTCAAATTGAAATGGTTTAGGACTGGCGGAAAAATAGAGAAGAAAAAAAATTTCCTTCCTATCCGTTCGAACACGACCCGAATTAGAAAATTCCAAAAATTAAAAAACATCATCCAAGCTTCATTTGAAGTCGAAACTGGTCATGACAGGCCAAAAAATAGAAAAACAAAAAAAATTTCCTTCCTATCCGTTCGAACTCGACCCGAATTAGAAAATTCTAAAATAAATGCGAAAAAATTCAAAAACTTAAAAAACATCATCCAGGCTTCATTTCAAGTCGAAACGGGTCAGGACAGGCCGAAAAATAGAGAACAAAAAAAATTTCCTTCCTATCCGTTCGAACCCGACCCGAATTAGAAAATTCAAAAATAAATGCGAAAAAATTCTAAAAATTATAAAACATCATCCAGGCTTCATTTCCAGACGAAACGGGTCAGGACAGGCCAAAAAATAGCGAGCAAAAAAAATTTCCTTCCTATCCGTTCGAACCCGACCCGAATTAGAAAATTGTAAAATAAATGCGAAAAAATTCTAAAAATTAAAAAACATCATCCGGGCTTCATTTCAAAAAGAAACGGGTCAGGACAGGCCGAAAAATAGAGAACAAAAAAAATTTCCTTCCTCTCCGTTCGAACCCGACCCGAAATTAGAAAATTCAAAAATAAATGCGAAAAAATTCTAAAAATTATAAAACATCATCCAGGCTTCATTTACAGACGAAACGGGTCAGGACTGGCCGAAAAATAGGGAAGAAAAAAAATTTTCTTCCTATCCGTTCGAACCCGACCCGAATTAGAAAATCGAAAAGTAAATGCGAAAAAATTCTAAAAATTAAAAAACGTCATCCAGGCTTCATTTACAGACGAAACGGGTCAGGAGTGGCCGAAAAATAGGGAAGAAAAAAAAAAATTTCCTATCCGTTCGAACCCGACCCAAATTAGAAAATCCAAAAGTAAATGGGAAAAAATTCTAAAAATTAAAAAACGTCATCCAGGCTTCGTTTCAAGTCAAAACGGGTCAGGACTGGCCGAAAAATAGAGAAGAAAAAAAATTTCCTTCCTATCCGTTCGAACCCGACCCGAATTAGAAAATACAAAAATAAATGCGAGAAAATTCTAAAAATTGAAAAACATCATCCAGGCTTCATTTCAAGTTGAAACGGTTCAGGACTGGCCGAAAAATAGAGAACAAAAAAAATTTCCTTCCTATCCGTTCGAACCCGACCCCAATTAGGAAATTCAAAAATAAAAGCGAAAAAATTCTAAAAATTATAAAACATCATCCAGGCTTCATGTCCAGGCGAAACGGCTCAGGACAGGCCAAAAAATAGAGAAAAAAAAAAAAAATTTCCTCCCTGTCCGTTCGAACCCGATCCGAATTAGAAAATTCAAAAATAAATGCAAAAAAATTCTAAAAATTAAAAAACATCATCCAGGCATCATTTGAAGTCGAAACGGGTCAGGACCGGCCAAAAAAAAGAGAACAAAAAAAATTTCATTCCAATCCGTTCGAACCCGACCCGAATTAGAAAATCCAAAAGAAAATGCGAAAAAATTCTAAAAATTAAAAAACGTCATCCAGGCTTCGTTTCAAGTCAAAACGGGTCAGGACTGGCCAAAAAATAGAGAAGAAAAAAAATTTCCTTCCTATCCGTTCGAACCCGACCCGAATTACAAAATTCAAAAATAAATGCGAAAAAATTCTAAAAATCAAAAAACATCATCCAGTATTCATTTCAAGTCGAAACGGGTCAGGACAGGCCAAAAAATGGCGAGCAAGAAAAATTTCCTTCTTATCCGTTCTAACCCGACCCGAATTAGAAAATTCTAAAATAAATGCGAAAGAATTCTAAAAATTAAAAAACATCATCCTGGCTTCATTTCAAAAAGAAACGGGTCAGGACAGGCCGAAAAATAGAGAACAAAAACAATTTCCTTCCTCTCCGCTCGAACCCGACCCGAATTAGAAAATTAAAAAATAAATGCGAAAAAATTCTAAAAATTATAAAACATCATCCAGGCTTCATTTCCAGACGAAACGGGTCAGGACAGGCCAAAAAATAGCGAGCAAAAAAAATTTCCTTCCTATCCGTTCGAACCCGACCCGAATTAGAAAATTCTAAAATAAATGCGAAAAAATTCTAAAAATTAAAAAACATCATCCTGGCTTCATTTCAAAAAGAAACGGGTCAGGACATGCCGAAAAATAGAGAACAAAAAAAATTTCCTTCTTCTCCGTTCGAACCCGACCCGAATTAGAAAATTCAAAAATAAATGCGAAAAAATTCTAAAAATTATAAAACATCATCCAGGCTTCATTTACAGACGAAACGGGTGAGGACTGGCCGAAAAATAGGGAAGAAAAAAAATTTCCTTCCTATCCGTTCGAACCCGACCCGAATTAGAAAATCCAAAAGTAAATGCGAAAAAATTCTAAAAATTAAAAAACGTCATCCAGGCTTCATTTACAGACGAAACGAGTCAGGACTGGCCGAAAAATAAGAAAGAAAAAAAAAAATTTCCTATCCGTTCGAACCCGACCCAAATTAGAAAATCCAAAAGTAAATTCGAAAAAATTCTAAAAATTAAAAAACATCATCCAGGCTTCGTTTCAAGTCAAAACGGGTCAGGACTGGCCGAAAAATAGAGAAGAAAAAAAATTTCCTTCCTATCCGTTCGAACCCGACCCGAATTAGAAAATTAAAAAATAAATGCGAAAAAATTCTAAAAATTGAAAAACATCATCCAGGCTTCATTTCAAGTGGAAATGGTTCAGGACTGGCCGAAAAATAGAGAAGAAAAAAAATTTCCTTCCTATCCGTTCGAACTCGACCCGAATTAGAAAATTCTAAAACAAATGCGAAAAAATTCAAAAAATTAAAAAACATCATCCAGGCTTCATTTCAAGTCGAAACGGGTCAGGACAGGCCGGAAAATAGAGAAGAAAAAAAATTTTCTTCCTATCCGTTCGAACACGACCCGAATTAGAAAATTCAAAAATAAAAGCGAAAAAATTCCAAAAATTAAAAAACATCATCCAGGCTTCATTTGAAGTCGAAACGGGTCATGACAGGCCAAAAAATAGAAAAACAAAAAAAATTTCCTTCCTATCCGTTCGAACTCGACCCGAATTAGAAAATTCTAAAATAAATGCGAAAAAATTCAAAAAATTAAAAAACATCATCCAGGCTTCATTTCAGGTCGAAACGGGTCAGGACAGGCCGAAAAATAGAGAACAAAAAAAATTTCCTTCCTATCCGTTCGAACCCGACCCGAATTAGAAAATTCAAAAATAAATGCGAAAAAATTCTAAAAATTAAAAAACATCATCCTGGCTCCATTTCAAAAAGAAACGGATCAGGACAGGCCGAAAAATAGAGAACAAAAAAAATTTCCTTCCTATCCGTTCGAACCCGACCCGAATTAGAAAATTCAAAAATAAATGCGAAAAAATTCTAAAAATTATAAAACATTATCCATGCTTCATTTCCAGACGAAACGGGTCAGGACAAGCCAAAAAATAGCGAGCAAAAAAAATTTCCTTCCTATCCGTCCGAACCCGACACGAATTAGAAAATTCAAAAATAAATGCGAAAAAATTCTAAAAATTGAAAAACATCATCCAGGCTTCATTTCAAGTTGAAACGGTTCAGGACAGGCCGAAAAATAGAGAACAAAAAAAATTTCCTTCCTCTCCGTTCGAACCCGACCCGAATTAGAAAATTCAAAAATAAATGCGAAAAAATTCTAAAAATTATAAAACATCATCCAGGCTTCATTTACAGACGAAACGGGTCAGGACTGGCCGAAAAATAGGGAAGAAAAAAAATTTTCTTCCTATCCGTTCGAACCCGACCCGAATTAGAAAATCGAAAAGTAAATGCGAAAAAATTCTAAAAATTAAAAAACGTCATCCAGGCTTCATTTACAGACGAAACGGGTCAGGAGTGGCCGAAAAATAGGGAAGAAAAAAAAAAAATTTCCTATCCGTTCGAACCCGACCCAAATTAGAAAATCCAAAAGTAAATGGGAAAAAATTCTAAAAATTAAAAAACGTCATCCAGGCTTCGTTTCAAGTCAAAACGGGTCAGGACTGGCCGAAAAATAGAGAAGAAAAAAAATTTCCTTCCTATCCGTTCGAACCCGACCCGAATTAGAAAATACAAAAATAAATGCGAGAAAATTCTAAAAATTGAAAAACATAACCAGGCTTCATTTCAAGTTGAAACGGTTCAGGACTGGCCGAAAAATAGAGAACAAAAAAAATTTCCTTCCTATCCGTTCGAACCCGACCCCAATTAGGAAATTCAAAAATAAAAGCGAAAAAATTCTAAAAATTATAAAACATCATCCAGGCTTCATGTCCAGGCGAAACGGCTCAGGACAGGCCAAAAAATAGAGAAAAAAAAAAAAAAATTTCCTCCCTGTCCGTTCGAACCCGATCCGAATTAGAAAATTCAAAAATAAATGCAAAAAAATTCTAAAAATTAAAAAACATCATCCAGGCATCATTTGAAGTCGAAACGGGTCAGGACCGGCCAAAAAAAAGAGAACAAAAAAAATTTCATTCCAATCCGTTCGAACCCGACCCGAATTAGAAAATCCAAAAGAAAATGCGAAAAAATTCTAAAAATTAAAAAACGTCATCCAGGCTTCGTTTCAAGTCAAAACGGGTCAGGACTGGCCAAAAAATAGAGAAGAAAAAAAATTTCCTTCCTATCCGTTCGAACCCGACCCGAATTACAAAATTCAAAAATAAATGCGAAAAAATTCTAAAAATCAAAAAACATCATCCAGGCTTCATTTCAAGTCGAAAAGGGTCAGGACAGGCCAAAAAATAGCGAGCAAAAAAAATTTCCTTCTTATCCGTTCGAACCCGACCCGAATTAGAAAATTCTAAAATAAATGCGAAAAAATTCTAAAAATTAAAAAACATCATCCTGGCTTCATTTCAAAAAGAAACGGGTCAGGACAGGCCGAAAAATAGAGAACAAAAACAATTTCCTTCCTCTCCGTTCGAACCCGACCCGAATTAGAAAATTCAAAAATAAATGCGAAAAAATTCTAAAAATTATAAAACATCATCCAGGCTTCATTTACAGACGAAACGGGTGAGGACCGGCCAAAAAATAGGGAAGAAAAAAAATTTCGTTCCTATCCGTTCGAACCCGACCCGAATTAGAAAATCCAAAAGTAAATGCGAAAAAATTCTAAAAATTAAAAAACGTCATCCAGGCTTCGTTTCAAGTCAAAACGGGTCAGGACTGGCCGAAAAATAGAGAATAAAAAAAATTTCCTTCCTATCCGTTCGAACCCGACCCGAATTAGAAAATTCAAAAATAAATGCGAGAAAATTCTAAAAATTGAAAAACATCATCCAGGCTTCATTTCAAGTTGAAACGGTTCAGGACTGGCCGAAAAATAGAGAACAAAAAAAATTTCCTTCCTATCCGTTCGAACCCGACCCATATTAGGAAATTCAAAAATAAAAAGCGAAAAAATTCTAAAAATTATAAAACATCATCCAGGCTTCATGTCCAGGCGAAACGGGTCAGGACAGGCCAAAAAATAGAGAAAAAAAAAAAAAAAAATTTCCTCCCTATCCGTTCGAACCCGATCCGAATTAGAAAATTCAAAAATAAATGCAAAAAAATTCTAAAAATTAAAAAACATCATCCAGGCTTCATTTGAAGTCGAAACGGGTCAGGACCGGCCAAAAAAAAGAGAACAAAAAAAATTTCATTCCAATCCGTTCGAACCCGACCCGAATTAGAAAATCCAAAAGTAAATGCGAAAAAATTCTAAAAATTAAAAAACGTCATCCAGGCTTCATTTACAGACGAAACGAGTCAGGACTGGCCGAAAAATAGGGAAGAAAAAAAAAAATTTTCCAATCCGTTCGAACCCGACCCAAATTAGAAAATCCAAAAGTAAATGCGAAAAAATTCTAAAAATTAAAAAACATCATCCAGGCTTCGTTTCAAGTCAAAACGGGTCAGGACTGGCCGAAAAATAGAGAAGAAAAAAAATTTCCTTCCTATCCGTTCGAACCCGACCCGAATTAGAAAATTAAAAAATAAATGCGAAAAAATTCTAAAAATTGAAAAACATCATCCAGGCTTCATTTCAAGTGAAAATGGTTCAGGACTGGCCGAAAAATAGAGAAGAAAAAAAATTTCCTTCCTATCCGTTCGAACTCGACCCGAATTAGAAAATTCTAAAACAAATGCGAAAAAATTCAAAAAATTAAAAAACATCATCCAGGCTTCATTTCAAGTCGAAACGGGTCAGGACAGGCCGGAAAATAGAGAACAAAAAAAATTTTCTTCCTATCCGTTCGAACACGACCCGAATTAGAAAATTCAAAAATAAAAGCGAAAAAATTCCAAAAATTAAAAAACATCATCCAGGCTTCATTTGAAGTCGAAACGGGTCATGACAGGCCAAAAAATAGAAAAACAAAAAAAATTTCCTTCCTATCCGTTCGAACTCGACCCGAATTAGAAAATTCTAAAATAAATGCGAAAAAATTCAAAAAATTAAAAAACATCATCTAGGCTTCATTTCAGGTCGAAACGGGTCAGGACAGGCCGAAAAATAGAGAGCAAAAAAAATTTCCTTCCTTTCCGTTCGAACCCGACCCGAATTAGAAAATTCAAAAATAAATGCGAAAAAATTCTAAAAATTATAAAACATCATCCAGGCTTCATTTACAGACCAAACGGGTCAGGACTGGCCGAAAAATAGGGAAGAAAAAAAATTTCCTTCCTATCCGTTCGAACCCGACCCGAATTAGAAAATCCAAAAGTAAATGCGAAAAAATTCTAAAAATTAAAAAACGTCATCCAGGCTTCATTTACAGACGAAACGGGTCAGGAGTGGCCGAAAAATAGGGAAGAAAAAAAAAATTTTCCTGTCCGTTCGAACCCGACCCAAATTAGAAAATCCAAAAGTAAATGCGAAAAAATTCTAAAAATTAAAAAACGTCATCCAGGCTTCGTTTCAAGTCAAAACGGGTCAGGACTGGCCGAAAAATAGAGAATAAAAAAAATTTCCTTCCTATCCGTTCGAACCCGACCCGAATTAGAAAATTCAAAAATAAATGCGAGAAAATTCTAAAAATTGAAAAACATCATCCAGGCTTCATTTCAAGTTGAAACGGTTCAGGACTGGCCGAAAAATAGAGAACAAAAAAAATTTCCTTCCTATCCGTTCGAACCCGACCCCAATTAGGAAATTCAAAAATAAAAGCGAAAAAATTCTAAAAATTATAAAACATCATCCAGGCTTCATGACCAGGCGAAACGGGTCAGGACAGGCCAAAAAATAGAGAAAAAAAAAAAAATTTCCTCCCTATCCGTTCGAACCCGATCCGAATTAGAAAATTCAAAAATAAATGCAAAAAAATTCTAAAAATTTAAAAACATCATCCAGGCTTCATTTGAAGTCGAAACGGGTCAGGACCGGCCAAAAAAAAGAGAACAAAAAAAATTTCATTCCAATCCGTTCGAACCCGACCCAGATTAGAAAATCCAAAAGAAAATGCGAAATAATTCTAAAAATTAAAAAACGTCATCCAGGCTTCGTGTCAAGTCAAAACGGGTCAGGACAGGCTAAAAAATATCGAGCAAAAAAAATTTACTTCTTATCCGTTCGAACCCGACCCGAATTACAAAATTCTAAAATAAATGCGAAAAGATTCTAAAAATTAAAAAACATCATCCTGGCTTCATTTCAAAAAGAAACGGGTCAGGACAGGCCGAAAAATAGAAAACAAAAAAAATTTCCTTCATCTCCGTTCGGACCCGACCCGAATTAGAAAATCCAAAAGAAAATGCGAAAAAATTCTAAAAATAAAAAAACGTCATCCAGGCTTCGTTTCAAGTCAAAACAGGTCAGGACTAGCCAAAAAATAGAGAAGAAAAAAAATTTCCTTCCTATCCGTTCGAACCCGACCCGAATTACAAAATTCAAAAATAAATGCGAAAAAATTCTAAAAATCAAAAAACATCATCCTGGCTGCATTTCAAGAAGAAACGGGTCAAGACTGGCCGAAAAATAGAGAACAAAAACAATTTCTTTCCACTCCGCTCGAACCTGACCCGAATTAGAAAATTCAAAAATAAATGTGAAAAAATTCTAAAAATTATAAAACATCATCCAGGCTTCATTTCCAGACGAAACGGGTCAGGACAGGCCAAAAAATAGCGAGCAAAAAAAATTTCCTTCCAATCCGTTCGAACCCGACCCGAATTAGAAAATTCTAAAATAAATGTGAAAAAATTCTAAAAATTAAAAAACATCATCCTGGCTTCATTTCAAAAAGAAACGGGTCAGGACAGGCCGAAAAATAGAGAACAAAAAAAAATTTCCTTCCTCTCCGTTCGAACCCGACCCGAATTAGAAAATTCAAAAATAAATGCGAAAAAATTCTAAAAATTATAAAACATCATCCAGGCTTCATTTACAGACGAAACGGGTGAGGACTGGCCGAAAAATAGGGAAGAAAAAAAATTTCCTTCCTATCCGTTCGAACCCGACCCGAATTAGAAAATCCAAAAGTAAATGCGAAAAAATTCTAAAAATTAAAAAACGTCATCCAGGCTTCATTTACAGACGAAACGAGTCAGGACTGGCCGAAAAATAGGGAAGAAAAAAAAAAATTTCCAATCCGTTCGAACCCGACCCAAATTAGAAAATCCAAAAGTAAATGCGAAAAAATTCTAAAAATTAAAAAACATCATCCAGGCTTCGTTTCAAGTCAAAACAGGTCAGGACTGGCCAAAAATAGAGAAGAAAAAAAATTTCCTTCCTATCCGTTCGAACCCGACCCGAATTAGAAAATTCAAAAATAAATGCGAAAAAATTCTAAAAATTGAAAAACATCATCCAGGCTTCATTTCAAGTTGAAATGGTTCAGGACTGGCCGAAAAATAGAGAAGAAAAAAAATTTCCTTCCTATCCGTTCGAACTCGACCCGAATTAGAGAATTCTAAAACAAATGCGAAAAAATTCAAAAAATTAAAAAACATCATCCAGGCTTCATTTCAAGTCGAAACGGGTCAGGACAGGCCGGAAAATAGAGAACAAAAAAAATTTTCTTCCTATCCGTTCGAACACGACCCGAATTAGAAAATTCAAAAATAAAAGCGAAAAAATTCCAAAAATTAAAAAACATCATCCAGGCTTCATTTGAAGTCGAAACGGGTCATGACAGGCCAAAAAATAGAAAAACAAAAAAAATTTCCTTCCTATCCGTTCGAACTCGACCCGAATTAGAAATTTCTAAAATAAATGCGAAAAAATTCAAAAAATTAAAAAACATCATCCAGGCTTCATTTCAAGTCGAAACGGGTCAGGACAGGCCGAAAAATAGAGAACAAAAAAAATTTCCTTCCTATCCGTTCGAACCCGACCCGAATTAGAAAATTCAAAAATAAATGCGAAAAAATTCTAAAAATTATAAAACATCATCCAGGCTGCATTTCCAGACGAAACGGGTCAGGACCGGCCAAAAAATAGCGAGCAAAAAAAATTTCCTTCCTATCCGTTCGAACCCGACCCGAATTAGAAAATTCTAAAATAAATGCGAAAAAATTCTAAAAATTAAAAAACATCATCCTGGCTTCATTTGAAAAAGAAACGGGTCAGGACAGGCCGAAAAATATAGAACAAAAAAAATTTCCTTCCTCTCCATTCGAACCCGACCCGAATTAGAAAATTCAAAAATAAATGCGAAAAAATTCTAAAAATTATAAAACATCATCCAGGCTTCATTTACAGACGAAACGGGTCAGGACTGGCCGAAAAATAGGGAAGAAAAAAAATTTCCTTCCTATCCGTTCGAACCCGACCCGAATTAGAAAATCCAAAAGTAAATGCAAAAAAATTCTAAAAATTAAAAACCGTCATCCAGGCTTCATTTACAGACGAAACGAGTCAGGACTGGCCGAAAAATAGGGAAGAAAAAAAAAAAATTTTCCTATCCGTTCGAACCCGACCCAAATTAGAAAATCCAAAAGTAAATGCGAAAAAATTCTAAAAATTAAAAAACATCATCCAGGCTTCGTTTAAAGTCAAAACGGGTCAGGACTGGCCGAAAAAAAGAGAAGAAAAAAAATTTCCTTCCTATCCGTTCGAACCCGACCCGAATTAGAAAATTAAAAAATAAATGCGAAAAAATTCTAAAAATTGAAAAACATCATCCAGGCTTCATTTCAAGTGAAAATGGTTCAGGACTGGCCGAAAAATAGAGAAGAAAAAAAATTTCCTTCCTATCCGTTCGAACTCGACCCGAATTAGAAAATTCTAAAACAAATGCGAAAAAATTCAAAAAATTAAAAAACATCATCCAGGCTTCATTTCAAGTCGAAACGGGTCAGGACAGGCCGGAAAATAGAGAACAAAAAAAATTTTCTTCCTATCCGTTCGAACACGACCCGAATTAGAAAATTCAAAAATAAAAGCGAAAAAATTCCAAAAATTAAAAAACATCATCCAGGCTTCATTTGAAGTCGAAACGGGTCATGACAGGCCAAAAAATAGAAAAACAAAAAAAATTTCCTTCCAATCCGTTCGAACTCGACCCGAATTAGAAAATTCTAAAATAAATGCGAAAAAATTCAAAAAATTAAAAAACATCATCCAGGCTTCATTTCAAGTCGAAACGGGTCAGGACAGGCCGAAAAATAGAGAACAAAAAAAATTTCCTTCCTATCCGTTCGAACCCGACCCGAATTAGAAAATTCAAAAATAAATGCGAAAAAATTCTAAAAATCATAAAACATCATCCAGGCTTCATTTCCAGACGAAACGGGTCAGGACAGGAAAAAAAATAGCGAGCAAAAAAAATTTCCTTCCTATCCGTTCGAACCCGACCCGAATTAGAAAATTCTAAAATAAATGCGAAAAAATTCTAAAAATTAAAAAACATCATCCTGGCTTCATTTGAAAAAGAAACGGGTCAGGACAGGCCGAAAAATAGAGAACAAAAAAAATTTCCTTCCTCTCCGTTCGAACCCGACCCGAATTAGAAAATTCAAAAATAAATGCGAAGAAATTCTAAAAATTATAAAACATCATCCAGGCTTCATTTACAGACGAAACGGGTCAGGACTGGCCGAAAAATAGGGAAGAAAAAAAATTTCCTTCCTATCCGTTCGAACCCGACCCGAATTAGAAAATCCAAAAGTAAATGCGAAAAAATTCTAAATATTAAAAAACGTCATCCAGGCTTCATTTACAGACGAAACGAGTCAGGACTGGCCGAAAAATAGGGAAGAAAAAAATTTTTTTTCCTATCCGTTCGAACCCGACCCAAATTAGAAAATCCAAAAGTAAATGCGAAAAAATTCTAAAAATTAAAAAACATCATCCAGGCTTCGTTTCAAGTCAAAACGGGTCAGGACTGGCCGAAAAATAGAGAAGAAAAAAAATTTCCTTCCTATCCGTTCGAACCCGACCCGAATTAGAAAATTAAAAAATAAATGCGAAAAAATTCTAAAAATTGAAAAACATCATCCAGGCTTCATTTCAAGTGAAAATGGTTCAGGACTGGCCGAAAAATAGAGAAGAAAAAAAATTTCCTTCCTATCCGTTCGAACTCGACCCGAATTAGAAAATTCTAAAAGAAATGCGAAAAAATTCAAAAAATTAAAAAACATCATCCAGGCTTCATTTCAAGTCGAAACGGGTCAGGACAGGCCGGAAAATAGAGAACAAAAAAAATTTTCTTCCTATCCGTTCGAACACGACCCGAATTAGAAAATTCAAAAATAAAAGCGAAAAAATTCCAAAAATTAAAAAACATCATCCAGGCTTCATTTAAAGTCGAAACGGGTCATGACAGGCCAAAAAATAGAAAAACAAAAAAAATTTCCTTCCTATCCGTTCGAACTCGACCCGAATTAGAAATTCTAAAATAAATGCGAAAAAATTCAAAAAATTAAAAAACATCATCTAGGCTTCATTTCAGGTCGAAACGGGTCAGGACAGGCCGAAAAATAGAGAACAAAAAAAATTTCCTTCCTATCCGTTCGAACCCGACCCGAATTAGAAAATTCAAAAATAAATGCGAAAAAATTCTAAAAATTATAAAACATCATCCAGGCTTCATTTCCAGACGAAACGGGTCAGGACAGGCCAAAAAATAGCGAGCAAAAAAAATTTCCTTCCTATCCGTTCGAACCCGACCCGAATTAGAAAATTCTAAAATAAATGCGAAAAAATTCTAAAAATTAAAAAACATCATCCTGGCTTCATTTCAAAAAGAAACGGGTCAGGACAGGCCGAAAAATAGAGAACAAAAAAAATTTCCTTCCTATCCGTTCGAACCCGACCCGAATTAGAAAATTCAAAAATAAATGCGAAAAAATTCTAAAAATTATAAAACATTATCCAGGCTTCATTTCCAGACGAAACGGGTCAGGACAGGTTAAAAAATAGCGAGCAAAAAAAATTTCCTTCCTATCCGTCCGAACCCGACCCGAATTAGAAAATTCTAAAATAAATGCGAAAAAATTCTAAAAATTAAAAAACATCATCCTGGCTTCATTTCAAAAAGAAACGGGTCAGGACAGGCCGAAAAATAGAGAACAAAAAAAATTTCCTTCCTCTCCGTTCGAACCCGACCCGAATTAGAAAATTCAAAAATAAATGCGAAAAAATTCTAAAAATTATAAAACATCATCCAGGCTTCATTTACAGACCAAACGGGTCAGGACTGGCCGAAAAATAGGGAAGAAAAAAAATTTCCTTCCTATCCGTTCGAACCCGACCCGAATTAGAAAATCCAAAAGTAAATGCGAAAAAATTTTAAAAATTAAAAAACGTCATCCAGGCTTCATTTACAGACGAAACGGGTCGGGAGTGGCCGAAAAATAGGGAAGAAATAAAAAAATTTTCCTGTCCGTTCGAACCCGACCCAAATTATAAAATCCAAAAGTAAATGCGAAAAAATTCTAAAAATTAAAAAACGTCATCCAGGCTTCGTTTCAAGTCAAAACGGGTCAGGACTGGCCGAAAAATAGAGAATAAAAAAAATTTCCTTCCTATCCGTTCGAACCCGACCCGAATTAGAAAATTCAAAAATAAATGCGAGAAAATTCTAAAAATTGAAAAACATCATCCAGGCTTCATTTCAAGTTGAAACGGTTCAGGACTGGCCGAAAAATAGAGAACAAAAAAAATTTCCTTCCTATCCGTTCGAACCCGACCCCAATTAGGAAATTCAAAAATAAAAGCGAAAAAATTCTAAAAAGTATAAAACATCATCCAGGCTTCATGACCAGGCGAAGCGGGTCAGGACAGGCCAAAAAATAGAAAAAAAAAAAAAAATTTCCTCCCTATCCGTTCGAACCCGATCCGAATTGGAAAATTCAAAAATAAATGCAAAAAAATTCTAAAAATTTAAAAACATCATCCAGGCTTCATTTGAAGTCGAAACGGGTCAGGACCGGCCAAAAAAAAGAGAACAAAAAAAATTTCATTCCAATCCGTTCGAACCCGACCCGAATTAGAAAATCCAAAAGAAAATGCGAAAAAATTCTAAAAATTAAAAAACGTCATCCAGGCTTCGTGTCAAGTCAAAACGGGTCAGGACAGGCTAAAAAATAGCGAGCAAAAAAAATTTCCTTCTTATCCGTTCGAACCCGACCCGAATTACAAAATTCTAAAATAAATGCGAAAAGATTCTAAAAATTAAAAAACATCATCCTGGCTTCATTTCAAAAAGAAACGGGTCAGGACAGGCCGAAAAATAGAGAACAAAAAAAATTTCCTTCATCTCCGTTCGGACCCGACCCGAATTAGAAAATTCAAAAATAAATGCGAAAAAATTGTAAAAATTAAAAAACATCATCCAGGCTTCATTTGAAGTCGAAACGGGTCAGGACCGGCCAAAAAAAAGAGTACAAAGAAAATTTCATTCCTATCCGTTCGAACACGACCCGAATTAGAAAATCCAAAAGAAAATGCGAAAAAATTCTAAAAATAAAAAAACGTCATCCAGGCTTCGTTTCAAGTCAAAACGGGTCAGGACTAGCCAAAAAATAGAGAAGAAAAAAAATTTCCTTCCTATCCGTTCGAACCCGACCCGAATTACAAAATTGAAAAATAAATGCGAAAAAATTCTAAAAATCAAAAAACATCATCCTGGCTGCATTTCAAGAAGAAAGGGGTCAAGACTGGCCGAAAAATAGAGAACAAAAACAATTTCCTTCCTCTCCGCTCGAACCCGACCCGAATTAGAAAATTCAAAAATAAATGCGAAGAAATTCTAAAAATTATAAAACATCATCCAGGCTTCATTTCCAGACGAAACGGGTCAGGACAGGCCAAAAAATAGCGAGCAAAAAAAATTTCCTTCCTATCCGTTCGAACCCGACCCGAATTAGAAAATTCTAAAATAAATGCGAAAAAATTCTAAAAATTAAAAAACATCATCCTGGCTTCATTTCAAAAAGAAACGGGTCAGGACAGGCTGAAAAATAGAGAACAAAAAAAATTTCCTTCCTCTCCGTTCGAACCCGACCCGAATTAGAAAATTCAAAAATAAATGCGAAAAAATTCTAAAACATCATCCAGGCTTCATTTACAGACGAAACGGGTGAGGACTGGCCGAAAAATAGGGAAGAAAAAAAAAATTTTCCAATCCGTTCGAACCCGACCCAAATTAGAAAATCCAAAAGTAAATGCGAAAAAATTCTAAAAATTAAAAAACATCATCCAGGCTTCGTTTCAAGTCAAAACAGGTCAGGACTGGCCAAAAATAGAGAAGAAAAAAAATTTCCTTCCTATCCGTTCGAACCCGACCCGAATTAGAAAATTCAAAAATAAATGCGAAAAAATTCTAAAAATTGAAAAACATCATCCAGGCTTCATTTCAAGTTGAAATGGTTCAGGACTGGCCGAAAAATAGAGAAGAAAAAAAATTTCCTTCCTATCCGTTCGAACTCGACCCGAATTAGAGAATTCTAAAACAAATGCGAAAAAATTCAAAAAATTAAAAAACATCATCCAGACTTCATTTCAAGTCGAAACGGGTCAGGACAGGCCGAAAAATAGAGAATAAAAAAAATTTCCTTCCTATCCGTTCGAACCCGACCCGAATTAGAAAATTCAAAAATAAATGCGAAAAAATTCTAAAAATTATAAAACATCATCCAGGCTTCATTTCCAGACGAAACGGGTCAGAACAGGCCAAAAAATAGCGAGCAAAAAAAATTTCCTTCCTATCCGTTCGAACCCGACCCGAATTAGAAAATTCTAAAATAAATGCGAAAAAATTCTAAAAATTAAAAAACATCATCCTGGCTTCATTTGAAAAAGAAACGGGTCAGGACTGGCCGAAAAATAGAGAACAAAAAAAATTTCCTTCCTCTCCGTTCGAACCCGACCCGAATTAGAAAATTCAAAAATAAATGCGAAAAAATTCTAAAAATTATAAAACATCATCCAGGCTTCATTTACAGACGAAACGGGTCAGGACTGGCCGAAAAATAGGGAAGAAAAAAAATTTCCTTCCTATCCGTTCGAACCCGACCCGAATTAGAAAATCCAAAAGTAAATGCGAAAAAATTCTAAAAATTAAAAAACGTCATCCAGGCTTCATTTACAGACGAAACGAGTCAGGACTGGCCCGAAAAATAGGGAAGAAAAAAAAATTTTTCCTATCCGTTCGAACCCGACCCAAATTAGAAAATCCAAAAGTAAATGCGAAAAAATTCTAAAAATTAAAAAACATCATCCAGGCTTCGTTTCAAGTCAAAACGGGTCAGGACTGGCCGAAAAATAGAGAAGAAAAAAAATTTCCTTCCTATCCGTTCGAACCCGACCCGAATTAGAAAATTAATAAATAAATGCGAAAAAATTCTAAAAATTGAAAAACATCATCCAGGCTTCATTTCAAGTGAAAATGGTTCAGGACTGGCCGAAAAATAGAGAAGAAAAAAAATTTCCTTCCTATCCGTTCGAACTCGACCCGAATTAGAAAATTCTAAAACAAATGCGAAAAAATTCAAAAAATTAAAAAACATCATCCAGGCTTCATTTCAAGTCGAAACGGGTCAGGACAGGCCGGAAAATAGAGAACAAAAAAAATTTTCTTCCTATCCGTTCGAACACGACCCGAATTAGAAAATTCAAAAATAAAAGCGAAAAAATTCCAAAAATTAAAAAACATCATCCAGGCTTCATTTGAAGTCGAAACGGGTCATGACAGGCCAAAAAATAGAAAAACAAAAAAAATTTCCATCCTATCCGTTCGAACTCGACCCGAATTAGAAAATTCTAAAATAAATGCGAAAAAATTCAAAAAATTAAAAACCATCATCTAGGCTTCATTTCAGATCGAAACGGGTCAGGACAGGCCGAAAAATAGAGAACAAAAAAAATTTCCTTCCTATCCGTTCGAACCCGACCCGAATTAGAAAATTCAAAAATAAATGCGAAAAAATTCTAAAAATTATAAAACATCATCCAGGCTTCATTTCCAGACGAAACGGGTCAGGACAGGCCAAAAAATAGCGAGCAAAAAAAATTTCCTTCCTATCCGTTCGAACCCGACCCGAATTAGAAAATTCTAAAATAAATGCGAAAAAATTCTAAAAATTAAAAAACATCATCCTGGCTTCATTTCAAAAAGAAACGGGTCAGGACAGGCCGAAAAATAGAGAACAAAAAAAATTTCCTTCCTATCCGTTCGAACCCGACCCGAATTAGAAAATTCAAAAATAAATGCGAAAAAATTCTAAAAATTATAAAACATTATCCAGGCTTCATTTCCAGACGAAACGGGTCAGGACAGGCCAAAAAATAGCGAGCAAAAAAAATTTCCTTCCTATCCGTCCGAACCCAACCCGAATTAGAAAATTCTAAAATAAATGCGAAAAAATTCTAAAAATTAAAAAACATCATCATGGCTTCATTTGAAAAAGAAACGGGTCAGGACATGCCGAAAAATAGAGAACAAAAAAAATTTCCTTCCTCTCCGTTCGAACCCGACCCGAATTAGAAAATTCAAAAATAAATGCGAAAAAATTCTAAAAATTATAAAACATCATCCAGGCTTCATTTACAGACCAAACGGGTCAGGACTGGCCGAAAAATAGGGAAGAAAAAAAATTTCCTTCCTATCCGTTCGAACCCGACCCGACTTAGAAAATCCAAAAGTAAATGCGAAAAAATTCTAAAAATTAAAAAACGTCATCCAGGCTTCATTTACAGACGAAACGGGTCAGGAGTGGCCGAAAAATAGGGAAGAAAAAAAAAATTTCCTGTCCGTTCGAACCCGACCCAAATTAGAAAATCCAAAAGTAAATGCGAAAAAATTCTAAAAATTAAAAAACGTCATCCAGGCTTCGTTTCAAGTCAAAACGGGACAGGACTGGCCGAAAAATAGAGAATAAAAAAAATTTCCTTCCTATCCGTTCGAACCCGACCCGAATTAGAAAATCCAAAAGAAAATGCGAAAAAATTCTAAAAATTAAAAAACGTCATCCAGGCTTCGTGTCAAGCCAAAACGGGTCAGGACAGGCTAAAAAATAGCGAGCAAAAAAAATTTCCTTCTTATCCGTTCGAACCCGACCCGAATTACAAAATTCTAAAATAAATGCGAAAAAATTCTAAAAATTAAAAAACATCATCCTGGCTTCATTTCAAAGAGAAACGGGTCAGGACAGGCCGAAAAATAGAGAACAAAAAAAATTTCCTTCATCTCCGTTCGGACCCGACCCGAATTAGAAAATTCAAAAATAAATGCGAAAAAATTGTTAAAATTAAAAAACATCATCCAGGCTTCATTTGAAGTCGAAACGGGTCAGGACCGGCCAAAAAAAAGAGTACAAAAAATATTTCATTCCTATCCGTTCGAACACGACCCGAATTAGAAAATCCAAAAGAAAATGCGAAAAAATTCTAAAAATAAAAAAACGTCATCCAGGCTTCGTTTCAAGTCAAAACGGGTCAGGACTAGCCAAAAAATAGAGAAGAAAAAAAATTTCCTTCCTACCCGTTCGAACCTGACCCGAATTACAAAATTCAAAAATAAATGCGAAAAAATTCTAAAAATCAAAAAACATCATCCTGGCTGCATTTCAAGAAGAAACGGGTCAAGACAGGCCGAAAAATAGAGAACAAAAACAATTTCCTTCCTCTCCGCTCGAACCCGACCCGAATTAGAAAATTCAAAAATAAATGCGCAAAAATTCTAAAAATTATAAAACATCATCCAGGCTTCATTTCCAGACGAAACGGGTCAGGACAGGCCAAAAAATAGCGAGCAAAAAAAATTTCCTTCCTATCCGTTCGAACCCGACCCGAATTAGAAAATTCTAAAATAAATGCGAAAAAATTCTAAAAATTAAAAAACATCATCCTGGCTTCATTTCAAAAAGAAAAGGGTCAGGACAGGCCGAAAAATAGACAACAAAAAAAATTTCCTTCCTCTCCGTTCGAACCCGACCCGAATTAGAAAATTCAAAAATAAATGCGAAAAAATTCTAAAAATTATAAAACATGATCCAGGCTTCATTTACAGACGAAACGGGTCAGGACTGGCCGAAAAATAGGGAAGAAAAAAAATTTCCTTCCTATCCGTTCGAACCCGACCCGAATTAGAAAATCCAAAAGTAAATGCGAATAAATTCTAAAAATTATAAAACATCATCCAGGCTTCATTTACAGACCAAACGGGTCAGGACTGGCCGAAAAATAGGGAAGAAAAAAAATTTCCTTCCTATCCGTTCGAACCCGACCCGAATTAGAAAATCCAAAAGTAAATGCGAAAAAATTTTAAAAATTAAAAAACGTCATCCAGGCTTCATTTACAGACGAAACGGGTCGGGAGTGGCCGAAAAATAGGGAAGAAAAAAAAAAGTTTTCCTGTCCGTTCGAACCCGACCCAAATTAGAAAATCCAAAAGTAAATGCGAAAAAATTCTAAAAATTAAAAAACGTCATCCAGGCTTCCTTTCAAGTCAAAACGGGTCAGGACTGGCCGAAAAATAGAGAATAAAAAAAATTTCCTTCCTATCCGTTCGAACCCGACCCGAATTAGAAAATTCAAAAATAAATGCGAGAAAATTCTAAAAATTGAAAAACATCATCCAGGCTTCATTTCAAGTTGAAACGGTTCAGGACTGGCCGAAAAATAGAGAACAAAAAAAATTTCCTTCCTCTCCGTTCGAACCCGACTTGAATTAGAAAATTCAAAAATAAATGCGAAAAAATTCTAAAAATTATAAAACATCATCCAGGCTTCATTTACAGACCAAACGGGTCAGGACTGGCCGAAAAATAGGGAAGAAAAAAAATTTCCTTCCTATCCGCTCGAACCCGACCCGAATTAGAAAATCCAAAAGTAAATGCGAAAAAATTTTAAAAATTAAAAAACGTCATCCAGGCTTCATTTACAGACGAAACGGGTCGGGAGTGGCCGAAAAATAGGGAAGAAAAAAAAAAATTTTCCTGTCCGTTCGAACCCGACCCAAATTAGAAAATCCAAAAGTAAATGCGAAAAAATTCTAAAAATTAAAAAACGTCATCCAGGCTTCGTTTCAAGTCAAAACGGGTCAGGACTGGCCGAAAAATAGAGAATAAAAAAAATTTCCTTCCTATCCGTTCGAACCCGACCCGAATTAGAAAATTCAAAAATAAATGCGAGAAAATTCTAAAAATTGAAAAACATCATCCAGGCTTCATTTCAAGTTGAAACGGTTCAGGACTGGCCGAAAAATAGAGAACAAAAAAAATTTCCTTCCTATCCGTTCGAACCCGACCCCAATTAGGAAATTCAAAAATAAAAGCGAAAAAATTCTAAAAAGTATAAAACATCATCCAGGCTTCATGACCAGGCGAAGCGGGTCAGGACAGGCCAAAAAATAGAGAAAAAAAAAAAAAAATTTTCCTCCCTATCCGTTCGAACCCGATCCGAATTGGAAAATTCAAAAATAAATGCAAAAAAATTCTAAAAATTTAAAAACATCATCCAGGCTTCATTTGAAGTCGAAACGGGTCAGGACCGGCCAAAAAAAAGAGAACAAAAAAAATTTCATTCCAATCCGTTCGAACCCGACCCGAATTAGAAAATCCAAAAGAAAATGCGAAAAAATTCTAAAAATTAAAAAACGTCATCCAGGCTTCGTGTCAAGTCAAAACGGGTCAGGACAGGCTAAAAAATAGCGAGCAAAAAAAATTTCCTTCTTATCCGTTCGAACCCGACCCGAATTACAAAATTCTAAAATAAATGCGAAAAGATTCTAAAAATTAAAAAACATCATCCTGGCTTCATTTCAAAAAGAAACGGGTCAGGACAGGCCGAAAAATAGAGAACAAAAAAAATTTCCTTCATCTCCGTTCGGACCCGACCCGAATTAGAAAATTCAAAAATAAATGCGAAAAAATTGTAAAAATTAAAAAACATCATCCAGGCTTCATTTGAAGTCGAAACGGGTCAGGACCGGCCAAAAAAAAGAGTACAAAGAAAATTTCATTCCTATCCGTTCGAACACGACCCGAGTTAGAAAATCCAAAAGAAAATGCGAAAAAATTCTAAAAATAAAAAAACGTCATCCAGGCTTCGTTTCAAGTCAAAACGGGTCAGGACTAGCCAAAAAATAGAGAAGAAAAAAAATTTCCTTCCTATCCGTTCGAACCCGACCCGAATTACAAAATTCAAAAATAAATGCGAAAAAATTCTAAAAATCAAAAAACATCATCCTGGCTGCATTTCAAGAAGAAAGGGGTCAAGACTGGCCGAAAAATAGAGAACAAAAACAATTTCCTTCCTCTCCGCTCGAACCCGACCCGAATTAGAAAATTCAAAAATAAATGCGAAGAAATTCTAAAAATTATAAAACATCATCCAGGCTTCATTTCTAGACGAAACGGGTCAGGACAGGCCAAAAAATAGCGAGCAAAAAAAATTTCCTTCCTATCCGTTCGAACCCGACCCGAATTAGAAAATTCTAAAATAAATGCGAAAAAATTCTAAAAATTAAAAAACATCATCCTGGCTTCATTTCAAAAAGAAACGGGTCAGGACAGGCTGAAAAATAGAGAACAAAAAAAATTTCCTTCCTCTCCGTTCGAACCCGACCCGAATTAGAAAATTCAAAAATAAATGCGAAAAAATTCTAAAACATCATCCAGGCTTCATTTACAGACGAAACGGGTGAGGACTGGCCGAAAAATAGGGAAGAAAAAAAAAATTTTCCAATCCGTTCGAACCCGACCCAAATTAGAAAATCCAAAAGTAAATGCGAAAAAATTCTAAAAATTAAAAAACATCATCCAGGCTTCGTTTCAAGTCAAAACAGGTCAGGACTGGCCAAAAATAGAGAAGAAAAAAAATTTCCTTCCCATCCGTTCGAACCCGACCCGAATTAGAAAATTCAAAAATAAATGCGAAAAAATTCTAAAAATTGAAAAACATCATCCAGGCTTCATTTCAAGTTGAAATGGTTCAGGACTGGCCGAAAAATAGAGAAGAAAAAAAATTTCCTTCCTATCCGTTCGAACTCGACCCGAATTAGAGAATTCTAAAACAAATGCGAAAAAATTCAAAAAATTAAAAAACATCATCCAGGCTTCATTTCAAGTCGAAACGGGTCAGGACAGGCCGAAAAATAGAGAACAAAAAAAATTTCCTTCCTATCCGTTCGAACCCGACCCGAATTAGAAAATTCAAAAATAAATGCGAAAAAATTCTAAAAATTATAAAACATCATCCAGGCTTCATTTCCAGACGAAACGGGTCAGGACAGGCCAAAAAATAGCGAGCAAAAAAAATTTTCTTCCTATCCGTTCGAACACGACCCGAATTAGAAAATTCAAAAATAAAAGCGAAAAAATTCCAAAAATTAAAAAACATCATCCAGGCTTCGTTTGAAGTCGAAACGGGTCATGACAGGCCAAAAAATAGAAAAACAAAAAAAATTTCCTTCCTATCCGTTCGAACTCGACCCGAATTAGAAAATTCTAAAATAAATGCGAAAAAATTCAAAAAATTAAAAAACATCATCCAGGCTTCATTTCAAGTCGAAACGGGTCAGGACAGGCCGAAAAATAGAGAACAAAAAAAATTTCCTTCCTATCCGTTCGAACCCGACCCGAATTAGAAAATTCAAAAATAAATGCGAAAAAATTCTAAAAATTATAAAACATCATCCAGGCTTCATTTCCAGACGAAACGGGTCAGGACAGGCCAAAAAATAGCGAGCAAAAAAAATTTCCTTCCTATCCGTTCGAACCCGACCCGAATTAGAAAATTCTAAAATAAATGCGAAAAAATTCTAAAAATTAAAAAACATCATCCTGGCTTCATTTGAAAAAGAAACGGGTCAGGACTGGCCGAAAAATAGAGAACAAAAAAAATTTCCTTCCTCTCCGTTCGAACCCGACCCGAATTAGAAAATTCAAAAATAAATGCGAAAAAATTCTAAAAATTATAAAACATCATCCAGGCTTCATTTACAGACGAAACGGGTCAGGACTGGCCGAAAAATAGGGAAGAAAAAAAATTTCCTTCCTATCCGTTCGAACCCGACCCGAATTAGAAAATCCAAAAGTAAATGCGAAAAATTCTAAAAATTAAAAAACGTCATCCAGGCTTCATTTACAGACGAAACGAGTCAGGACTGGCCGAAAAATAGGGAAGAAAAAAAAAATTTTTCCTATCCGTTCGAACCCGACCCAAATTAGAAAATCCAAAAGTAAATGCGAAAAAATTCTAAAAATTAAAAAACATCATCCAGGCTTCGTTTCAAGTCAAAACGGGTCAGGACTGGCCGAAAAATAGAGAAGAAAAAAAATTTCCTTCCTATCCGTTCGAACCCGACCCGAATTAGAAAATTAAAAAATAAATGCGAAAAAATTCTAAAAATTGAAAAACATCATCCAGGCTTCATTTCAAGTGAAAATGGTTCAGGACTGGCCGAAAAATAGAGAAGAAAAAAAATTTCCTTCCTATCCGTTCGAACTCGACCCGAATTAGAAAATTCTAAAACAAATGCGAAAAAATTCAAAAAATTAAAAAACATCATCCAGGCTTCATTTCAAGTCGAAACGGGTCAGGACAGGCCGGAAAATAGAGAACAAAAAAAATTTTCTTCCTATCCGTTCGAACACGACCCGAATTAGAAAATTCAAAAATAAAAGCGAAAAAATTCCAAAAATTAAAAAACATCATCCAGGCTTCATTTGAAGTCGAAACGGGTCATGACAGGCCAAAAAATAGAAAAACAAAAAAAATTTCCTTCCTATCCGTTCGAACTCGACCCGAATTAGAAAATTCTAAAATAAATGCAAAAAAATTCAAAAAATTAAAAACCATCATCTAGGCTTCATTTCAGATCGAAACGGGTCAGGACAGGCCGAAAAATAGAGAACAAAAAAAATTTCCTTCCTATCCGTTCGAACCCGACCCGAATTAGAAAATTCAAAAATAAATGCGAAAAAATTCTAAAAATTATAAAACATCATCCAGGCTTCATTTCCAGACGAAACGGGTCAGGACAGGCCAAAAAATAGCGAGCAAAAAAAATTTCCTTCCTATCCGTTCGAACCCGACCCGAATTAGAAAATTCTAAAATAAATGCGAAAAAATTCTAAAAATTAAAAAACATCATCCTGGCTTCATTTCAAAAAGAAACGGGTCAGGACAGGCCGAAAAATAGAGAACAAAAAAAATTTCCTTCCTATCCGTTCGAACCCGACCCGAATTAGAAAATTCAAAAATAAATGCGAAAAAATTCTAAAAATTATAAAACATTATCCAGGCTTCATTTCCAGACGAAACAGGTCAGGACAGGCCAAAAAATAGCGAGCAAAAAAAATTTCCTTCCTATCCGTCCGAACCCAACCCGAATTAGAAAATTCTAAAATAAATGCGAAAAAATTCTAAAAATTAAAAAACATCATCATGGCTTCATTTGAAAAAGAAACGGGTCAGGACAGGCCGAAAAATAGAGAACAAAAAAAATTTCCTTCCTCTCCGTTCGAACCCGACCCGAATTAGAAAATTCAAAAATAAATGCGAAAAAATTCTAAAAATTATAAAACATCATCCAGGCTTCATTTACAGACCAAACGGGTCAGGACTGGCCGAAAAATAGGGAAGAAAAAAAATTTCCTTCCTATCCGTTCGAACCCGACCCGAATTAGAAAATCCAAAAGTAAATGCGAAAAAATTCTAAAAATTAAAAAACGTCATCCAGGCTTCATTTACAGACGAAACGGGTCAGGAGTGGCCGAAAAATAGGGAAGAAAAAAAAAAAATTTCCTGTCCGTTCGAACCCGACCCAAATTAGAAAATCCAAAAGTAAATGCGAAAGAATTCTAAAAATTAAAAAACGTCATCCAGGCTTCGTTTCAAGTCAAAACGGGTCAGGACTGGCCGAAAAATAGAGAATAAAAAAAATTTCCTTCCTATCCGTTCGAACCCGACCCGAATTAGAAAATCCAAAAGAAAATGCGAAAAAATTCTAAAAATTAAAAAACGTCATCCAGGCTTCGTGTCAAGCCAAAACGGGTCAGGACAGGCTAAAAAATAGCGAGCAAAAAAAATTTCCTTCTTATCCGTTCGAACCCGACCCGAATTACAAAATTCTAAAATAAATGCGAAAAAATTCTAAAAATTAAAAAACATCATCCTGGCTTCATTTCAAAGAGAAACGGGTCAGGACAGGCCGAAAAATAGAGAACAAAAAAAATTTCCTTCATCTCCGTTCGGACCCGACCCGAATTAGAATATTAAAAAATAAATGCGAAAAAATTGTTGAAATTAAAAAACATCATCCAGGCTTCATTTGAAGTCGAAACGGGTCAGGACCGGCCAAAAAAAAGAGTACAAAAAAAATTTCATTCCTATCCGTTCGAACACGACCCGAATTAGAAAATCCAAAAGAAAATGCGAAAAAATTCTAAAAATAAAAAAACGTCATCCAGGCTTCGTTTCAAGTCAAAACGGGTCAGGACTAGCCAAAAAATAGAGAAGAAAAAAAATTTCCTTCCTATCCGTTCGAACCTGACCCGAATTAGAAAATTCAAAAATAAATGCGAAAAAATTCTAAAAATCAAAAAACATCATCCTGGCTGCATTTCAAGAAGAAACGGGTCAGGACAGGCCGAAAAATAGAGAACAAAAAAAATTTCCTTCCTCTCCGTTCGAACCCGACCCGAATTAGAAAATTCAAAAATAAATGCGAAAAAATTCTAAAAATTATAAAACATCATCCAGGCTTCATTTACAGACGAAACGGGTGAGGACTGGCCGAAAAATAGGGAAGAAAAAAAATTTCCTTCCTATCCGTTCGAACCCGACCCGAATTAGAAAATCCAAAAGTAAATGCGAAAAAATTCTAAAAATTAAAAAACGTCATCCAGGCTTCATTTACAGACGAAACGAGTCAGGACTGGCCGAAAAATAGGAAGAAAAAAAAAATTTTCCAATCCGTTCGAACCCGACCAAAATTAGAAAATCCAAAAGTAAATGCGAAAAAATTCTAAAAATTAAAAAACATCATCCAGGCTTCGTTTCAAGTCAAAACAGGTCAGGACAGGCCGGAAAATAGAGAACAAAAAAAATTTTCTTCCTATCCGTTCGAACACGACCCGAATTAGAAAATTCAAAAATAAAAGCGAAAAAATTCCAAAAATTAAAAAACATCATCCAAGCTTCATTTGAAGTCGAAACGGGTCATGACAGGCCAAAAAATAGAAAAACAAAAAAAATTTCCTTCCTATCCGTTCGAACTCGACCCGAATTAGAAAATTCTAAAATAAATGCGAAAAAATTCAAAAAATTAAAAAACATCATCTAGGCTTCATTTCAGGTCGAAACGGGTCAGGACAGGCCGAAAAATAGAGAACAAAAAAAATTTCCTTCCTATCCGTTCGAACCCGACCCGAATTAGAAAATTCAAAAATAAATGCGAAAAAATTCTAAAAATTATAAAACGTCATCCAGGCTTCATTTCCAGACGAAACGGGTCAGGACAGGCCAAAAAATAGCGAGCAAAAAAAATTTCCTTCCTATCCGTTCGAACCCGACCCGAATTAGAAAATTCAAAAATAAATGCGAAAAAATTCTAAAAATTATAAAACATCATCCAGGCTTCATTTACAGACCAAACGGGTCAGGACTGGCCGAAAAATAGGGAAGAAAAAAAATTTCCTTCCTATCCGTTCGAACCCGACCCGAATTAGAAAATCCAAAAGTAAATGCGAAAAAATTCTAAAAATTAAAAAACGTCATCCAGGCTTCATTTACAGACGAAACGGGTCAGGAGTGGCCGAAAAATAGGGAAGAAAAAAAAAAATTTTCCTGTCCGTTCGAACCCGACCCAAATTAGAAAATCCAAAAGTAAATGCGAAAAAATTCTAAAAATTAAAAAACGTCATCCAGGCTTCGTTTCAAGTCAAAACGGGTCAGGACTGGCCGAAAAATAGAGAATAAAAAAAATTTCCTTCCTATCCGTTCGAACCCGACCCGAATTAGAAAATTCAAAAATAAATGCGAGAAAATTCTAAAAATTGAAAAACATCATCCAGGCTTCATTTCAAGTTGAAACGGTTCAGGACTGGCCGAAAAATAGAGAACAAAAAAAATTTCCTTCCTATCCGTTCGAACCCGACTCCAATTAGGAAATTCAAAAATAAAAGCGAAAAAATTCTAAAAATTATAAAACATCATCCAGGCTTCATGACCAGGCGAAACGGGTCAGGACAGGCCAAAAAATAGAGAAAAAAAAAAAATTTCCTCCCTATCCGTTCGAACCCGATCCGAATTAGAAAATTCAAAAATAAATGCAAAAAAATTCTAAAAATTTAAAAACATCATCCAGGCTTTATTTGAAGTCGAAACGGGTCAGGACCGGCCAAAAAAAAGAGAACAAAAAAAATTTCATTCCAATCCGTTCGAACCCGACCCGAATTAGAAAATCCAAAAGAAAATGCGAAAAAATTCTAAAAATTAAAAAACGTCATCCAGGCTTCGTGTCAAGTCAAAACGGGTCAGGACAGGCTAAAAAATAGCGAGCAAAAAAAATTTCCTTCTTATCCGTTCGAACCCGACCCGAATTACAAAATTCTAAAATAAATGCGAAAAGATTCTAAAAATTAAAAAACATCATCCTGGCTTCATTTCAAAAAGAAACGGGTCAGGACAGGCCGAAAAATAGAGAACAAAAAAAATTTCCTTCATCTCCGTTCGGACCCGACCCGAATTAGAAAATTCAAAAATAAATGCGAAAAAATTGTAAAAATTAAAAAACATCATCCAGGCTTCATTTGAAGTCGAAACGGGTCAGGACCGGCCAAAAAAAAGAGTACAAAAAAAATTTCATTCCTATCCGTTCGAACACGACCCGAATTAGAAAATCCAAAAGAAAATGCGAAAAAATTCTAAAATTAAAAAAACGTCATCCAGGCTTCGTTTCAAGTCAAAACGGGTCAGGACTAGCCAAAAAATAGAGAAGAAAAAAAATTTCCTTCCTATCCGTTCGAACCCGACCCGAATTACAAAATTCAAAAATAAATGCGAAAAAATTCTAAAAATCAAAAAACATCATCCTGGCTGCATTTCAAGAAGAAACGGGTCAAGACTGGCCGAAAAATAGAGAACAAAAACAATTTCCTTCCACTCCGCTCGAACCTGACCCGAATTAGAAAATTCAAAAATAAATGCGAAAAAATTCTAAAAATTATCAAACATCATCCAGGCTTCATTTCCAGACGAAACGGGTCAGGACAGGCCAAAAAATAGCGAGCAAAAAAAATTTCCTTCCAATCCGTTCGAACCCGACCCGAATTAGAAAATTCTAAAATAAATGCGAAAAAATTCTAAAAATTAAAAAACATCATCCTGGATTCATTTGAAAAAGAAACGGGTCAGGACAGGCCGAAAAATAGAGAACAAAAAAAATTTCCTTCCTCTCCGTTCGAACCCGACCCGAATTAGAAAATTCAAAAGTAAATGCGAAAAAATTCTAAAAATTATAAAACATCATCCAGGCTTCATTTACAGACGAAACGGGTGAGGACTGGCCGAAAAATAGGGAAGAAAAAAAATTTCCTTCCTATCCGTTCGAACCCGACCCGAATTAGAAAATCCAAAAGTAAATGCGAAAAAATTCTAAAAATTAAAAAACGTCATCCAGGCTTCATTTACAGACGAAACGAGTCAGGACTGGCCGAAAAATAGGGAAGAAAAAAAAAAATTTTCCAATCCGTTCGCACCCGACCCAAATTAGAAAATCCAAAAGTAAATGCGAAAAAATTCTAAAAATTAAAAAACATCATCCAGGCTTCGTTTCAAGTCAAAACAGGTCAGGACTGGCCAAAAATAGAGAAGAAAAAAAATTTCCTTCCTATCCGTTCGAACCCGACCCGAATTAGAAAATTCAAAAATAAATGCGAAAAAATTCTAAAAATTGAAAAACATCATCCAGGCTTCATTTCAAGTTGAAATGGTTCAGGACTGGCCGAAAAATAGAGAAGAAAAAAAATTTCCTTCCTATCCGTTCGAACTCGACCCGAATTAGAGAATTCTAAAACAAATGCGAAAAAATTCAAAAAATTAAAAAACATCATCCAGGCTTCATTTCAAGTCGAAACGGGTCAGGACAGGCCGGAAAATAGAGAACAAAAAAAATTTTCTTCCTATCCGTTCGAACACGACCCGAATTAGAAAATTCAAAAATAAAGGCGAAAAAATTCCAACAATTAAAAAACATCATCCAGGCTTCATTTGAAGTCGAAACGGGTCATGACAGGCCAAAAAATAGAAAAACAAAAAAAATTTCCTTCCTATCCGTTCGAACTCGACCCGAATTAGAAAATTCTAAAATAAATGCGAAAAAATTCCAAAAATTAAAAAACATCATCCAGGCTTCATTTCAAGTCGAAACGGGTCAGAACAGGCCGAAAAATAGAGAACAAAAAAAATTTCCTTCCTATCCGTTCGAACCCGACCCGAATTAGAAAATTCAAAAATAAATGCGAAAAAATTCTAAAAATTATAAAACATCATCCAGGCTTCATTTCCAGACGAAACGGGTCAGGACAGGGCAAAAAATAGCGAGCAAAAAAAATTTCCTTCCTATCCGTTCGAACCCGACCCGAATTAGAAAATTCTAAAATAAATGCGAAAAAATTCTAAAAATTAAAACACATCATCCTGGCTTCATTTGAAAAAGAAACGGGTCAGGACAGGCCGAAAAATAGAGAACAAAAAAAATTTCCTTCCTCTCCGTTCGAACCCGACCCGAATTAGAAAATTCAAAAATAAATGCGAAAAAATTCTAAAAATTATAAAACATCATCCAGGCTTCATTTACAGACGAAACGGGTGAGGACTGGCCGAAAAATAGGGAAGAAAAAAAATTTCCTTCCTATCCGTTCGAACCCGACCCGAATTAGAAAATCCAAAAGTAAATGCGAAAAAATTCTAAAAATTAAAAAACGTCATCCAGGCTTCATTTACAGACGAAACGAGTCAGGACTGGCCGAAAAATAGGGAAGAAAAAAAAAATTTTTCCTACCCGTTCGAACCCGACCCAAATTAGAATATCCAAAAGTAAATGCGAAAAAATTCTAAAAATTAAAAAACATCATCCAGGCTTCGTTTAAAGTCAAAACGGGTCAGGACTGGCCGAAAAATAGAGAAGAAAAAAAATTTCCTTCCTATCCGTTCGAACCCGACCCGAATTAGAAAATTAAAAAATAAATGCGAAAAAATTCTAAAAATTGAAAAACATCATCCAGGCTTCATTTCAAGTGAAAATGGTTTAGGACTGGCCGAAAAATAGAGAAGAAAAAAAATTTCCTTCCTATCCGTTCGAACTCGACCCGAATTAGAAAATTCTAAAACAAATGCGAAAAAATTCAAAAACTTAAAAAACATCATCCAGGCTTCATTTCAAGTCGAAACGGGTCAGGACAGGCCGGAAAATAGAGAACAAAAAAAATTTTCTTCCTATCCGTTCGAACACGACCCGAATTAGAAAATTCAAAAATAAAAGCGAAAAAATTCCAAAAATTGAAAAACATCATCCAGGCTTCATTTCAAGTTGAAATGGTTCAGGACTGGCCGAAAAATAGAGAAGAAAAAAAATTTCCTTCCTATCCGTTCGAACTCGACCCGAATTAGAGAATTCTAAAACAAATGCGAAAAAATTCAAAAAATTAAAAAACATCATCCAGGCTTCATTTCAAGTCGAAACGGGTCAGGACAGGCCGGAAAATAGAGAACAAAAAAAATTTTCTTCCTATCCGTTCGAACACGACCCGAATTAGAAAATTCAAAAATAAAGGCGAAAAAATTCCAAAAATTAAAAAACATCATCCAGGCTTCATTTGAAGTCGAAACGGGTCATGACAGGCCAAAAAATAGAAAAACAAAAAAAATTTCCTTCCTATCCGTTCGAACTCGACCCGAATTAGAAAATTCTAAAATAAATGCGAAAAAATTCAAAAAATTAAAAAACATCATCCAGGCTTCATTTCAAGTCGAAACGGGTCAGGACAGGCCGAAAAATAGAGAACAAAAAAAATTTCCTTCCTATCCGTTCGAACCCGACCCGAATTAGAAAATTCAAAAATAAATGCGAAAAAATTCTAAAAATTATAAAACATCATCCAGGCTTCATTTCCAGACGAAACGGGTCAGGACAGGCCAAAAAATAGCGAGCAAAAAAAATTTCCTTCCTATCCGTTCGAACCCGACCCGAATTAGAAAATTCTAAAATAAATGCGAAAAAATTCTAAAAATTAAAAAACATCATCCTGGCTTCATTTGAAAAAGAAACGGGTCAGGACAGGCCGAAAAATAGAGAACAAAAAAAATTTCCTTCCTCTCCGTTCGAACCCGACCCGAATTAGAAAATTCAAAAATAAATGCGAAAAAATTCTAAAAATTATAAAACATCATCCAGGCTTCATTTACAGACGAAACGGGTCAGGACTGGCCGAAAAATAGGGAAGAAAAAAAATTTCCTTCCTATCCGTTCGAACCCGACCCGAATTAGAAAATCCAAAAGTAAATGCGAAAAAATTCTAAAAATTAAAAAACGTCATCCAGGCTTCATTTACAGACAAAGAGTCAGGACTGGCCGAAAAATAGGGAAGAAAAAAATTTTTTTTCCTATCCGTTCGAACCCGACCCAAATTAGAAAATCCAAAAGTAAATGCGAAAAAATTCTAAAAATTAAAAAACATCATCCAGGCTTCGTTTCAAGTCGAAACGGGTCAGGACAGGCCGGAAAATAGAGAACAAAAAAAATTTTCTTCCTATCCGTTCGAACACGACCCGAATTAGAAAATTCAAAAATAAAAGCGAAAAAATTCCAAAAATTAAAAAACATCATCCAGGCTTCATTTAAAGTCGAAACGGGTCATGACAGGCCAAAAAATAGAAAAACAAAAAAAATTTCCTTCCTATCCGTTCGAACTCGACCCGAATTAGAAAATTCTAAAATAAATGCGAAAAAATTCAAAAAATTAAAAAACATCATCTAGGCTTCATTTCAGGTCGAAACGGGTCAGGACAGGCCGAAAAATAGAGAACAAAAAAAATTTCCTTCCTATCCGTTCGAACCCGACCCGAATTAGAAAATTAAAAAATAAATGCGAAAAAATTCTAAAAATTGAAAAACATCATCCAGGCTTCATTTCAAGTGAAAATGGTTTAGGACTGGCCGAAAAATAGAGAAGAAAAAAAATTTCCTTCCTATCCGTTCGAACTCGACCCGAATTAGAAAATTCTAAAACAAATGCGAAAAAATTCAAAAACTTAAAAAACATCATCCAGGCTTCATTTCAAGTCGAAACGGGTCAGGACAGGCCGGAAAATAGAGAACAAAAAAAATTTTCTTCCTATCCGTTCGAACACCACCCGAATTAGAAAATTCAAAAATAAAAGCGAAAAAATTCCAAAAATTGAAAAACATCATCCAGGCTTCATTTCAAGTTGAAATGGTTCAGGACTGGCCAAAAAATAGAGAAGAAAAAAAATTTCCTTCCTATCCGTTCGAACTCGACCCGAATTAGAGAATTCTAAAACAAATGCGAAAAAATTCAAAAAATTAAAAAACATCATCCAGGCTTCATTTCAAGTCGAAACGGGTCAGGACAGGCCGGAAAATAGAGAACAAAAAAAATTTTCTTCCTATCCGTTCGAACACGACCCGAATTAGAAAATTCAAAAATAAAGGCGAAAAAATTCCAAAAATTAAAAAACATCATCCAGGCTTCATTTCAAGTCAAAACAGGTCAGGACTGGCCAAAAATAGAGAAGAAAAAAAATTTCCTTCCTATCCGTTCGAACCCGACCCGAATTAGAAAATTCAAAAATAAATGCGAAAAAATTCTAAAAATTGAAAAACATCATCCAGGCTTCATTTCAAGTTGAAATGGTTCAGGACTGGCCGAAAAATAGAGAAGAAAAAAAATTTCCTTCCTATCCGTTCGAACTCGACCCGAATTAGAGAATTCTAAAACAAATGCGAAAAAATTCAAAAAATTAAAAAACATCATCCAGGCTTCATTTCAAGTCGAAACGGGTCAGGACAGGCCGGAAAATAGAGAACAAAAAAAATTTTCTTCCTATCCGTTCGAACACGACCCGAATTAGAAAATTCAAAAATAAAAGCGAAAAAATTCTAAAAATTAAAAAACATCATCCAGGCTTCATTTAAAGTCGAAACGGGTCATGACAGGCCAAAAAATAGAAAAACAAAAAAAATTTCCTTCCTATCCGTTCGAACTCGACCCGAATTAGAAAATTCTAAAATAAATGCGAAAAAATTCAAAAAATTAAAAAACATCATCTAGGCTTCATTTCAGGTCGAAACGGGTCAGGACAGGCCGAAAAATAGAGAACAAAAAAAATTTCCTTCCTATCCGTTCGAACCCGACCCGAATTAGAAAATTAAAAAATAAATGCGAAAAAATTCTAAAAATTGAAAAACATCATCCAGGCTTCATTTCAAGTGAAAATGGTTTAGGACTGGCCGAAAAATAGAGAAGAAAAAAAATTTCCTTCCTATCCGTTCGAACTCGACCCGAATTAGAAAATTCTAAAACAAATGCGAAAAAATTCAAAAACTTAAAAAACATCATCCAGGCTTCATTTCAAGTCGAAACGGGTCAGGACAGGCCGGAAAATAGAGAACAAAAAAAATTTTCTTCCTATCCGTTCGAACACGACCCGAATTAGAAAATTCAAAAATAAAAGCGAAAAAATTCCAAAAATTGAAAAACATCATCCAGGCTTCATTTCAAGTTGAAATGGTTCAGGACTGGCCAAAAAATAGAGAAGAAAAAAAATTTCCTTCCTATCCGTTCGAACTCGACCCGAATTAGAGAATTCTAAAACAAATGCGAAAAAATTCAAAAAATTAAAAAACATCATCCAGGCTTCATTTCAAGTCGAAACGGGTCAGGACAGGCCGGAAAATAGAGAACAAAAAAAATTTTCTTCCTATCCGTTCGAACACGACCCGAATTAGAAAATTCAAAAATAAAGGCGAAAAAATTCCAAAAATTAAAAAACATCATCCAGGCTTCATTTCAAGTCAAAACAGGTCAGGACTGGCCA
This sequence comes from Quercus robur, assembly GCF_932294415.1. NCBI lineage: Eukaryota > Viridiplantae > Streptophyta > Magnoliopsida > Fagales > Fagaceae > Quercus > Quercus robur. Next base: position 44,640,737 of record NC_065535.1, read on the forward strand.
AAAATAGAGAAGAAAAAAAATTTCCTTCCTATCCGTTCGAACCCGACCCGAATTAGAAAATTCAAAAATAAATGCGAAAAAATTCTAAAAATTGAAAAACATCATCCAGGCTTCATTTCAAGTTGAAATGGTTCAGGACTGGCCGAAAAATAGAGAAGAAAAAAAATTTCCTTCCTATCCGTTCGAACTCGACCCGAATTAGAGAATTCTAAAACAAATGCGAAAAAATTCAAAAAATTAAAAAACATCATCCAGGCTTCATTTCAAGTCGAAACGGGTCAGGACAGGCCGGAAAATAGAGAACAAAAAAAATTTTCTTCCTATCCGTTCGAACACGACCCGAATTAGAAAATTCAAAAATAAAGGCGAAAAAATTCCAAAAATTAAAAAACATCATCCAGGCTTCATTTGAAGTCGAAACGGGTCATGACAGGCCAAAAAATAGAAAAACAAAAAAAATTTCCTTCCTATCCGTTCGAACTCGACCCGAATTAGAAAATTCTAAAATAAATGCGAAAAAATTCAAAAAATTAAAAAACATCATCCAGGCTTCATTTCAAGTCGAAACGGGTCAGGACAGGCCGAAAAATAGAGAACAAAAAAAATTTCCTTCCTATCCGTTCGAACCCGACCCGAATTAGAAAATTCAAAAATAAATGCGAAAAAATTCTAAAAATTATAAAACATCATCCAGGCTTCATTTCCAGACGAAACGGGTCAGGACAGGCCAAAAAATAGCGAGCAAAAAAAATTTCCTTCCTATCCGTTCGAACCCGACCCGAATTAGAAAATTCTAAAATAAATGCGAAAAAATTCTAAAAATTAAAAAACATCATCCTGGCTTCATTTGAAAAAGAAACGGGTCAGGACAGGCCGAAAAATAGAGAACAAAAAAAATTTCCTTCCTCTCCGTTCGAACCCGACCCGAATTAGAAAATTCAAAAATAAATGCGAAAAAATTCTAAAAATTATAAAACATCATCCAGGCTTCATTTACAGACGAAACGGGTCAGGACTGGCCGAAAAATAGGGAAGAAAAAAAATTTCCTTCCTATCCGTTCGAACCCGACCCGAATTAGAAAATCCAAAAGTAAATGCGAAAAAATTCTAAAAATTAAAAAACGTCATCCAGGCTTCATTTACAGACGAAACGAGTCAGGACTGGCCGAAAAATAGGGAAGAAAAAAATTTTTTTTCCTATCCGTTCGAACCCGACCCAAATTAGAAAATCCAAAAGTAAATGCGAAAAAATTCTAAAAATTAAAAAACGTCATCCAGGCTTCGTTTCAAGTCAAAACGGGTCAGGACTGGCCGAAAAATAGAGAAGAAAAAAAATTTCCTTCCTATCCGTTCGAACCCGACCCGAATTAGAAAATTAAAAAATAAATGCGAAAAAATTCTAAAAATTGAAAAACATCATCCAGGCTTCATTTCAAGTGAAAATGGTTCAGGACTGGCCGAAAAATAGAGAAGAAAAAAAATTTCCTTCCTATCCGTTCGAACTCGACCCGAATTAGAAAATTCTAAAACAAATGCGAAAAAATTCAAAAAATTAAAAAACATCATACAGGCTTCATTTCAAGTCGAAACGGGTCAGGACAGGCCGGAAAATAGAGAACAAAAAAAATTTTCTTCCTATCCGTTCGAACACGACCCGAATTAGAAAATTCAAAAATAAAAGCGAAAAAATTCCAAAAATTAAAAAACATCATCCAGGCTTCATTTAAAGTCGAAACGGGTCATGACAGGCCAAAAAATAGAAAAACAAAAAAAATTTCCTTCCTATCCGTTCGAACTCGACCCGAATTAGAAAATTCTAAAATAAATGCGAAAAAATTCAAAAAATTAAAAAACATCATCTAGGCTTCATTTCAGGTCGAAACGGGTCAGGACAGGCCGAAAAATAGAGAACAAAAAAAATTTCCTTCCTATCCGTTCGAACCCGACCCGAATTAGAAAATTCAAAAATAAATGCGAAAAAATTCTAAAAATTATAAAACATCATCCAGGCTTCATTTCCAGACGAAACGGGTCAGGACAGGCCAAAAAATAGCGAGCAAAAAAAATTTCCTTCCTATCCGTTCGAACCCGACCCGAATTAGAAAATTCTAAAATAAATGCGAAAAAATTCTAAAAATTAAAAAACATCATCCTGGCTTCATTTCAAAAAGAAACGGGTCAGGACAAGCCGAAAAATAGAGAACAAAAAAAATTTCCTTCCTATCCGTTCGAACCCGACCCGAATTAGAAAATTCAAAAATAAATGCGAAAAAATTCTAAAAATTATAAAACATTATCCAGGCTTCATTTCCAGACGAAACGGGTCAGGACAGGCCGAAAAATAGAGAACAAAAAAAATTTCCTTCCTCTCCGTTCGAACCCGACCCGAATTAGAAAATTCAAAAATAAATGCGAAAAAATTCTAAAAATTATAAAACATCATCCAGGCTTCATTTACAGACCAAACGGGTCAGGACTGGCCGAAAAATAGGGAAGAAAAAAAATTTCCTTCCTATCCGTTCGAACCCGACCCGAATTAGAAAATCCAAAAGTAAATGCGAAAAAATTTTAAAAATTAAAAAACGTCATCCAGGCTTCATTTACAGACGAAACGGGTCGGGAGTGGCCGAAAAATAGGGAAGAAAAAAAAAATTTTTCCTGTCCGTTCGAACCCTACCCAAATTAGAAAATCCAAAAGTAAATGCGAAAAAATTCTAAAAATTAAAAAACGTCATCCAGGCTTCGTTTCAAGTCAAAACGGGTCAGGACTGGCCGAAAAATAGAGAATAAAAAAAATTTCCTTCCTATCCGTTCGAACCCGACCCGAATTAGAAAATTCAAAAATAAATGCGAGAAAATTCTAAAAATTGAAAAACATCATCCAGGCTTCATTTCAAGTTGAAACGGTTCAGGACTGGCCGAAAAATAGAGAACAAAAAAAATTTCCTTCCTATCCGTTCGAACCCGACCCCAATTAGGAAATTCAAAAATAAAAGCGAAAAAATTCTAAAAAGTATAAAACATCATCCAGGCTTCATGACCAGGCGAAGCGGGTCAGGACAGGCCAAAAAATAGAGAAAAAAAAAAAAATTTCCTCCCTATCCGTTCGAACCCGATCCGAATTGGAAAATTCAAAAATAAATGCAAAAAAATTCTAAAAATTAAAAAACGTCATCCAGGCTTCGTGTCAAGTCAAAACGGGTCAGGACAGGCTAAAAAATAGCGAGCAAAAAAAATTTCCTTCTTATCCGTTCGAACCCGACCCGAATTACAAAATTCTAAAATAAATGCGAAAAGATTCTAAAAATGAAAAAACATCATCCTGGCTTCATTTCAAAAAGAAACGGGTCAGGACAGGCCGAAAAATAGAGAACAAAAAAAATTTCCTTCATCTCCGTTCGGACCCGACCCGAATTAGAAAATTCAAAAATAAATGCGAAAAAATTGTAAAAATTAAAAAACATCATCCAGGCTTCATTTGAAGTCGAAACGGGTCAGGACCGGCCAAAAAAAAGAGTACAAAGAAAATTTCATTCCTATCCGTTCGAACACGACCCGAATTAGAAAATCCAAAAGAAAATGCGAAAAAATTCTAAAAATAAAAAAAACGTCATCCAGGCTTCGTTTCAAGTCAAAACGGGTCAGGACTAGCCAAAAAATAGAGAAGAAAAAAAATTTCCTTCCTATCCGTTCGAACCCGACCCGAATTACAAAATTCAAAAATAAATGCGAAAAAATTCTAAAAATCAAAAAACATCATCCTGGCTGCATTTCAAGAAGAAACGGGTCAAGACTGGCCGAAAAATAGAGAACAAAAACAATTTCCTTCCTCTCCGCTCGAACCCGACCCGAATTAGAAAATTCAAAAATAAATGCGAAGAAATTCTAAAAATTATAAAACATCATCCAGGCTTCATTTCTAGACGAAACGGGTCAGGACAGGCCAAAAAATAGCGAGCAAAAAAAATTTCCTTCCTATCCGTTCGAACCCGACCCGAATTAGAAAATTCTAAAATAAATGCGAAAAAATTCTAAAAATTAAAAAACATCATCCTGGCTTCATTTCAAAAAGAAACGGGTCAGAACAGGCTGAAAAATAGAGAACAAAAAAAATTTCCTTCCTCTCCGTTCGAACCCGACCCGAATTAGAAAATTCAAAAATAAATGCGAAAAAATTCTAAAACATCATCCAGGCTTCATTTACAGACGAAACGGGTGAGGACTGGCCGAAAAATAGGGAAGAAAAAAAAAATTTTCCAATCCGTTCGAACCCGACCCAAATTAGAAAATCCAAAAGTAAATGCGAAAAAATTCTAAAAATTAAAAAACATCATCCAGGCTTCGTTTCAAGTCAAAACAGGTCAGGACTGGCCAAAAATAGAGAAGAAAAAAAATTTCCTTCCTATCCGTTCGAACCCGACCCGAATTAGAAAATTCAAAAATAAATGCGAAAAAATTCTAAAAATTGAAAAACATCATCCAGGCTTCATTTCAAGTTGAAATGGTTCAGGACTGGCCGAAAAATAGAGAAGAAAAAAAATTTCCTTCCTATCCGTTCGAACTCGACCCGAATTAGAGAATTCTAAAACAAATGCGAAAAAATTCAAAAAATTAAAAAACATCATCCAGGCTTCATTTCAAGTCGAAACGGGTCAGGACAGGCCGAAAAATAGAGAACAAAAAAAATTTCCTTCCTATCCGTTCGAACCCGACCCGAATTAGAAAATTCAAAAATAAATGCGAAAAAATTCTAAAAATTATAAAACATCATCCAGGCTTCATTTCAAGACGAAACGGGTCAGGACAGGCCAAAAAATAGCGAGCAAAAAAAATTTTCTTCCTATCCGTTCGAACACGACCCGAATTAGAAAATTCAAAAATAAAAGCGAAAAAATTCCAAAAATTAAAAAACATCATCCAGGCTTCGTTTGAAGTCGAAACGGGTCATGACCGGCCAAAAAATAGAAAAACAAAAAAAATTTCCTTCCTATCCGTTCGAACTCGACCCGAATTAGAAAATTCTAAAATAAATGCGAAAAAATTCAAAAAATTAAAAAACATCATCCAGGCTTCATTTCAAGTCGAAACGGGTCAGGACAGGCCGAAAAATAGAGAACAAAAAAAATTTCCTTCCTATCCGTTCGAACCCGACCCGAATTAGAAAATTCAAAAATAAATGCGAAAAAATTCTAAAAATTATAAAACATCATCCAGGCTTCATTTCCAGACGAAACGGGTCAGGACAGGCCAAAAAATAGCGAGCAAAAAAAATTTCCTTCCTATCCGTTCGAACCCGACCCGAATTAGAAAATTCTAAAATAAATGCGAAAAAATTCTAAAAATTAATAAACATCATCCTGGCTTCATTTGAAAAAGAAACGGGTCAGGACTGGCCAAAAAATAGAGAACAAAAAAAATTTCCTTCCTCTCCTTTCGAACCCGACCCGAATTAGAAAATTCAAAAATAAATGCGAAAAAATTCTAAAAATTATAAAACATCATCCAGGCTTCATTTACAGACGAAACGGGTCAGGACTGGCCGAAAAATAGGGAAGAAAAAAAATTTCCTTCCTATCCGTTCGAACCCGACCCGAATTAGAAAATCCAAAAGTAAATGCGAAAAAATTCTAAAAATTAAAAAACGTCATCCAGGCTTCATTTACAGACGAAACGAGTCAGGACTGGCCGAAAAATAGGGAAGAAAAAAAAAAATTTTCCTATCCGTTCGAACCCGACCCAAATTAGAAAATCCAAAAGTAAATGCGAAAAAATTCTAAAAATTAAAAAACATCATCCAGGCTTCGTTTCAAGTCGAAACGGGTCAGGACAGGCCGGAAAATAGAGAACAAAAAAAATTTTCTTCCTATCCGTTCGAACACGACCCGAATTAGAAAATTCAAAAATAAAAGCGAAAAAATTCCAAAAATTAAAAAACATCATCCAGGCTTCATTTGAAGTCGAAACGGGTCATGACAGGCCAAAAAATAGAAAAACAAAAAAAATTTCCTTCCTATCCGTTCGAACTCGACACGAATTAGAAAATTCTAAAATAAATGCGAAAAAATTCAAAAAATTAAAAACCATCATCTAGGCTTCATTTCAGGTCGAAACGGGTCAGGACAGGCCGAAAAATAGAGAACAAAAAAAATTTCCTTCCTATCCGTTCGAACCCGACCCGAATTAGAAAATTCAAAAATAAATGCGAAAAAATTCTAAAAATTATAAAACATCATCCAGGCTTCATTTCCAGACGAAACGGGTCAGGACAGGCCAAAAAATAGCGAGCAAAAAAAATTTCCTTCCTATCCGTTCGAACCCGACCCGAATTAGAAAATTCTAAAATAAATGCGAAAAAATTCTAAAAATTAAAAAACATCATCCTGGCTTCATTTCAAAAAGAAACGGGTCAGGACAGGCCGAAAAATAGAGAACAAAAAAAATTTCCTTCCTATCCGTTCGAACCCGACCCGAATTAGAAAATTCAAAAATAAATGCGAAAAAATTCTAAAAATTATAAAACATTATCCAGGCTTCATTTCCAGACGAAACGGGTCAGGACAGGCCAAAAAATAGCGAGCAAAAAAAATTTCCTTCCTATCCGTCCGAACCCAACCCGAATTAGAAAATTCTAAAATAAATGCGAAAAAATTCTAAAAATTAAAAAACATCATCCTGGCTTCATTTCAAAAAGAAACGGGTCAGGACAGGCCGAAAAATAGAGAACAAAAAAAATTTCCTTCCTCTCCGTTCGAACCCGACCCGAATTAGAAAATTCAAAAATAAATGCGAAAAAATTCTAAAAATTATAAAACATCATCCAGGCTTCATTTACAGACCAAACGGGTCAGGACTGGCCGAAAAATAGGGAAGAAAAAAAATTTCCTTCCTATCCGTTCGAACCCGACCCGAATTAGAAAATCCAAAAGTAAATGCGAAAAAATTCTAAAAATTAAAAAACGTCATCCAGGCTTCATTTACAGACGAAACGGGTCAGGAGTGGCCGAAAAATAGGGAAGAAAAAAAAAAATTTCCTGTCCGTTCGAACCCGACCCAAATTAGAAAATCCAAAAGTAAATGCGAAAAAATTCTAAAAATTAAAAAACGTCATCCAGGCTTCGTTTCAAGTCAAAACGGGTCAGGACTGGCCGAAAAATAGAGAATAAAAAAAATTTCCTTCCTATCCGTTCGAACCCGACCCGAATTAGAAAATCCAAAAGAAAATGCGAAAAAATTCTAAAAATTAAAAAACGTCATCCAGGCTTCGTGTCAAGCCAAAACGGGTCAGGACAGGCCAAAAAATAGCGAGCAAAAAAAATTTCCTTCTTATCCGTTCGAACCCGACCCGAATTACAAAATTCTAAAATAAATGCGAAAAAATTCTAAAAATTAAAAAACATCATCCTGGCTTCATTTCAAAGAGAAACGGGTCAGGACAGGCCGAAAAATAGAGAACAAAAAAAATTTCCTTCATCTCCGTTCGGACCCGACCCGAATTAGAAAATTCAAAAATAAATGCGAAAAAATTGTTAAAATTAAAAAACATCATCCAGGCTTCATTTGAAGTCGAAACGGGTCAGGACCGGCCAAAAAAAAGAGTACAAAAAAAATTTCATTCCTATCCGTTCGAACACGACCCGAATTAGAAAATCCAAATGAAAATGCGAAAAAATTCTAAAAATAAAAAAACGTCATCCAGGCTTCGTTTCAAGTCAAAACGGGTCAGGACTAGCCAAAAAATAGAGAAGAAAAAAAATTTCCTTCCTATCCGTTCGAACCTGACCCGAATTACAAAATTCAAAAATAAATGCGAAAAAATTCTAAAAATCAAAAAACATCATCCTGGCTGCATTTCAAGAAGAAACGGGTCAAGACTGGCCGAAAAATAGAGAACAAAAACAATTTCCTTCCTCTCCGCTCGAACCCGACCCGAATTAGAAAATTCAAAAATAAATGCGAAAAAATTCTAAAAATTATAAAACATCATCCAGGCTTCATTTCCAGACGAAACGGGTCAGGACAGGCCAAAAAATAGCGAGCAAAAAAAATTTCCTTCCTATCCGTTCGAACCCGACCCGAATTAGAAAATTCTAAAATAAATGCGAAAAAATTCTAAAAATTAAAAAACATCATCCTGGCTTCATTTCAAAAAGAAACGGGTCAGGACAGGCCGAAAAATAGAGAACAAAAAAAATTTCCTTCCTCTCCGTTCGAACCCGACCCGAATTAGAAAATTCAAAAATAAATGCGAAAAAATTCTAAAAATTATAAAACATCATCCAGGCTTCATTTACAGACGAAACGGGTGAGGACTGGCCGAAAAATAGGGAAGAAAAAAAATTTCCTTCCTATCCGTTCGAACCCGACCCGAATTAGAAAATCCAAAAGTAAATGCGAAAAAATTCTAAAAATTAAAAAACGTCATCCAGGCTTCATTTACAGACGAAACGAGTCAGGACTGGCCGAAAAATAGGAAGAAAAAAAAAAATTTCCAATCCGTTCGAACCCGACCCAAATTAGAAAATCCAAAAATAAATGCGAAAAAATTCTAAAAATTAAAAAACATCATCCAGGCTTCGTTTCAAGTCAAAACAGGTCAGGACAGGCCGGAAAATAGAGAACAAAAAAAATTTTCTTCCTATCCGTTCGAACACGACCCGAATTAGAAAATTCAAAAATAAAAGCGAAAAAATTCCAAAAATTAAAAAACATCATCCAAGCTTAATTTGAAGTCGAAACGGGTCATGACAGGCCAAAAAATAGAAAAACAAAAAAAATTTCCTTCCTATCCGTTCGAACTCGACCCGAATTAGAAAATTCTAAAATAAATGCGAAAAAATTCAAAAAAATTAAAAAACATCATCTAGGCTTCATTTCAGGTCGAAACGGGTCAGGACAGGCCGAAAAATAGAGAACAAAAAAAATTTCCTTCCTATCCGTTCGAACCCGACCCGAATTAGAAAATTCAAAAATAAATGCGAAAAAATTCTAAAAATTATAAAACATCATCCAGGCTTCATTTCCAGACGAAACGGGTCAGGACAGGCCAAAAAATAGCGAGCAAAAAAAATTTCCTTCCTATCCGTTCGAACCCGACCCGAATTAGAAAATTCAAAAATAAATGCGAAAAAATTCTAAAAATTATAAAACATCATCCAGGCTTCATTTACAGACGAAACGGGTCAGGACTGGCCGAAAAATAGGGAAGAAAAAAAATTTCCTTCCTATCCGTTCGAACCCGACCCGAATTAGAAAATCCAAAAGTAAATGCGAAAAAATTCTAAAAATTAAAAAACGTCATCCAGGCTTCATTTACAGACGAAACGGGTCAGGAGTGGCCGAAAAATAGGGAAGAAAAAAAAAAATTTTCCTGTCCGTTCGAACCCGACCCAAATTAGAAAATCCAAAAGTAAATGCGAAAAAATTCTAAAAATTAAAAAACGTCATCCAGGCTTCGTTTCAAGTCAAAACGGGTCAGGACTCGCCGAAAAATAGAGAATAAAAAAAATTTCCTTCCTATCCGTTCGAACCCGACCCGAATTAGAAAATTCAAAAATAAATGCGAGAAAATTCTAAAAATTGAAAAACATCATCCAGGCTTCATTTCAAGTTGAAACGGTTCAGGACTGGCCGAAAAATAGAGAACAAAAAAAATTTCCTTCCTATCCGTTCGAACCCGACCCCAATTAGGAAATTCAAAAATAAAAGCGAAAAAATTCTAAATATTAAAAAACATCATCCAGGCTTCATTTGAAGTCGAAACGGGTCATGACAGGCCAAAAAATAGAAAAACAAAAAAAATTTCCTTCCTATCCGTTCGAACTCGACACGAATTAGAAAATTCTAAAATAAATGCGAAAAAATTCAAAAAATTAAAAACCATCATCTAGGCTTCATTTCAGGTCGAAACGGGTCAGGACAGGCCGAAAAATAGAGAACAAAAAAAATTTCCTTCCTATCCGTTCGAACCCGACCCGAATTAGAAAATTCAAAAATAAATGCGAAAAAATTCTAAAAATTATAAAACATCATCCAGGCTTCATTTCCAGACGAAACGGGTCAGGACAGGCCAAAAAATAGCGAGCAAAAAAAATTTCCTTCCTATCCGTTCGAACCCGACCCGAATTAGAAAATTCTAAAATAAATGCGAAAAAATTCTAAAAATTAAAAAACATCATCCTGGCTTCATTTCAAAAAGAAACGGGTCAGGACAGGCCGAAAAATAGAGAACAAAAAAAATTTCCTTCCTCTCCGTTCGAACCCGACCCGAATTAGAAAATTCAAAAATAAATGCGAAAAAATTCTAAAAATTATAAAACATCATCCAGGCTTCATTTACAGACGAAACGGGTGAGGACTGGCCGAAAAAATAGGGAAGAAAAAAAATTTCCTTCCTATCCGTTCGAACCCGACCCGAATTAGAAAATCCAAAAGTAAATGCGAAAAAATTCTAAAAATTAAAAAACGTCATCCAGGCTTCATTTACAGACGAAACGAGTCAGGACTGGCCGAAAAATAGGAAGAAAAAAAAAAATTTCCAATCCGTTCGAACCCGACCCAAATTAGAAAATCCAAAAATAAATGCGAAAAAATTCTAAAAATTAAAAAACATCATCCAGGCTTCGTTTCAAGTCAAAACAGGTCAGGACAGGCCGGAAAATAGAGAACAAAAAAAATTTTCTTCCTATCCGTTCGAACACGACCCGAATTAGAAAATTCAAAAATAAAAGCGAAAAAATTCCAAAAATTAAAAAACATCATCCAAGCTTAATTTGAAGTCGAAACGGGTCATGACAGGCCAAAAAATAGAAAAACAAAAAAAATTTCCTTCCTATCCGTTCGAACTCGACCCGAATTAGAAAATTCTAAAATAAATGCGAAAAAATTCAAAAAAATTAAAAAACATCATCTAGGCTTCATTTCAGGTCGAAACGGGTCAGGACAGGCCGAAAAATAGAGAACAAAAAAAATTTCCTTCCTATCCGTTCGAACCCGACCCGAATTAGAAAATTCAAAAATAAATGCGAAAAAATTCTAAAAATTATAAAACATCATCCAGGCTTCATTTCCAGACGAAACGGGTCAGGACAGGCCAAAAAATAGCGAGCAAAAAAAATTTCCTTCCTATCCGTTCGAACCCGACCCGAATTAGAAAATTCAAAAATAAATGCGAAAAAATTCTAAAAATTATAAAACATCATCCAGGCTTCATTTACAGACGAAACGGGTCAGGACTGGCCGAAAAATAGGGAAGAAAAAAAATTTCCTTCCTATCCGTTCGAACCCGACCCGAATTAGAAAATCCAAAAGTAAATGCGAAAAAATTCTAAAAATTAAAAAACGTCATCCAGGCTTCATTTACAGACGAAACGGGTCAGGAGTGGCCGAAAAATAGGGAAGAAAAAAAAAAATTTTCCTGTCCGTTCGAACCCGACCCAAATTAGAAAATCCAAAAGTAAATGCGAAAAAATTCTAAAAATTAAAAAACGTCATCCAGGCTTCGTTTCAAGTCAAAACGGGTCAGGACTCGCCGAAAAATAGAGAATAAAAAAAATTTCCTTCCTATCCGTTCGAACCCGACCCGAATTAGAAAATTCAAAAATAAATGCGAGAAAATTCTAAAAATTGAAAAACATCATCCAGGCTTCATTTCAAGTTGAAACGGTTCAGGACTGGCCGAAAAATAGAGAACAAAAAAAATTTCCTTCCTATCCGTTCGAACCCGACCCCAATTAGGAAATTCAAAAATAAAAGCGAAAAAATTCTAAATATTATAAAACATCATCCAGGCTTCATGACCAGGCGAAACGGGTCAGGACAGGCCAAAAAATAGAGAAAAAAAAAAAAAAAAAATTCCTCCCTATCCGTTCGAACCCGATCCGAATTAGAAAATTCAAAAATAAATGCAAAAAAATTCTAAAAATTTAAAAACATCATCCAGGCTTTATTTGAAGTCGAAACGGGTCAGGACCGGCCAAAAAAAAGAGAACAAAAAAAATTTCATTCCAATCCGTTCGAACCCGACCCGAATTAGAAAATCCAAAAGAAAATGCGAAAAAATTCTAAAAATTAAAAAACGTCATCCAGGCTTCGTGTCAAGTCAAAACGGGTCAGGACAGGCTAAAAAATAGCGAGCAAAAAAAATTTCCTTCTTATCCGTTCGAACCCGACCCGAATTACAAAATTCTAAAATAAATGCGAAAAGATTCTAAAAATTAAAAAACATCATCCTGGCTTCATTTCAAAAAGAAACGGGTCAGGACAGGCCGAAAAATAGAGAACAAAAAAAATTTCCTTCATCTCCGTTCGGACCCGACCCGAATTAGAAAATTCAAAAATAAATGCGAAAAAATTGTAAAAACTAAAAAACATCATCCAGGCTTCATTTGAAGTCGAAACGGGTCAGGACCGGCCAAAAAAAAGAGTACAAAAAAAATTTAATTCCTATCCGTTCGAACACGACCCGAATTAGAAAATCCAAAAGAAAATGCGAAAAAATTCTAAAATTAAAAAAACGTCATCCAGGCTTCGTTTCAAGTCAAAACGGGTCAGGACTAGCCAAAAAATAGAGAAGAAAAAAAATTTCCTTCCTATCCGTTCGAACCCGACCCGAATTACAAAATTCAAAAATAAATGCAAAAAAATTCTAAAAATCAAAAAACATCATCCTGGCTGCATTTCAAGAAGAAACGGGTCAAGACTGGCCGAAAAATAGAGAACAAAAACAATTTCCTTCCACTCCGCTCGAACCTGACCCGAATTAGAAAATTCAAAAATAAATGCGAAAAAATTCTAAAAATTATAAAACATCATCCAGGCTTCATTTCCAGACGAAACGGGTCAGGACAGGCCAAAAAATAGCGAGCAAAAAAAATTTCCTTCCTATCCGTTCGAACCCGACCCGAATTAGAAAATTCTAAAATAAATGCGAAAAAATTCTAAAAATTAAAAAACATCATCCTGGCTTCATTTCAAAAAGAAACGGGTCAGGACAGGCCGAAAAATAGAGAACAAAAAAAATTTCCTTCCTCTCCGTTCGAACCCGACCCGAATTAGAAAATTAAAAAATAAATGCGAAAAAATTCTAAAAATTATAAAACATCATCCAGGCTTCATTTACAGACGAAACGGGTGAGGACTGGCCGAAAAATAGGGAAGAAAAAAAATTTCCTTCCTATCCGTTCGAACCCGACCCGAATTAGAAAATCCAAAAGTAAATGCGAAAAAATTCTAAAAATTAAAAAACGTCATCCAGGCTTCATTTACAGACGAAACGAGTCAGGACTGGCCGAAAAATAGGAAGAAAAAAAAAATTTTCCAATCCGTTCGAACCCGACCCAAATTAGAAAATCCAAAAGTAAATGCGAAAAAATTCTAAAAATTAAAAAACATCATCCAGGCTTCGTTTCAAGTCAAAACAGGTCAGGACAGGCCGGAAAATAGAGAACAAAAAAAATTTTCTTCCTATCCATTCGAACACGACCCGAATTAGAAAATTCAAAAATAAAAGCGAAAAAATTCCAAAAATTAAAAAACATCATCCAAGCTTCATTTGAAGTCGAAACGGGTCATGACAGGCCAAAAAATAGAAAAACAAAAAAAAATTCCTTCCTATCCGTTCGAACTCGACCCGAATTAGAAAATTCTAAAATAAATGCGAAAAAATTCAAAAAAATTAAAAAACATCATCTAGGCTTCATTTCAGGTCGAAACGGGTCAGGACAGGCCGAAAAATAGAGAACAAAAAAAATTTCCTTCCTATCCGTTCGAACCCGACCCGAATTAGAAAATTCAAAAATAAATGCGAAAAAATTCTAAAAATTATAAAACATCATCCAGGCTTCATTTCCAGACGAAACGGGTCAGGACAGGCCAAAAAATAGCGAGCAAAAAAAATTTCCTTCCTATCCGTTCGAACCCGACCCGAATTAAAAAATTCAAAAATAAATGCGAAAAAATTCTAAAAATTATAAAACATCATCCAGGCTTCATTTACAGACCAAACGGGTCAGGACTGGCCGAAAAATAGGGAAGAAAAAAAATTTCCTTCCTATCCGTTCGAACCTGACCCGAATTAGAAAATCCAAAAGTAAATGCGAAAAAATTCTAAAAATTAAAAAACGTCATCCAGGCTTCATTTACAGACGAAACGGGTCAGGAGTGGCCGAAAAATAGGGAAGAAAAAAAAAATTTTTCCTGTCCGTTCGAACCCGACCCAAATTAGAAAATCCAAAAGTAAATGCGAAAAAATTCTAAAAATTAAAAAACGTCATCCAGGCTTCGTTTCAAGTCAAAACGGGTCAGGACTGGCCGAAAAATAGAGAATAAAAAAAATTTCCTTCCTATCCGTTCGAACCCGACCCGAATTAGAAAATTCAAAAATAAATGCGAGAAAATTCTAAAAATTGAAAAACATCATCCAGGCTTCATTTCAAGTTGAAACGGTTCAGGACTGGCCGAAAAATAGAGAACAAAAAAAATTTCCTTCCTATCCGTTCGAACCCGACCCCAATTAGGAAATTCAAAAATAAAAGCGAAAAAATTCTAAATATTATAAAACATCATCCAGGCTTCATGACCAGGCGAAACGGGTCAGGACAGGCCAAAAAATAGAGAAAAAAAAAAAAATTTCCTCCCTATCCGTTCGAACCCGATCCGAATTAGAAAATTCAAAAATAAATGCAAAAAAATTCTAAAAATTTAAAAACATCATCCAGGCTTCATTTGAAGTCGAAACGGGTCATGACAGGCCAAAAAATAGAAAAACAAAAAAAATTTCCTTCCTATCCGTTCGAACTCGACCCGAATTAGAAAATTCTAAAATAAATGCGAAAAAATTCAAAAAATTAAAAAACATCATCCAGGCTTCATTTCAAGTCGAAACGGGTCAGGACAGGCCGAAAAATAGAGAACAAAAAAAATTTCCTTCCTATCCGTTCGAACCCGACCCGTATTAGAAAATTCAAAAATAAATGCGAAAAAATTCTAAAAATTATAAAACATCATCCAGGCTTCATTTCCAGACGAAACGGGTCAGGACAGGCCAAAAAATAGCGAGCAAAAAAAATTTCCTTCCTATCCGTTCGAACCCGACCCGAATTAGAAAATTCTAAAATAAATGCGAAAAAATTCTAAAAATTAAAAAACATCATCCTGGCTTCATTTGAAAAAGAAACGGGTCAGGACAGGCCGAAAAATAGAGAACAAAAAAAATTTCCTTCCTCTCCGTTCGAACCCGACCCGAATTAGAAAATTCAAAAATAAATGCGAAAAAATTCTAAAAATTAAAAAACGTCATCCAGGCTTCATTTACAGACGAAACGGGTCAGGAGTGGCCGAAAAATAGGGAAGAAAAAAAAAAATTTCCTGTCCGTTCGAACCCGACCCAAATTAGAAAATCCAAAAGTAAATGCGAAAAAATTCTAAAAATTAAAAAACGTCATCCAGGCTTCGTTTCAAGTCAAAACGGGTCAGGACTGGCCGAAAAATAGAGAATAAAAAAAATTTCCTTCCTATCCGTTCGAACCCGACCCGAATTAGAAAATCCAAAAGAAAATGCGAAAAAATTCTGAAAATTAAAAAACGTCATCCAGGCTTCGTGTCAAGCCAAAACGGGTCAGGACAGGCTAAAAAATAGCGAGCAAAAAAAATTTCCTTCTTATCCGTTCGAACCCGACCCGAATTACAAAATTCTAAAATAAATGCGAAAAAATTCTAAAAATTAAAAAACATCATCCTGGCTTCATTTCAAAGAGAAACGGGTCAGGACAGGCCGAAAAATAGAGAACAAAAAAAATTTCCTTCATCTCCGTTCGGACCCGACCCGAATTAGAAAATTCAAAAATAAATGCGAAAAAATTGTTAAAATTAAAAAACATCATCCAGGCTTCATTTGAAGTCGAAACGGGTCAGGACCGGCCAAAAAAAAGAGTACAAAAAAAATTTCATTCCTATCCGTTCGAACACGACCCGAATTAGAAAATCCAAAAGAAAATGCGAAAAAATTCTAAAAATAAAAAAACGTCATCCAGGCTTCGTTTCAAGTCAAAACGGGTCAGGACTAGCCAAAAAATAGAGAAGAAAAAAAATTTCCTTCCTATCCGTTCGAACCTGACCCGAATTACAAAATTCAAAAATAAATGCGAAAAAATTCTAAAAATCAAAAAACATCATCCTGGCTGCATTTCAAGAAGAAACGAGTCAAGACTGGCCGAAAAATAGAGAACAAAAACAATTTCCTTCCTCTCCGCTCGAACCCGACCCGAATTAGAAAATTCAAAAATAAATGCGAAAAAATTCTAAAAATTAAAAAACGTCATCCAGGCTTCGTGTCAAGTCAAAACGGGTCAGGACAGGCTAAAAAATAGCGAGCAAAAAAAATTTCCTTCTTATCCGTTCGAACCCGACCCGAATTACAAAATTCTAAAATAAATGCGAAAAGATTCTAAAAATTAAAAAACATCATCCTGGCTTCATTTCAAAAAGAAACGGGTCAGGACAGGCCGAAAAATAGAGAACAAAAAAAATTTCCTTCATCTCCGTTCGGACCCGACCCGAATTAGAAAATTCAAAAATAAATGCGAAAAAATTGTAAAAATTAAAAAACATCATCCAGGCTTCATTTGAAGTCGAAACGGGTCAGGACCGGCCAAAAAAAGGAGTACAAAAAAAATTTCATTCCTATCCGTTCGAACACGACCCGAATTAGAAAATCCAAAAGAAAATGCGAAAAAATTCTAAAATTAAAAAAACGTCATCCAGGCTTCGTTTCAAGTCAAAACGGGTCAGGACTAGCCAAAAAATAGAGAAGAAAAAAAATTTCCTTCCTATCCGTTCGAACCCGACCCGAATTACAAAATTCAAAAATAAATGCAAAAAAATTCTAAAAATCAAAAAACATCATCCTGGCTGCATTTCAAGAAGAAACGGGTCAAGACTGGCCGAAAAATAGAGAACAAAAACAATTTCCTTCCACTCCGCTCGAACCTGACCCGAATTAGAAAATTCAAAAATAAATGCGAAAAAATTCTAAAAATTATAAAACATCATCCAGGCTTCATTTCCAGACGAAACGGGTCAGGACAGGCCAAAAAATAGCGAGCAAAAAAAATTTCCTTCCAATCCGTTCGAACCCGACCCGAATTAGAAAATTCTAAAATAAATGCGAAAAAATTCTAAAAATTAAAAAACATCATCCTGGATTCATTTGAAAAAGAAACGGGTCAGGACAGGCCGAAAAATAGAGAACAAAAAAAATTTCCTTCCTCTCCGTTCGAACCCGACCCGAATTAGAAAATTCAAAAATAAATGCGAAAAAATTCTAAAAATTATAAAACATCATCCAGGCTTCATTTACAGACGAAACGGGTGAGGACTGGCCGAAAAATAGGGAAGAAAAAAAATTTCCTTCCTATCCGTTCGAACCCGACCCGAATTAGAAAATCCAAAAGTAAATGCGAAAAAATTCTAAAAATTAAAAAACGTCATCCAGGCTTCATTTACAGACGAAACGAGTCAGGACTGGCCGAAAAATAGGGAAGAAAAAAAAAATTTTTCCAATCCGTTCGAACCCGACCCAAATTAGAAAATCCAAAAGTAAATGCGAAAAAATTCTAAAAATTAAAAAACATCATCCAGGCTTCGTTTCAAGTCAAAACAGGTCAGGACTGGCCAAAAATAGAGAAGAAAAAAAATTTCCTTCCTATCCGTTCGAACCCGACCCGAATTAGAAAATTCAAAAATAAATGCGAAAAAATTCTAAAAATTGAAAAACATCATCCAGGCTTCATTTCAAGTTGAAATGGTTCAGGACTGGCCGAAAAATAGAGAAGAAAAAAAATTTCCTTCCTATCCGTTCGAACTCGACCCGAATTAGAGAATTCTAAAACAAATGCGAAAAAATTCAAAAAATTAAAAAACATCATCCAGGCTTCATTTCAAGTCGAAACGGGTCAGGACAGGCCGGAAAATAGAGAACAAAAAAAATTTTCTTCCTATCCGTTCGAACACGACCCGAATTGGAAAATTCAAAAATAAAGGCGAAAAAATTCCAACAATTAAAAAACATCATCCAGGCTTCATTTGAAGTCGAAACGGGTCATGACAGGCCAAAAAATAGAAAAACAAAAAAAATTTCCTTCCTATCCGTTCGAACTCGACCCGAATTAGAAAATTCTAAAATAAATGCGAAAAAATTCAAAAAATTAAAAAACATCATCCAGGCTTCATTTCAAGTCGAAACGGGTCAGGACAGGCCGAAAAATAGAGAACAAAAAAAATTTCCTTCCTATCCGTTCGAACCCGACCCGAATTAGAAAATTCAAAAATAAATGCGAAAAAATTCTAAAAATTATAAAACATCATCCAGGCTTCATTTCCAGACGAAACGGGTCGGGACAGGCCAAAAAATAGCGAGCAAAAAAAATTTCCTTCCTATCCGTTCGAACCCGACCCGAATTAGAAAATTCTAAAATAAATGCGAAAAAATTCTAAAAATTAAAAAACATCATCCTGGCTTCATTTCAAAAAGAAACGGGTCAGGACAGGCCGAAAAATAGAGAACAAAAAAAATTTCCTTCCTCTCCGTTCGAACACGACCCGAATTAGAAAATTCAAAAATAAAGGCGAAAAAATTCCAAAAATTAAAAAACATCATCCAGGCTTCATTTGAAGTCGAAACGGGTCATGACAGGCCAAAAAATAGAAAAACAAAAAAAAATTCCTTCCTATCCGTTCGAACTCGACCCGAATTAGAAAATTCTAAAATAAATGCGAAAAAATTCAAAAAATTAAAAAACATCATCCAGGCTTCATTTCAAGTCGAAACGGGTCAGGACAGGCCGAAAAATAGAGAACAAAAAAAATTTCCTTCCTATCCGTTCGAACCCGACCCGTATTAGAAAATTCAAAAATAAATGCGAAAAAATTCTAAAAATTATAAAACATCATCCAGGCTTCATTTCCAGACGAAACGGGTCAGGACAGGCCAAAAAATAGCGAGCAAAAAAAATTTCCTTCCTATCCGTTCGAACCCGACCCGAATTAGAAAATTCTAAAATAAATGCGAAAAAATTCTAAAAATTAAAAAACATCATCCTGGCTTCATTTGAAAAAGAAACGGGTCAGGACAGGCCGAAAAATAGAGAACAAAAAAAATTTCCTTCCTCTCCGTTCGAACCCGACCCGAATTAGAAAATTCAAAAATAAATGCGAAAAAATTCTAAAAATTATAAAACATCATCCAGGCTTCATTTACAGACGAAACGGGTCAGGACTGGCCGAAAAATAGGGAAGAAAAAAAATTTCCTTCCTATCCGTTCGAACCCGACCCAAATTAGAAAATCCAAAAGTAATTGCGAAAAAATTCTAAAAATTAAAAAACATCATCCAGGCTTCGTTTAAAGTCAAAACGGGTCAGGACTGGCCGAAAAATAGAGAAGAAAAAAAATTTCCTTCCTATCCGTTCGAACCCGACCCGAATTAGAAAATTAAAAAATAAATGCGAAAAAATTCTAAAAATTGAAAAACATCATCCAGGCTTCATTTCAAGTGAAAATGGTTCAGGACTGGCCGAAAAATAGAGAAGAAAAAAAATTTCCTTCCTATCCGTTCGAACTCGACCCGAATTAGAAAATTCTAAAACAAATGCGAAAAAATTCAAAAAATTAAAAAACATCATCCAGGCTTCATTTCAAGTCGAAACGGGTCAGGACAGGCCGGAAAATAGAGAACAAAAAAAATTTTCTTCCTATCCGTTCGAACACGACCCGAATTAGAAAATTCAAAAATAAAAGCGAAAAAATTCCAAAAATTAAAAAACATCATCCAGGCTTCATTTGAAGTCGAAACGGGTCATGACAGGCCAAAAAATAGAAAAACAAAAAAAATTTCCTTCCTATCCGTTCGAACTCGACCCGAATTAGAAAATTCTAAAATAAATGCGAAAAAATTCAAAAAATTAAAAACCATCATCTAGGCTTCATTTCAGGTCGAAACGGGTCAGGACAGGCCGAAAAATAGAGAACAAAAAAAATTTCCTTCCTATCCGTTCGAACCCGACCCGAATTAGAAAATTCAAAAATAAATGCGAAAAAATTCTAAAAATTATAAAACATCATGCAGGCTTCATTTCCAGACGAAACGGGTCAGGACAGGCCAAAAAATAGCGAGCAAAAAAAATTTCCTTCCTATCCGTTCGAACCCGACCCGAATTAGAAAATCCTAAAATAAATGCGAAAAAATTCTAAAAATTAAAAAACATCATCCTGGCTTCATTTCAAAAAGAAACGGGTCAGGACAGGCCGAAAAATAGAGAACAAAAAAAATTTCCTTCCTATCCGTTCGAACCCGACCCGAATTAGAAAATTCAAAAATAAATGCGAAAAAATTCTAAAAATTATAAAACATCATCCAGGCTTCATTTCCAGACGAAACGGGTCAGCACAGGCCAAAAAATAGCGAGCAAAAAAAATTTCCTTCCTATCCGTTCGAACCCGACCCGAATTAGAAAATTCTAAAATAAATGCGAAAAAATTCTAAAAATTAAAAAACATCATCCTGGCTTCATTTGAAAAAGAAACGGGTCAGGACAGGCCGAAAAATAGAGAACAAAAAAAATTTCCTTCCTATCCGTTCGAACCCGACCCGAATTAGAAAATTCAAAAATAAATGCGAAAAAATTCTAAAAATTATAAAACATCATCCAGGCTTCATTTCCAGACGAAACGGGTCAGGACAGGCCAAAAAATAGTGAGCAAAAAAAATTTCCTTCCTATCCGTCCGAACCCGACCCGAATTAGAAAATTCTAAAATAAATGCGAAAAAATTCTAAAAATTAAAAAACATCATCCTGGCTTCATTTGAAAAAGAAACGGGTCAGGACAGGCCGAAAAATAGAGAACAAAAAAAATTTCCTTCCTCTCCGTTCGAACCCGACCCGAATTAGAAAATTCAAAAATAAATGCGAAAAAATTCTAAAAATTATAAAACATCATCCAGGCTTCATTTACAGACGAAACGGGTCAGGACTGGCCGAAAAATAGGGAAGAAAAAAAATTTCCTTCCTATCCGTTCGAACCCGACCCGAATTAGAAAATCCAAAAGTAAATGCGAAAAAATTCTAAAAATTAAAAAACGTCATCCAGGCTTCATTTACAGACGAAACGAGTCAGGACTGGCCGAAAAATAGGGAAGAAAAAAAAATTTTTTCCTATCCGTTCGAACCCGACCCAAATTAGAAAATCCAAAAGTAAATGCGAAAAAATTCTAAAAATTAAAAAACATCATCCAGGCTTCGTTTCAAGTCAAAACGGGTCAGGACTGGCCGAAAAATAGAGAACAAAAAAAATTTCCTTCCTATCCGTTCGAACCCGACCCGAATTAGAAAATTAAAAAATAAA
Organism: Quercus robur; assembly: GCF_932294415.1. Taxonomy (NCBI): domain Eukaryota; kingdom Viridiplantae; phylum Streptophyta; class Magnoliopsida; order Fagales; family Fagaceae; genus Quercus; species Quercus robur. The sequence continues at coordinate 44,662,132 of NC_065535.1, forward strand.
TGCGAAAAAATTCTAAAAATTGAAAAACATCATCCAGGCTTCATTTCAAGTGAAAATGGTTCAGGACTGGCCGAAAAATAGAGAAGAAATAAAATTTCCTTCCTATCCGTTCGAACTCGACCCGAATTAGAAAATTCTAAAACAAATGCGAAAAAATTCAAAAAATTAAAAAACATCATCCAGGCTTCATTTGAAGTCGAAACGGGTCAGGACAGGCCGGAAAATAGAGAACAAAAAAAATTTTCTTCCTATCCGTTCGAACGAGACCCGAATTAGAAAATTCAAAAATAAAAGCGAAAAAATTCCAAAAATTAAAAAACATCATCCAGGCTTCATTTGAAGTCGAAACGGGTCATGATAGGCCAAAAAATAGAAAAACAAAAAAAATTTCCTTCCTATCCGTTCGAACTCGACCCGAATTAGAAAATTCTAAAATAAATGCGAAAAAATTCTAAAAATTTAAAAACATCATCCAGGCTTCATTTGAAGTCGAAACGGGTCAGGACCGGCCAAAAAAAAGAGAACAAAAAAAATTTCATTCCAATCCGTTCGAACCCGACCCGAATTAGAAAATCCAAAAGAAAATGCGAAAAAATTCTAAAAATAAAAAAACGTCATCCAGGCTTCGTTTCAAGTCAAAACGGGTCAGGACTAGCCAAAAAATGGAGAAGAAAAAAAATTTCCTTCCTATCCGTTCGAACCCGACCCGAATTACAAAATTCAAAAATAAATGCGAAAAAATTCTAAAAATCAAAAAACATCATCCTGGCTGCATTTCAAGAAGAAACGGGTCAAGACTGGCCGAAAAATAGAGAACAAAAACAATTTCCTTCCACTCCGCTCGAACCTGACCCGAATTAGAAAATTCAAAAATAAATGCGAAAAAATTCTAAAAATTATAAAACATCATCCAGGCTTCATTTCCAGACGAAACGGGTCAGGACAGGCCAAAAAATAGCGAGCAAAAAAAATTTCCTTCCAATCCGTTCGAACCCGACCCGAATTAGAAAATTCTAAAATAAATGCGAAAAAATTCTAAAAATTAAAAAACATCATCCTGGCTTCATTTCAAAAAGAAACGGGTCAGGACAGGCCGAAAAATAGAGAACAAAAAAAATTTCCTTCCTCTCCGTTCGAACCCGACCCGAATTAGAAAATTCAAAAATAAATGCGAAAAAATTCTAAAAATTATAAAACATCATCCAGGCTTCATTTACAGACGAAACGGGTGAGGACCGGCCGAAAAATAGGGAAGAAAAAAAATTTCCTTCCTATCCGTTCGAACCCGACCCGAATTAGAAAATCCAAAAGTAAATGCGAAAAAATTCTAAAAATTAAAAAACGTCATCCAGGCTTCATTTACAGACGAAACGAGTCAGGACTGGCCGAAAAATAGGGAAGAAAAAAAAATTTTTCCTATCCGTTCGAACCCGACCCAAATTAGAAAATCCAAAAGTAAATGCGAAAAAATTCTAAAAATTAAAAAACATCATCCAGGCTTCGTTTAAAGTCAAAACGGGTCAGGACTGGCCGAAAAATAGAGAAGAAAAAAAATTTCCTTCCTATCCGTTCGAACCCGACCCGAATTAGAAAATTAAAAAATAAATGCGAAAAAATTCTAAAAATTGAAAAACATCATCCAGGCTTCATTTCAAGTGAAAATGGTTCAGGACTGGCCGAAAAATAGAGAAGAAAAAAAATTTCCTTCCTATCCGTTCGAACTCGACCCGAATTAGAAAATTCTAAAACAAATGCGAAAAAATTCAAAAAATTAAAAAACATCATCCAGGCTTCATTTCAAGTCGAAACGGGTCAGGACAGGCCGGAAAATAGAGAACAAAAAAAATTTTCTTCCTATCCGTTCGAACACGACCCGAATTAGAAAATTCAAAAATAAAAGCGAAAAAATTCCAAAAATTAAAAAACATCATCCAGGCTTCATTTGAAGTCGAAACGGGTCATGACAGGCCAAAAAATAGAAAAACAAAAAAATTTCCTTCCTATCCGTTCGAACTCGACCCGAATTAGAAAATTCTAAAATAAATGCGAAAAAATTCAAAAAATTAAAAACCATCATCTAGGCTTCATTTCAGGTCGAAACGGGTCAGGACAGGCCGAAAAATAGAGAACAAAAAAAATTTCCTTCCTATCCGTTCGAACCCGACCCGAATTAGAAAATTCAAAAATAAATTTGAAAAAATTCTAAAAATTATAAAACATCATCCAGGCTTCATTTCCAGACGAAACGGGTCAGGACAGGCCAAAAAATAGCGAGCAAAAAAAATTTCCTTCCTATCCGTTCGAACCCGACCCGAATTAGAAAATTCTAAAATAAATGCGAAAAAATTCTAAAAATTAAAAAACATCATCCTGGCTTCATTTCAAAAAGAAACGGGTCAGGACAGGCCGAAAAATAGAGAACAAAAAAAATTTCCTTCCTATCCGTTCGAACCCGACCCGAATTAGAAAATTCAAAAATAAATGCGAAAAAATTCTAAAAATTATAAAACATTATCCAGGCTTCATTTCCAGACGAAACGGGTCAGGACAGGCCAAAAAATAGCGAGCAAAAAAAATTTCCTTCCTATCCGTCCGAACCCGAACCGAATTAGAAAATTCTAAAATAAATGCGAAAAAATTCTAAAAATTAAAAAACATCATCCTGGCTTCATTTGAAAAAGAAACGGGTCAGGACAGGCCGAAAAATAGAGAACAAAAAAAATTTCCTTCCTCTCCGTTCGAACCCGACCCGAATTAGAAAATTCAAAAATAAATGCGAAAAAATTCTAAAAATTATAAAACATCATCCAGGCTTCATTTACAGACGAAACGGGTCAGGACTGGCCGAAAAATAGGGAAGAAAAAAAATTTCCTTCCTATCCGTTCGAACCCGACCCAAATTAGAAAATCCAAAAGTAAATGCGAAAAAATTCTAAAAATTAAAAAACATCATCCAGGCTTCGTTTAAAGTCAAAACGGGTCAGGACTGGCCGAAAAATAGAGAAGAAAAAAAATTTCCTTCCTATCCGTTCGAACCCGACCCGAATTAGAAAATTAAAAAATAAATGCGAAAAAATTCTAAAAATTGAAAAACATCATCCAAGCTTCATTTCAAGTGAAAATGGTTCAGGACTGGCCGAAAAATAGAGAAGAAAAAAAATTTCCTTCCTATCCGTTCGAACTCGACCCGAATTAGAAAATTCTAAAACAAATGCGAAAAAATTCAAAAAATTAAAAAACATCATCCAGGCTTCATTTCAAGTCGAAACGGGTCAGGACAGGCCGGAAAATAGAGAACAAAAAAAATTTTCTTCCTATCCGTTCGAACACGACCCGAATTAGAAAATTCAAAAATAAAAGCGAAAAAATTCCAAAAATTAAAAAACATCATCCAGGCTTCATTTGAAGTCGAAACGGGTCATGACAGGCCAAAAAATAGAAAAACAAAAAAAATTTCCTTCCTATCCGTTCGAAGTCGACCCGAATTAGAAAATTCTAAAATAAATGCGAAAAAATTCAAAAAATTAAAAACCATCATCTAGGCTTCATTTCAGGTCGAAACGGGTCAGGACAGGCCGAAAAATAGAGAACAAAAAAAATTTCCTTCCTATCCGTTCGAACCCGACCCGAATTAGAAAATTCAAAAATAAATGCGAAAAAATTCTAAAAATTATAAAACATCATCCAGGCTTCATTTCCAGACGAAACGGGTCAGGACAGGCCAAAAAATAGCGAGCAAAAAAAATTTCCTTCCTATCCGTTCGAACCCGACCCGAATTAGAAAATTCTAAAATAAATGCGAAAAAATTCTAAAAATTAAAAAACATCATCCTGGCTTCATTTCAAAAAGAAACGGGTCAGGACAGGCCGAAAAATAGAGAACAAAAAAAATTTCCTTCCTATCCGTTCGAACCCGACCCGAATTAGAAAATTCAAAAATAAATGCGAAAAAATTCTAAAAATTATAAAACATCATCCAGGCTTCATTTCCAGACGAAACGGGTCAGCACAGGCCAAAAAATAGCGAGCAAAAAAAATTTCCTTCCTATCCGTTCGAACCCGACCCGAATTAGAAAATTCAAAAATAAATGCGAAAAAATTCTAAAAATTATAAAACATCATCCAGGCTTCATTTACAGACGAAACGGGTCAGGACTGGCCGAAAAATAGGGAAGAAAAAAAATTTCCTTCCTATCCGTTCGAACCCGACCCGAATTAGAAAATCCAAAAGTAAATGCGAAAAAATTCTAAAAATTAAAAAACGTCATCCAGGCTTCATTTACAGACGAAACGAGTCAGGACTGGCCGAAAAATAGGGAAGAAAAAAAAAATTTTTCCTATCCGTTCGAACCCGACCCAAATTAGAAAATCCAAAAGTAAATGCGAAAAAATTCTAAAAATTAAAAAACATCATCCAGGCTTCGTTTAAAGTCAAAACGGGTCAGGACTGGCCGAAAAATAGAGAAGAAAAAAAATTTCCTTCCTATCCGTTCGAACCCGACCCGAATTAGAAAATTAAAAAATAAATGCGAAAAAATTCTAAAAATTGAAAAACATCATCCAGGCTTCATTTCAAGTGAAAATGGTTCAGGACTGGCCGAAAAATAGAGAAGAAAAAAAATTTCCTTCCTATCCGTTCGAACTCGACCCGAATTAGAAAATTCTAAAACAAATGCGAAAAAATTCAAAAAATTAAAAAACATCATCCAGGCTTCATTTCAAGTCGAAACGGGTCAGGACAGGCCGGAAAATAGAGAACAAAAAAAATTTTCTTCCTATCCGTTCGAACACGACCCAAATTAGAAAATTCAAAAATAAAAGCGAAAAAATTCCAAAAATTAAAAAACATCATCCAGGCTTCATTTGAAGTCGAAACGGGTCATGACAGGCCAAAAAATAGAACAACAAAAAAATTTCCTTCCTATCCGTTCGAACTCGACCCGAATTAGAAAATTCTAAAATAAATGCGAAAAAATTCAAAAAATTAAAAACCATCATCTAGGCTTCATTTCAGGTCGAAACGGGTCAGGACAGGCCGAAAAATAGAGAACAAAAAAAATTTCCTTCCTATCCGTTCGAACCCGACCCGAATTAGAAAATTCAAAAATAAATGCGAAAAAATTCTAAAAATTATAAAACATCATCCAGGCTTCATTTCCAGACGAAACGGGTCAGGACAGGCCAAAAAATAGCGAGCAAAAAAAATTTCCTTCCTATACGTTCGAACCCGACCCGAATTAGAAAATTCTAAAATAAATGCGAAAAAATTCTAAAAATTAAAAAACATCATCCTGGCTTCATTTCAAAAAGAAACGGGTCAGGACAGGCCGAAAAATAGAGAACAAAAAAAATTTCCTTCCTATCCGTTCGAACCCGACCCGAATTAGAAAATTCAAAAATAAATGCGAAAAAATTCTAAAAATTATAAAACATTATCCAGGCTTCATTTCCAGACGAAACGGGTCAGGACAGGCCAAAAAATAGCGAGCAAAAAAAATTTCCTTCCTATCCGTCCGAACCCGACCCGAATTAGAAAATTCTAAAATAAATGCGAAAAAATTCTAAAAATTAAAAAACATCATCCAGGCTTCGTTTAAAGTCAAAACGGGTCAGGACTGGCCGAAAAATAGAGAAGAAAAAAAATTTCCTTCCTATCCGTTCGAACCCGACCCGAATTAGAAAATTAAAAAATAAATGCGAAAAAATTCTAAAAATTGAAAAACATCATCCAGGCTTCATTTCAAGTGAAAATGGTTCAGGACTGGCCGAAAAATAGAGAAGAAAAAAAATTTCCTTCCTATCCGTTCGAACTCGACCCGAATTAGAAAATTCTAAAACAAATGCGAAAAAATTCAAAAAATTAAAAAACATCATCCAGGCTTCATTTCAAGTCGAAACGGGTCAGGACAGGCCGGAAAATAGAGAACAAAAAAAATTTTCTTCCTATCCGTTCGAACACGACCCGAATTAGAAAATTCAAAAATAAAAGCGAAAAAATTCCAAAAATTAAAAAACATCATCCAGGCTTCATTTGAAGTCGAAACGGGTCATGACAGGCCAAAAAATAGAAAAACAAAAAAAATTTCCTTCCTATCCGTTCGAACTCGACCCGAATTAGAAAATTCTAAAATAAATGCGAAAAAATTCAAAAAATTAAAAACCATCATCTAGGCTTCATTTCAGGTCGAAACGGGTCAGGACAGGCCGAAAAATAGAGAACAAAAAAAATTTCCTTCCTATCCGTTCGAACCCGACCCGAATTAGAAAATTCAAAAATAAATGCGAAAAAATTCTAAAAATTATAAAACATCATCCAGGCTTCATTTCCAGACGAAACGGGTCAGGACAGGCCAAAAAATAGCGAGCAAAAAAAATTTCCTTCTTATCCGTTCGAACCCGACCCGAATTAGAAAATTCTAAAATAAATGCGAAAAAATTCTAAAAATTAAAAAACATCATCCTGGCTTCATTTCAAAAAGAAACGGGTCAGGACAGGCCGAAAAATAGAGAACAAAAAAAATTTCCTTCCTATCCGTTCGAACCCGACCCGAATTAGAAAATTCAAAAATAAATGCGAAAAAATTCTAAAAATTATAAAACATCATCCAGGCTTCATTTCCAGACGAAACGGGTCAGCACAGGCCAAAAAATAGCGAGCAAAAAAAATTTCCTTCCTATCCGTTCGAACCCGACCCGAATTAGAAAATTCAAAAATAAATGCGAAAAAATTCTAAAAATTATAAAACATCATCCAGGCTTCATTTGAAAAAGAAACGGGTCAGGACAGGCCGGAAAATAGAGAACAAAAAAAATTTTCTTCCTATCCGTTCGAACACGACCCAAATTAGAAAATTCAAAAATAAAAGCGAAAAAATTCCAAAAATTAAAAAACATCATCCAGGCTTCATTTGAAGTCGAAACGGGTCATGACAGGCCAAAAAATAGAAAAACAAAAAAATTTCCTTCCTATCCGTTCGAACTCGACCCGAATTAGAAAATTCTAAAATAGATGCGAAAAAATTCAAAAAATTAAAAACCATCATCTAGGCTTCATTTCAGGTCGAAACGGTTCAGGACAGGCCGAAAAATAGAGAACAAAAAAAATTTCCTTCCTATCCGTTCGAACCCGACCCGAATTAGAAAATTCAAAAATAAATGCGAAAAAATTCTAAAAATTATAAAACATCATCCAGGCTTCATTTCCAGACGAAACGGGTCAGGACAGGCCAAAAAATAGCGAGCAAAAAAAATTTCCTTCCTATACGTTCGAACCCGACCCGAATTTGAAAATTCTAAAATAAATGCGAAAAAATTCTAAAAATTATAAAACATCATCCAGGCTTCATTTACAGACGAAACGGGTCAGGACTGGCCGAAAAATAGGGAAGAAAAAAAATTTCCTTCCTATCCGTTCGAACCCGACCCAAATTAGAAAATCCAAAAGTAAATGCGAAAAAATTCTAAAAATTAAAAAACATCATCCAGGCTTCGTTTAAAGTCAAAACGGGTCAGGACTAGCCGAAAAATAGAGAAGAAAAAAAATTTCCTTCCTATCCGTTCGAACCCGACCCGAATTAGAAAATTAAAAAATAAATGCGAAAAAATTCTAAAAATTGAAAAACATCATCCAGGCTTCATTTCAAGTGAAAATGGTTCAGGACTGGCCGAAAAATAGAGAAGAAAAAAAATTTCCTTCCTATCCGTTCGAACTCGACCCGAATTAGAAAATTCTAAAACAAATGCGAAAAAATTCAAAAAATTAAAAAACATCATCCAGGCTTCATTTCAAGTCGAAACGGGTCAGGACAGGCCGGAAAATAGAGAACAAAAAAAATTTTCTTCCTATCCGTTCGAACACGACCCGAATTAGAAAATTCAAAAATAAAAGCGAAAAAATTCCAAAAATTAAAAAACATCATCCAGGCTTCATTTGAAGTCGAAACGGGTCATGACAGGCCAAAAAATAGAAAAACAAAAAAATTTCCTTCCTATCCGTTCGAACTCGACCCGAATTAGAAAATTCTAAAATAAATGCGAAAAAATTCAAAAAATTAAAAACCATCATCTAGGCTTCATTTCAGGTCGAAACGGGTCAGGACAGGCCGAAAAATAGAGAACAAAAAAAATTTCCTTCCTATCCGTTCGAACCCGACCCGAATTAGAAAATTCAAAAATAAATGCGAAAAAATTCTAAAAATTATAAAACATCATCCAGGCTTCATTTCCAGACGAAACGGGTCAGGACAGGCCAGAAAATAGCGAGCAAAAAAAATTTCCTTCCTATCCGTTCGAACCCGACCCGAATTAGAAAATTCTAAAATAAATGCGAAAAAATTCTAAAAATTAAAAAACATCATCCTGGCTTCATTTCAAAAAGAAACGGGTCAGGACAGGCCGAAAAATAGAGAACAAAAAAAATTTCCTTCCTATCCGTTCGAACCCGACCCGAATTAGAAAATTCAAAAATAAATGCGAAAAAATTCTAAAAATTATAAAACATTATCCAGGCTTCATTTCCAGACGAAACGGGTCAGGACAGGCCAAAAAATAGCGAGCAAAAAAAATTTCCTTCCTATCCGTCCGAACCCGACCCGAATTAGAAAATTCTAAAATAAATGCGAAAAAATTCTAAAAATTAAAAAACATCATCCTGGCTTCATTTGAAAAAGAAACGGGTCAGGACAGGCCGAAAAATAGAGAACAAAAAAAATTTCCTTCCTCTCCGTTCGAACCCGACCCGAATTAGAAAATTCAAAAATAAATGCGAAAAAATTCTAAAAATTATAAAACATCATCCAGCCTTCATTTACAGACGAAACGGGTCAGGACTGGCCGAAAAATAGGGAAGAAAAAAAATTTCCTTCCTATCCGTTCGAACCCGACCCAAATTAGAAAATCCAAAAGTAAATGCGAAAAAATTCTAAAAATTAAAAAACATCATCCAGGCTTCGTTTAAAGTCAAAACGGGTCAGGACTGGCCGAAAAATAGAGAAGAAAAAAAATTTCCTTCCTATCCGTTCGAACCCGACTCGAATTAGAAAATTAAAAAATAAATGCGAAAAAATTCTAAAAATTGAAAAACATCATCCAGGCTTCATTTCAAGTGAAAATGGTTCAGGACTGGCCGAAAAATAGAGAAGAAAAAAAATTTCCTTCCTATCCGTTCGAACTCGACCCGAATTAGAAAATTCTAAAACAAATGCGAAAAAATTCAAAAAATTAAAAAACATCATCCAGGCTTCATTTCAAGTCGAAACGGGTCAGGACAGGCCGGAAAATAGAGAACAAAAAAAATTTTCTTCCTATCCGTTCGAACACGACCCGAATTAGAAAATTCAAAAATAAAAGCGAATAAATTCCAAAAATTAAAAAACATCATCCAGGCTTCATTTGAAGTCGAAACGGGTCATGACAGGCCAAAAAATAGAAAAACAAAAAAAATTTCCTTCCTAGCCGTTCGAACTCGACCCGAATTAGAAAATTCTAAAATAAATGCGAAAAAATTCAAAAAATTAAAAACCATCATCTAGGCTTCATTTCAGGTCGAAACGGGTCAGGACAGGCCGAAAAATAGAGAACAAAAAAAATTTCCTTCCTATCCGTTCGAACCCGACCCGAATTAGAAAATTCAAAAATAAATGCGAAAAAATTCTAAAAATTATAAAACATCATCCAGGCTTCATTTCCAGACGAAACGGGTCAGGACAGGCCAAAAAATAGCGAGCAAAAAAAATTTCCTTCCTATCCGTTCGAACCCGACCCGAATTAGAAAATTCTAAAATAAATGCGAAAAAATTCTAAAAATTAAAAAACATCATCCTGGCTTCATTTCAAAAAGAAACGGGTCAGGACAGGCCGAAAAATAGAGAACAAAAAAAATTTCCTTCCTATCCGTTCGAACCCGACCCGAATTAGAAAATTCAAAAATAAATGCGAAAAAATTCTAAAAATTATAAAACATCATCCAGGCTTCATTTCCAGACGAAACGGGTCAGCACAGGCCAAAAAATAGCGAGCAAAAAAAATTTCCTTCCTATCCGTTCGAACCCGACCCGAATTAGAAAATTCAAAAATAAATGCGAAAAAATTCTAAAAATTATAAAACATCATCCAGGCTTCATTTACAGACGAAACGGGTCAGGACTGGCCGAAAAATAGGGAAGAAAAAAAATTTCCTTCCTATCCGTTCGAACCCGACCCGAATTAGAAAATCCAAAAGTAAATGCGAAAAAATTCTAAAAATTAAAAAACGTCATCCAGGCTTCATTTACAGACGAAACGAGTCAGGACTGGCCGAAAAATAGGGAAGAAAAAAAAAAATTTTCCTATCCGTTCGAACCCGACCCAAATTAGAAAATCCAAAAGTAAATGCGAAAAAATTCTAAAAATTAAAAAACATCATCCAGGCTTCGTTTAAAGTCAAAACGGGTCAGGACTGGCCGAAAAATAGAGAAGAAAAAAAATTTCCTTCCTATCCGTTCGAACCCGACCCGAATTAGAAAATTAAAAAATAAATGCGAAAAAATTCTAAAAATTGAAAAACATCATCCAGGCTTCATTTCAAGTGAAAATGGTTCAGGACTGGCCGAAAAATAGAGAAGAAAAAAAATTTCCTTCCTATCCGTTCGAACTCGACCCGAATTAGAAAATTCTAAAACAAATGCGAAAAAATTCAAAAAATTAAAAAACATCATCCAGGCTTCATTTCAAGTCGAAACGGGTCAGGACAGGCCGGAAAATAGAGAACAAAAAAAATTTTCTTCCTATCCGTTCGAACACGACCCAAATTAGAAAATTCAAAAATAAAAGCGAAAAAATTCCAAAAATTAAAAAACATCATCCAGGCTTCATTTGA